>NC_137092.1:26946012-27364970 GCF_951640355.1 Cnephaeus nilssonii | reverse complement strand
GAGGCCCGGCATGTATTGCTCAGTGGTTGAGCATCAACTTATGAACCAGGAGGTCACGGTTCGATTCCTGGTCAAGGCACATGCCTGGGTTGCAGGCTCATCATTGATGTTTCTTTTTCTCTCTCTCCCTTTCCCTTCCTCTCTGAAATCAATAAAAAAATATACTTTTTTTAAAAAAGAAATGAATGAAAGAGATGTATTCAAGGGTCTTGGAGTTTTCAAACTGGGAACACAGCTAGGCAAAAACCCAGAAGTACTCCAAAGAAGAAAGAAAAGTTATAAGTTCCTATAGTAAAAAGTGCATTCCAGAGAATAATCAGTTCTGTATTCACACCCTAAGATTGATCCAGGATGGTTATGAGTCAGATGCCAGGCAATCAGGATGATGGATGCCTGGTGGTCCAGCAGATGGGTCCCAGGAGATCTGGTCAGTCCTGGTAGTTTGGATGTCAGGTGGATGTATGCGTTAGCCCTTCAGGGGATAATTAGGTTACCTAGAGGTCCAGATGTATATTCAGGCATTGATACAGGACTGAAAAGTTTTTCAGTTTCTGTTCCCATGCTAGTTAGAACAAGAGTGAAGTTTTTCTTCATGCTTCAACCTTCATAATGTTAATAACTTTAGGAACTTGGTTAAAATGGCTTCATTTTATGTATTCCCTAGCTTCACTCTTTACTCATATTAAAACATTTTCTTTGACCTAAAAGTTCATTTTATTTCCTCCTAAGTTTAAAGGAAATTAAAATGTTTTCTTGGGACCCTAAGCACTGTGGCTACTGTGCCTAATGACAAGTTGATCTCAGGAATCTGCTCCTGTATATCATTCTGTATTTCATTGCCAAAGAATACTTCTACAGATTTCCCTTTCACTGGATCACAGAGAATCTTTAAGGAGAGCCAGTCATTCAGTGTGTTCATTCCCAGATCCTCTGCCTTGAATTCACTAAGGCTTCACTACGTCTTGTTTGCCCAGAATTCAACCTGACTCCCAAATGCACCTTCAACTTCTGTCAGGCCAGTGCCTCCATTCCAGTGCTGTGCACTGAAGTAACAGAGGGAGGTATTGTGCTATTTTGTTTTGTTTAAAATTCTGGTTTCAAAACCAGCCAAATTAGAATCTCTGGGTATGGGACCTAGAGAGCAATAAAGCAACACGTTATGAAGTTCCTCAGGTGTTCCCAATTTGCATAAAAGTTTGAGAACCAGTGCTCTAAGTGACAATAACAACAACAAAATCTTTCTCTTGTAATGTGCTATGAAGCACAAGATATATATAGTACTATAACTTACAGTAAACGAGTTATATTGCAATAACTTGTTTATACAAGAATCTCTTTAATAGATGGAAAACTCCAAGCATCATTTCTCAATCATGTTAGTTTGACCCATCATCTCGTGCAATGACTAGTAGACACGTTTTTATTGAATGAGTAAGGGTGACTAAATTGGCACACAATTCTTAAACATTTACTTTCCTTCTTCCTTTTTAATTCTTCATTGTCTTACTACAAGGTTCGCAATCCTGTGTGCACATTAAAATCACCTGAGAGCTTTTTAAAACTATGCTGGGCCCCACCCCAGGCCAATTAAATCAGAATTTCTGAGGGTGTGCCCTAGCCGGTTTGGCTCAGTGGATAGATCATCGGCCTGTGGACTGAAGGGTCCCAGGTTCGATTCTGGTCAAGGGCACATGCCTGGGTTGCAGGCTTGATCCCCAGGGGGCAGCCTATCAATGATTCTCTCTCATCATTGATGTGTCTATCTCTCTCTCCCTCTCCCTTCCTCTCTGAAATCAATCTACATCTATAATAATAAAAGCGTAATATGCTAATTAGACTGGACGTCCTTCCAGACGAAGCCAGGGCTGTGAGGGAAGCCCGGGTCTCGGGTGCCAGAGGGAAGCTGATTCCGGCAGCCAGGGGAAGGAAAGCTTATTCTTGCATGAATTTCATGCAAGAGTTTAAAAAAAAGAATTTCTGAGGGTGAGGCACAGGTAGTTTTTAAAAGATCCTTAGGCAATTCAAATGCATGGCCAGGGTTGAGAATCATTGACTAAGTTTTACTCGTTTTTTAAGACCCTCTTTAAGATCATACTTTTTCAGGAAACTATTTTTTATACTCTCCCATCTGTATTTTTCAATTTCTTAAACTCTGATTGTTCTTAAGAGAGAAACACGTAAGTTTAGTCTTAATTCTTTTCTTGTAGCATCCATGTGTATATTTTCTGTTTCAAGCTAGCATTTGAGGATAGGATTCATGCTTTGTATAGCTTTGCTTTCCTGGGAGAGATGTGAATAGTGCTGAATCTAAATTCTATTACTTAGCGACTAAAGGATATGGATTTTAAAATGAAATGCCATGTTTCTTGACCTAGGTTTGCCACATACTATTCAGTAGATCTTGGGCAGTCAATACATTGCTTGACATTTTCAATGCTGTAGTAACCAATTAATTTTCTCAACTAGTTCCTGGTTTTAAAAGCTTTGATTTAAACTAGAACTTGATTTTGACACCACACTGATGGCCAGCTCCCTGAAAGGCATCATTCAATGTATCAAATGAGGATCAACAGGCTGATTTCAATTTGTAAAAAGCAAGGAGATTCAAAATTCAAGTTACATCACTATCCTCTGTACTTCTATCCCTTCCTTCATATTTTCCCAGGGGGAAGTAAAGGTAGTGCAAGAATTTGGGAGGCACCTATTGGCACTCACCTTGGGCATGTGAACACCTGATTATTTTCATGACCACATCAGAGAATACCATAATGCTTATTAAAAGTACTGATTTTTTTATTAGTCACCATAACTGTGTTGCTGAGTATGAATTTGGTAACTTAGCAGTTAATGCATACACATTTATTAATGACTAATAAATGTCATTAGTATTTTACTGCAGTATTTTATATACATAGTTCAGCTATATATTTTGTAAGACTGATGTTTTGAAATTTTCCTTTCTATTTTTAAATTTAGAAAGAAATATATAAAAAAAATAGCTGATTTCTCAACAAGGAAAAATACACATGCCTCGTATGTATTGGAAAGGCAAAACACACAGAGACAAGAATATAAAGATTTGGTCTGTCTGTGATTGACACATGAACTGTGTGGAAAGAACTCAAAAGGAGTCCAAAGGCTTTGGCTAGAAATGAATGATAAAGATTTACTGAAGGGTCTTACGAGTTTGCAAACTTTGAACACAGCTAGGCAAAAATGTAAAAGTGTTCTGAAGAAGAAAGAAAAGTTTAAAATTCTTATAGTAGTAAACGTGGATTCTGGAGAACAATCGGTCCTGCATTCTTAGCCCTTGGTCCAGGATGGTTACTAGTCAGATGACAGGCAGTCTGGATAATGTATGTCAGGGGGATGTGAAGTGGTCTAGATACACCAGTCCCACAGCTGGATAATTACAGGGTTATCTGGGGCCTAGCATATATCCAGATGGATATCCAGGCATAGACACAGGACTGAAACGTTTTACAAGTTTAAGTTTCCAGGCTAGTCAGAATAAGAATAGACTTTCCTCATGTCCCAATCTTCATAATGTTAATTAATTTCAGTGACTACGTTGTATATATTTCCTATTTCACTCTTTCCTCAACAGTGTTCAACACGTAAGGAGAAAAAGTCACACATTTATAACTGCATAATGCAGGTGCAAAATCTGAGTTAATTCACATTCAAAAAATTTTACTTACCTGAAACTTTTGCTATATATAGTTACCATTTCTGGTCTTAAAGAAATTATATTTTTCAAAAGATTTTTAGATATTTCTTTTTATAGAAAGGATGTCTGTTTTCCAACATACATGTTGTTCTTAACATTAGTTTAATCATGATAAGTACAAATCCTTGTACTTATATATAATAGTTGTTGAACGTCTGCTTCGGGGGGGAGGGGGGGGGGCGCGGAAATCTGCTAAGTACCAAACACTCAAACCCACATAGACAGACATACACAAACCTGCACAAATACACCGGAAACAGGAGTTTGGGTTTATATTCTGATATCCAAGTGGAGAAATGAATGTGCAATAAAACGTCCAATTTGGCACTAATCATGCAGATGTGTTTAATGGACTACCAATTCCAATGCCTTGTATTAAGTTAAATATTTACAATCCAGTGTCTTTGCAAACCCACAGTTTTTATATACGAAAGCAAACGCAGAAAACACAGAGATTTCTACTGAGTCATTTGTTTCAGGTTTTATGGAGAAGGCTAATAATGGATGGTTTTGTTCATGATTAAAACAATTTAGCAATCCTTTTTATTGGTATTATACCCATGAATTAGGTGGCAAAAGTAGTCAAAAGAGAAGATGAAAAGCCAATCTGCTCTCCTTCTCCTCTACCTACCAGATAATATATCAGAAAAAAAGATCCAACATGTGCTTTACATTTCTTTCTTTCTTTTTTTTAAGTATTTACCGTCTAATTTGTTTCATCTGATTGCTGACGCTGTTTTCATTTTCATTGTATTTATTTTTTTGCTGTTGTTAATCATCACTTGAGGATATTTTTTCCATTGATATTTTTTCATTATTATTTTTATTGATTTCAGAGAGGAAGGGAGAGGGAGAGAGAGATAGAAACATCAATGATGAGAGAGAATCATTGATTGGCTGCCTCCTGCATGCCCTCTACTGGGGATCGAGCTTGCAACCCGGGTATGTACCCTTGACAGAATCGAATCTGGGACCCTGATGCTCTATACATTGAGCCAACCCAGCTCAGGCTCCATTGAGTTTTAGAGAGAATGAAAGGGAGGGGGGGTGGGGAGGCAGAGAGAGAAAAACATTGATGTGAGAGAGACACATCAATTGGTTGCCTGCTGCACTTGCCGCCGACCAGGCTGAGGATCAAGCTTGCAACAGAGGTACATGCCCTTGACCAGAATCGAAAATGCACCCCTCAGTCTGCAGGCCAACGCTCTATCCACTAAGCATAACTAGCCAGGGATGCTTTACATTTTTAAAAGCATTTTAATATACATTATTTTTTATTTTTCTTATGGGGATCTGTGAGACTTGCATTGTTTTCCCCATTGACTAGAGATAAGGTAAATGAGACTCAAAAAGCTTTAATCACTTCCCCAAATTTCTGCAATCTTTACACTTAAGTATGGTCAATTTTACATCTATTTTATGTACACAACTGCTTTATCACAGACATCTAGAGAAAGGTAACACCTTTTAATTTCTCTGTCATAAAAAAACAAAATATCAGTTGCTTTCAGATCAAAGCCTGGGCCCTGTATTACATTGTCAACACCTCTCACTTCTGAAAAACCCTGTGATGAGCAAAGCCTTTCACCAAGACTCTTAAACACTCCTGAGGTGTTTAGAAAATACTGGCTGCCTTAGCTCTCTAGTGAACTGGTTCATTGCTGTAGTGGCTCCTCAAGTGAAGCTTAAAGGTGACTCCACTAGCTTAATGCCAACCAGTCCCTTCAGTCTCAAGCTGGCATGAAGTTGGCAGTGTTTCTATACAAAGTGTTTTTTAATAAGTGCTGGTTCCTAACATCATGGTGGTTGTAAAGGCTAATAAACTTCCTACAAGGGAAGTAGAAGTGGAAAGTCTTATTTGTCATACATTTTATCACTGTTCTTGGTTAGCATGGACAATTACCCCTGTTCCCTGAAGCACCTATTCCCTGAGTGTTTAGCAGTTAATGAATATGAATAGTAGCAAGCCAGCAATTTTCAAAACCATAAATAATTATTCCTCTGACAGCTCCTACTCATGGAAAAAATATAACTGAAAAAGAACCAACATAGCAAAAAAAATTACTGATTAAGACTAAAATAGAGCTTTAAAACCTTACAAACTTGTACCATCCTAGGACACTATAAATCTATTTAACTAATTCACAGATGGAGCTTTAAATATAAATGTAAGTTTTAAGCAATTGTTTCTTTTCTGTCTACAATATTTCTTTCTTTTCTTTTTACAATATTTACTTCTTACATAATTCCTTGAAAGAAAGACTAAAGTTAATATCCACTAAGAGGTAGTCCCCCATTTATGATCAGTAAATTTTGTCTGGATTGATATTTCTATAATCATTCTTTACTACATTTTTGAATTAAAAATATTCCATGAAGAATACAAGTTCATGTATCAAATTGAACAACAGAGAAGTCAATAAAGAAAAGCTAACTATTCCTCCCTTCTGCTCTCCCCATCAATAAATGTAGTCATTGATTTAATGGTCTACATTAGGGATTAACATATCAAAGTATCAAAAAATACTAAAATAGCATGTTAACTTGGGATTTTATTGATGTCCATAGCTCTAGAGAAAGGGCAACAATCAGCTAACTAGACATAATCTGAGATAATAGAAATGATGATCCTTGTAGAATTTTTTAACATGCTGATTATTGAAAGACATTTGCTATAGTATGTGTATTAGATTCTTATATTAGTTATTACAGTTCTATAAAACAGACTTTTAAATTATGTTTATCCTAGAAACAGGGTTATAAAAGGTTATAATATTTATATATATATCTCTGCAAATTTAATTACTATTAAATAGTAATTGCTAATTTAATTACTATTATAATAGTCATAAAGGCTATTATTCTATTCTAAAGTTATAGAATAATTTTAATTTACATAAAAGTTGCAAAGATAATACATAGAATTTCCATATATACCACATCCAGCTTCCCCTATTGTTAAGATCTTATATTACCATAGTATATTTGTCACAAGAACCAACACTGATATTCTACTACTAACTAAACTTTATTCAAATTTCACTAGTTTTTTTTCTAATGTCCTTTTTGTTTGTTTGTTTTAGGATTTCATCCAGGGTCCCATATTACATTTAGTCATATCTCCTTTGTTTTCTCTAGCATGTGACAACATGTCTTGCCTTGTTTTTTATGAACTTGACAGATTTGAGAAGAAACTGCCAGATATTTTATAGAATGTCCCTCATTCTGGAGAGACCATGTTTTTCTCATTGTTAGATTGGGGCTTTAAGTGTTTAAGAAAGACTATCACAGGGGTGAAGTGCCCTTCTCCTCACATTATAGCAAGAGCACATACTATCAACATTAATGTCAGTGAGGATGCTATCCTTGATATTAACCTTAACATAGTGTTTACCAATGTTTTCCACTATAAAGTTGATTTTCCCCCTTCCCAAACTCTATTCTTTAGAAGCCAGTCAGTAAGTGCAGCCCATACTCATGGACAAAGTTGGGGAAGAAGAGACAGATTAAATATCTTTTTGAAAAATTTATCTAGATATGTGTTTATTTTCTACCTGCTATCAAAGAGAGATGCATTGATTCAGGAAGATGTAGGAATGGAAGAAAGCAGAGAAGAAATAGAAATAGGGGAAGAAAAAGTGAGATACTGATCATATTTCACAGCTTTGTAATGTAAACTTTAGCATGAAGGTGCATTTATTAGAGTATTTTAAAAAGGGATTGGGGAGGTATTTGGGGACGGAGATAAGGAAAAGTGAGCATTAACTGATATAAAAAAAATCCTTGAGGTTAATTACTATATGACTAAAAGTTTTTATTGGTCACTGGTATTATTTCAGAAGCCAATCACATTTTGAAAGAAGCAATAATGTAAATAGCATTTTATTGTGTTTATTGTTTAATAATTAATTTAGTAATATATTTCCTCATTTGTATTTTTTAGATTCTATTTCATTTATTTCTGCTTTGATCTTTATTGTTTCATTTCTTCTGCTCACTTTTGATTTTGTTTGTTGTTCTTTGGCTAGTTCCTTTAAGTGTAAAGTTGGATTGCTTATTTGAGAATTTACTTGATTCCTGTAATGCTATGAATTTTCCTCTTAGGATTGCTTTTGTTCTGTACTATAGATTTTGAGTTGTTACATTCTCATTTTCATTTATTTAAAGGTCTCTTTTGAATTCTTCCTTGATTTCTTTGTTTACCCATTCATTGTTTAGTAACATGTTATTTAGCCTCCATGTCTTTGTGTGCTTTTCAGTTCTCTTCTAGAGATTGATTTCTAGTTTTATACCACTGTGCTCAGATAAGATATTTGATATGATTTCAGTCTTCTTAAATTAACTGAGACTTGTTTTGTGGCCTAACATGTGGTCTATCCTAGAAAATGTTCCATGTGCACTTGTAAAGAATGTATATTCTACTGCTTTGGGATAAAATGCTATGAAGATATCGATTAAATCATCTGATTTAGGTGTCATTTAAGACCACTATAATTACTATTTAATCTTGTAATTATCAATAACATTATAATGTAACTGCTAATTTAATTACTATTATAATAGTCTTAAAGGCTATTTTCAGGAATATTTCTAACCTAAAAGGAAATTTTAAAAATTATATAAATATTTATATATGATAAGGAAACCATTTCATAAGCCTTGAGTCTAACAAAACAAAATCTGGTTTCAATGAAGCCTTGGCCAACTTTTAAGTTAGTGGATGTGCAAAATTGAACTATGCACATCTCATTTCTTTTGTTAACAGCTCTTCCATGAAAACTTTAGGAAAATCACAAGCTATCCATTGATAAGGAATTGTTGAGGTGGGCATGGGTGACTAATGACAGCTGCTCAATAATTTACTTAGCTAGCTTTGGGCTGCTCTTCTACTCCCAGGTAACCGGCACACCTAAATATTCCATTAAAAGCTCATTTTGCATCGTCATAACAAGCTTCTCTGAATCGACATTAAACCAAATGATGAAAAATATGAGTCTTTGTCATCCAAGGATGTGTCATTGATACTTGCTATATCTGGCTACTCCCTGTTATCCACCCTCTTTTTTTTTTTTTTTTTGTACCCTTGCAGGGATGGCCCTTTGTCACAAACTACAGGAAATTCAATTAAGTTTCATTTGGCAAATATTGTCTCTTCTCTTTGCCAGTTATTTTGTAAGGTATAACAGTGATCACACTCAAGTTGTTGCCTTTGAGGCATGGATAGTTTAGAGAAGAAGATAGGTAAGTACAAGGGCAATTTCAAAACCTTAGGGTGAGCCCAGCCAGTGTTGCTCAGTGGTTCAGCATTGACCTATGAACCAGGAGGTCATGGTTCGATTCCCAGTCAGGGCTATCAGGTGGAGAGGAATTTTCTTATTTTAGATGAGAAATTGTCTTGAGTATACCTAAATGTTTATGGGAAGGAACTGGGAGAAGGACGCTGGAGAGGTGACCTTCCTATGAAGGAAGGAGAAACTGGGATCTAAATTACAAGTGGAGGAAATAAATGTCAGGAACGTCCATAGAGATGTGGGGGGAAATGTATAGTTTTAAGAAAGTTCATAAATATAACACTAGGAATTTAAGGTGGCTTCTACTAATGACCACTCTTGCATCCAGGTGGCAGTATTCAAGGTAGCTAGACGTGGTCCAGAAGTACTGTGACAGTTATTAAGATTGTTCATAAAAAAGCCTACAACACTAATAAGATTGATCAAGTTGAATGTAGCTAGCAACTGGATAGATACCCAGTGACGACCTTATCACAGGAAATAGTTTAGGCACATTCATTTAGAACTCAATCATATATAATAAAAGAGTAATATGCAAATTGACTGTCACTCCAATACACAAGATGGCTGCCCCCATGTGGTCAAAGATGGCTGACCCCATGTGGACACAGGATGGCCACCACAAGATGGCCAGTAGGGGAGGGCAGTTGGGAGGGACCAGGCCTGCAAGGGAGGGCAGTTGTGGGCGATCAGGCCAGCAGGGGAGGGCAGTTGGGAGGAACCAGGCCTGCAAGAGAGGGCAATTGGGGGTGATCAAGCCTGCAGGGGAGGGCAGTTAGGGGTTACCAGGTCGGCAGAGGAGGGAAGTTGGGGGCGATCGGGCCTGAGGGAAGGGCAGTTGGGGGGGGACCAGGCCTGCAGGGGAGGGCAGTTAGGGGCAATCAGGCTGGCAGGGAAGCAGTTAGGCATCAATCAGGCTGGCAGGGGAGTGGTTAGGGGGTGATCAGGCTGGCAGGCAGAAGCAGTTAGGGGCAATCAGGAAGGCAGGCAGGTGAGCAGTTGGGAGCCAGCAGTCCTGGATTGTGAGAGGGATGTCTGACTGCCCGTTTAGGCCCGATCCCGGTAGGAACGGGCCTAAACAGGCAGTCGGACATCCCTCAAGGAGTCCCAGATTGGAGAGGGTACAGGTTGGGCTGAGGGGCACCCCCCCCCCCTGCACAAATTTTGTGCACCGGGCCTCTAGTACAAAGATAAACGTATCGCTATTTTCACTTTTTTGCATTGTACCATGTATTCCCAATTAGATTCTAATCCCCTCAGAAGTGGAATTTCTATTTTGCCAATTCTTTATATAGGATTCTGTAAATAATGGATAATTAGTGTCGAATAATGAGTGACAATGATAACGATAGTTTTAGAATAAAAATATGACAGATTTCATAAGCTATCTTTATCATGCATGAAGGAATGGAGAAGAAATGCCCATTACTGACCCTCACATTTTTTAACAATTCTGGGGTTTCCACATAAAGGTTAGTATTTTATAAATTAATTTTATATGTGCAATAAGTAAGTTCCTGCTGGCCAGTAGTCACACATCTGTGGCTTAATAAGATTCACATTCTAGACAAAACTGGGCAGTGTCAGAACTGGAAAGATTCTGCAAATGATAGGTCACCTAGGTGTAGCACATACCTCTGAATCATCTAAGGGTGCCCATCTGAATCATCATTGACCAAAAGTTGAAGTATGGCCAAGTAGAAACAAGTCCTTAAACACCTAATGGAAGTAAAAGGTGGATAAAGCATAAAAATAAAATTTCTCCCCACTAAAACTAACCATACTTCATAACATGTCAGTGGATAATTAATTGAAGCAGTCGCTATCATATTCTGAATTTAATTTTAGTCTAACAATTGGAGACGAAGCTTATTGTTTTGCTCTACTGACAGGTATGTTACTTCCGATTCTACAGCTAGCAGGAAGCATAACATTGTCATTCATTCACCTATTCAATCATGCATTTGTTGATTCAGTAAACATTTATTGAACATCAATTTTGCACCAGAAACCAGGATTTCAGACTAATATAAACATGACCTTTGGCTTCAAGCACTTCACAATCCAGTCTAGCATCTCATAGTCTAGTTGTGAATGATTTTAACTGGAGAGTGGCCACTTAATATCTATATGAAAGGTTCATTAATCTGAGTTTGTATAATTAATACAATTCTCCAAATTTTCTGGGTTTTTAAATGTTCATGTAAAAGGCATCTAAAAAAAAGCAAATGTAGAATGTGGATTTTAAAAAGATGTTACAATGGTTGTATAATTAATCAAAAGACATTTACTTTTTTTTCTAAAAAACACATAAGCCACTGAGAATTGTGCATATGAATTATTTTAGATCTAAGGCTAATCTCTTATATATAATATGCCTAATGAACAACTAAAATACACAAAGAAAGCATTAGATGAATGGTCTTGCCAGACCCAGAAATAAAATAGTCTTAATGCTCTAGCCTATTCCTGGAAGAGTTTTCTAAAAACTTTTTAACATTGTCCTAACCGGTTTTGCTCAGTGGATAGAGCATGGGCCGGAGGACTAAAGGGTTCTAAGTTTGATTCTGGTCAAAAGCATGTACCCCTTGATCCCCAATAAGGGGAGTGCAGGAGGCAGCTGATCAATGTTTCTATCTCATCAATGTTTCTAACTCTCCCTCTCCCTTCCTCTCTGTAAAAATCAATAAAATATATTTTAAAAATAAATAAAATAAAAATTTTTAACATAAAGAAGGGTATTTTGCTTGGCCTGCATTGCTCAGTGGTTGAGCATTGACCTATGAACCAGGAAGTCAAGATTGATTCCCAGTCAGGGCACTTGCCTGGGTTGCGGGCTCAATCCCAGGTGTGGGGCGTGCAGAAGGCAGCTGATTAATGATTCTCTCTCATCACTGATGTTTCTATCTCTCTCTCCCTCTCCCTTCCTCTCTAAAATCAACAAAAATATTTTTTTTAAAAAGAAGGGCATTTCAATGGATTAGTTAATCTAAACCAAATACATTTATTTCGATATCTTGTATTCTACGTAAATTAATTAATCTGAGTATTTTTTGTACTTCTGAAATTCAAATAGCCTTTTATATTTTCCATGGTTACTGGTAACCACAGCTAATTAGCTATGAATTCACAATACATTAGGCAGGGTAATGATGTTCCTCCTATTTGTGTTCTTATTTATTTACCTAAAAGTGCAACTACCTTATACTCATTTTAGTTTATAATTCTAATTCATTAGTTTAAGCAATATCCCTGAGAATAAAATATATGAAAGGCAGTATTCTAATCCCATTTAAAGAGTAAGAGATGCTTTGTTTTTTAACAAGTTTAATAACTTAACTGAGAAAATAAGACATACAATCAGTTTGTCACAAAGCCCAATAGAGTATGTGAGAAGTCATGCAGGAGATTTAATGTATGAAATGAGTTGAGAGGAGGGGAGATTTTTTATTGAGAATGAAGCCAAAAGCAGAGAAGGCTTTGAAGACGCCAACCCTTGAGCTGATATCAACAGAGTTAGATGAGAGGATATACCAAGCTGAGGAAAGAACATGTTGGGAAAAGATGAAGTGTTTCAGTTGGCAAGAACATAATAAAAGAAGATTTGGAAGACAGATTGGGCCAAAGATTTGATTATTTGAATACTATGTAATAGAATTTTGAGTCTAAGCAATAGAAAACAAATAGTAGTTGAAAAAGAAAGAAGGTTCTTTCAAATTGAATTAAGGAAAATAAGTAGGGCTTAATGCCAAAAACACGGCTTATTTTTCCACTTTGCAAATTGGTGTTTTGGCATTGAAGACACACTACTTCTCCTATTGGCCAATTATCAATCCACCATCCCCTCCTGTTTTCTTCCTACAAAGCAGTAGATAGCTGTACTGGGACTGTCACTAACCACCCAAGAGATGCTCCTGAAGGTGTGGTTGGGAGGGGCTACTAAAAGCCTCCCTTTTCTTGCCAGAAATACATTAATTATTCTAAATCATTGCAACAACTACATGACAGGACTCATCTCAATGATTCAGTATGTGAGTCATAGCAACTCATTTCATAATCAATGTGTTTTACATTGCAAACAATTGAATATTTCCATCAATAGAGGATATGCCACACAGTGATACATGCATACAATAGGCCATTATTCTGAATTTGAAATGAATGAGTTAGAGCTATACAAATTGACTTAGAGGGATTTCCTCAAGGTGAGATAGGTAAAAAATACCAATAACTATTTTATTTTCTGCTCCTTCTTTAATATAGAAATGTGTTAAGTCTCTTACAATCTTGTGCATATGCCTATTTCTCCTTTACCTCTGCACATTTTTGCTTTATATATTTTGAAGTATGTTGCTAAGTGCATTCAAACTGGAGTAATTCTACCTTAACAAACAGAACTCTATATGAACTGTTCCTCTTTATCTTTGCTAAATTTTTGTCTTAAATTCCACTTAATTTAATAATATTACTATAATAATCTTTTGGGTTTTTTAATAGGATAACTTTATCCATCCTTTTACTCCCAATATTTCTGTATCTTCATATTTTAAGTGTTTGTATTGTAAACAGTATATAGCTAACTTTTGTATTTTTATCCAATCTGACATTCTCTGTCCTTCAGTTGAAGTTTGTGATTTATCTATAATGTAATTACTGACATATGTATGTTAAATCTACTCCTTTTTATTCATTTTATACTTGCTCTGTCCCTTTTATATATTCCTTTCTCATTTATTGTCTTTGTTTGCTTCTCTCGAATAATTTATTTCTATTTATGTCAATTAAATGCTGGTAGAAATAAGTTTTTATAGTAAGAAATCCCTGGTTAATAATTTTCATGCCATGCTACCCATGTAAACTCTCTCTTATGGCACCAGCTTCAGGAATGCTGTGTATTCAGAAGGGCAGCAGTGTGTTTATTTTCAGAAAATCATTTATTATTTTTTTAGAATGAATTTTGAAAAATTATTCCATTTCTTTCCTCACTATGGGCTCTTTGATTATAGTTTCAGTGGTAAACCTAGAATTACCCTTGTATTATTAAAGTTTAATATAAACCTGATTCCTTATCTTCATTTACTTTCCTCCTAACTTAGATTGTTATCTTATACTTTAACTCAAATATTATATATTCTCAAATATATTATTATTGTTGTTGTTGTTTTATGCAGTCATTTTCCATTTAGGTTTACCCCAGATTTATCCTCTTTTTCACTTTCATTCTGCTTACACCTCTGTCTTCAGAACTGGGATCATTCTCCTCCTGACAAGAAATCTTTGTCCACCCCATTGTCAAGAAGGCATTCTGTTTTTATCAAGAGCTTTGTAATTTTAATCCTCACCTTTAGGTCTATGATGTATAAGATTTTGTACAGTATCTATCCAGTTGCTCTAGCATCATTTATTAAATTATATTGGCACCTTTGTAAAAATAAAAGTCAAATGATGATATATGTGTGAGTCAATTTCTGGGTTCTCTGTTCTGGTTCATTGTTCTATTGTTATATGTATAAACCAAGACCAAATACTTTATAATAAGTCTGAAAATATGGCAGGTATTTGTTTTCAACTTTATTCTTCTTCAAGCTTGTTTTGCCTACTCTTGGTCTTTAGTATTCTCATATAAGTTATAAATCAGCTTGTCAATTTCCATTGTATTTATACAGATTTGATCTTTCTGAGAGACTGGCCAAATCTAGTTTCCATCTTCTTATCCTCTTAGTCACCTCTTCTGGAATTAGTAGATACCTCTAAGAAAAAAGCAGCCCCTAATGCTGGATTTATCTATCTGTTTTCTTCTTCTCTCAGATGTTGGCCCTATACATCTTCAATGCTTTGTTAGCTTTCTCATGTCATTAAGCAGATCGTATTAAAATATTTTGACCATACGTTCTTTGTTCGCATGGGAGTATTAGTTCAGTTTCCTAGACCACCATTGTTGGAAATAGAAATCCCAATAGGATTTTTATTTTCCTTCTTCCATTCAGTAGGCCCGGGGTCGAAGAAGGGATAGCTAGCAGAGGTAAGAGATAAGAAAAGTCCTGCTTGGCTAATACCAGTATTATCTGCTATTGGTTTCTTCTGTCTGATGCCACAGTTAAAAATGGTGTATTTTCCTCTGGAGCACTCTAGTGGGGCTTATCATATTGCACCTCCCTTTGATTCAGGCAACACTCTTTATCACAACACAAGACCCCCTTCTGCATCCAAAGGTTCATTTCAGGATTTTTCTGTTGAGTTTGTCTCTCTGGCTCTTTAGAAGAAGCCTTCTTTAGTGGATCTCTTTCAAAACAATTCCAGGATAAAATTTCTACGTTAAATTCTACAACTGATCCTTAAAAACAAACAAACAAACAAACAAAAAACTTTGACCTACTCTCAGGGGGATTCAGTTCTCAAACATTCCTCAGCTCTTCTTGCATGAAGGGTTTTAGCCAGCTTCTGTCCTATGAACTTCCTTTTCTATGAATTAATCGAAAAAAAGTCTCTATGTCCCTTTAACCCAAGAGATCCACACAAAGTTCTTCAAGTGATTTTCACAAATCCTCTCTAATTGTGCTGAAAGTGAAGGGAAAGGACTACCATTGTATTCGTTGGCATGGATGGACCGCATAACACAATAGTTTGCTTCAGACAAATCCTCAATTTCCATAAACTCCAAGCCACTTCATTTTTCACCATTTTACTTCTGAAAGGGGGTGAGGAGCTAAGGACAGGAAACTACTTGATACCATCTTCTTTGAAGTCCTATAAAAGGGGATCAACTCATTTTGAAATTTGGGATTAGTTGGCCCCTTTTGCTTGAAGTCTTTGCCTAAATGGAGACATCTAGTCTCAACCGTGCTTTTAAAAGGCACCGGTTGGTTTGGCTCAGTGGGTAGAATGTCAGCCCATCAACTGCAGAGTCCTGGGTTCAATTCCGATCAAGGGCATGTATTGCAGTTGTAGGCTTGATGCGGGAGGCAATCAGTCGATGTGTCTCTGTCACATCGATGTTTTTCTCTCTCTGTCTCTCACCCTCCCTTCTACTCTCTCTAAAAATCAATGCAAAATTCTTGGATGAGGATTAACAACAACAACAAAAGCCATCAAGCATGGAGATAACTAACATTTATAGATTATTCTATGCTAGCTTCTATTCTAGTTACTTTATAAACTTTTCTGACCTACCAATCACAATCACACTAATGGTTGATTTAAATTCATACTAAATTAACATGTATTTTTTTAAATATATTTTATTGATTTTTTACAGAGAGGAAGGGAGAGGGATAGAGAGTTAGAAACATCGATGAGAGAGAGAAACATCGATCAGCTGCCTCCTGCACACTCTCTACTGGGTATGTGCCTGCAACCAAGATACATGCCCTTGACTGGAATCAAACCTGGGACCCTTGAGTCCGCAGGCCAGCGCTCTATCCACTGAGCCAAACCAGTTAGGGCTTAACATGTATTTTTATCTTAATATTGGATAAAAGAAAAATTAATAAAAAATATAGAAGGAATGTAAAATTAAGAAACATAATAAACTAAGATAATGTATGTGTTATATATTTTACTTAGAAATAGCACATATTTTGAAACTCCTTCAAACTTTTCCTTAAGCTGAAAGTAAACTTTGTGTCTGCAATCTAGTCTATTGCATAATGGGTAAATTACACCAACTATTTGTCATTATGTTTATTTCCCTGTGTTTATGCAATCACAGTACCCTCTTCCTATAATTTTTCTTATCTTCATTACCATTAACTCACTGGTTTGATTCATCATTACCATATTCTCCATTAACAAAACAACTTCTGGTTGATCTTCCAGCTCTAATGTTAGTCTCTTTCAGTTGTCCCTGAACATTGCTACAAAACTAATCTCCACAGCACAGTTTTCACATCACTCTTTCATCCAAAAAAGTACCAAGACATCCTATTAGTTATGTCTCCTAGGAGAAGTAAGTAAGCACAAATCCACTAAATCTTGACTAGCCATTTGCAAAAGTGAATAATACCACAGCTAGATAGGTAATAAACATATTATACAAACCAATGAAATTTATTCTATTCTTAATTTTAGCTCAAATCTTGGGTCCAAGCCCCAATCTCATTTTACCCTAATGTAGTTTTGTTTCATTTACCTTAGATAACCTCAGGTCTATCCAGTATTTTCTACTCCAGTTATTTCCTGGTTTTGCAAGAACAGGAATGATTATTTTGAACATGAACTTACCCACAGGCTGCCTAGAATTCCACAAGAATTCCTTGAGACAGAAGTGCAAGAGAAAGATTTGAAGAAAAGGACCTCAGCTCAGTTCTCTTTACATTTCTTTACTACCCTCACCAAAACCTCTAGACCTAACAGAAACTATGTTTCCTTAAGCTCCCCCTGGAAGTTAGAGCATTAATGAACATTTATTATCTACCAAAACAAATTCATAATTCTCATTGTATTTAGAATAGACGATGCTCAACCCAGCATAATTTGTGATTAACAGAAACACCAGCAGAGGGCAAATGAAATTTCAGACTTCATAAATATCTAGGAAAAGGTTTGATTGTTTTATTCATTTATTGATTCATTCATTCATTCACTCAGAAATATCTTGGGCTGAAACACAAGTTTTACCTTTCAATTTCAGATTTGTCTTTCCAACAGGTACAAATCATAGGGCCTACTAGAAATAAAAGGTATGCTGGATAAGTATCTGGAAAGGGGAAAGTATCAAAGAAAAACTTCTTCAGACAGTAAAGAATCCACTTGCCTACTTTATTCACTAATTTATCCATTTATTTAATGTATTTGATTGCTTTTTTAAAATATATTTTTATTGATTTCAGAGAGGGAGAGAGATAGAAACATTAATGATGAGAGAAATCATTGATTGACTGCCTCCTGCACACCCCCCATTGGGGATCGAGCTGCAACCCTGGCATGTGCCTTGACCAGGACTCGAACTGTGACCTCCTGGTTCATAGGTTGACAGTCAACCACTGAGCCACGCTGTTCAGGCTTGAGTGCTTATTTTTAATGTCAGAATGCATTTGGCTTAGGAATTGAACAGTGAAAAAGGTATGGTATCTGCCCTCATGAAGATAATAATCCAGTGATAGCTTGCAAGCCAGGTAACAAGCAGAAAAGAGAAAAGAGATAAGAAATAAAAAAAGCAGGAAACTAAAGGACACAGATTTCAGAAAGATGTGACATTTGAGTTGAACTTTAAAAGAGGAACAGATTTGGATTTGTAGCAATTTGAGGGAAAGGGCATTTGGTAATGTCATGCAGATGTACTACAGATGTATCATACATCAATGAATAAACTGGAAATTTACATTTTTACTCCAGTAAGATTTTTATTACGAGATTTTTATTTATTTATTTTAGAGGAAAGTTAGGAAAGAAAAATCCCTCAAATGTCTGGCCAATGATCCAACAAGATAGTGTGAAACACAGTTGGAAGTACAGAGGAAGAATCCTGAGAAAGATGGGGATGCACTAAAGATAAAATATACTATTTAAATTATGATTTGGGACATCTTTGACTATTGCAATGTTATCCTAAGGGCCTAAATGAATCCTAACTAAATTCAGTGTATACAATACACATTCAATAAATAAGTTTCCTTCCGCCAGCACAGCCTTGTAGAAAAGCCAATCCTTGAATTTGTACAGACTTACAAGGCCGTAAGAGTCTTATCTGGCCCATGAGAAAACAAGGACCCAGAGAAGTTAAGTAAACAAAATTACACAGAACTTGGTGGCAGGGGCAAGTAAGCAAGATAGAACTCAGCTGCATCTACTATATGAGACTGAATAAACCAAAATATTGCATGAGGGCAAGTCCATGTAGAGCTTCATTAAAACCATTTTCTTTCTACAATCACTGTTAAGCTAAGCTTTAAATTTTCCCTCCACTATTTATAATGTAAGAACAGCTAGAGTGTGTCAGTAGCAATAAATCTTTGAATGAGATTATTAAAAAGACACAATTTTATTAATCAAATAATTTTTTTAAAACTATCTCCAAGGATTTGGAATTTTCCACTTACCAAGTTCTCACCATGTTCAAATAAGAATGGAAAAACACAGATTATGTTATAAACCTCTTCCAAGAGATAATGCATTCTCATTCAAAATGTATAAAGTTGGACTTCTTTCATTTGAAGTTAATTTTTATTAGTTATAATTCAACAAAGATTTATTGAAGACTCAATATGTATAAAGATAATGATAGGGATAAAACAGTGAAACAAACATAAAACAGACCTATATCTTATTCTTATGAGAAAAGGTCTTATAAATAATGTGTCTCATTGTCATTTTCCAAACAATTTCTTTCAATCCTAAAGCTATGTTGCCTTTCAATGTTTCAGTAGTTTTTAATTGAAATTAGAGGGACAGATCCTCTAACCACAAACAGATTTGTTCTATATCCTTGCCCTCAAGATAATGACTTTTTAAGTTTTGGCAATATGATGGATTTCAATGGTAGAACATTGGATTTACAATTTGCATATACCCGATAGTGAAGAAGATAGAGATTCCCATATTTTTATGGGCTATTTGTATTTCTTCTGTGAAATGCCTGTTTGTCCATGTTATTAAGTTGTTGATCTTTTTCTTTTTGATGTTTAGGAATTCTTTATCTATTATGGATCTTAGCCCTTTGTGAACAGTTATATTCTTGTGTATGACACAAAAGCCTGGAAGGCTTGGTTGGCTTTGCGTGTGTTTCTTAGTGCACCCACTCTCAATATATATTAGTCTAATTGTTCTTACCACTGCATGCTCAAATCAGGCAGCCCTTGTCCCAATTTCCTGTCCTGAATTTCCCACCTACCATTAAAGGACATTCATCCTGTCCCAGAAGTCCTAATAATCTTCCAAACATTCCATTACATTAATATATCCCCAGCACTTAGAGGAGTGGCTGACACAAAGTGGTTGTTTAATAGCTTAGATGAATAAATGAATGAATGACACTGAGTACCCAGAATCTGCATTTCCCAGTAATGGGGCTACTTTATCATTCTTTCATGCAACACACATATGCTTAGTATTGGCTTGTAATAAGTGATTCAGAGAATATAAAAATAAGTTTTAAAATAGATTTAAGGCCTCGTGGAGGAAATAACACATTAGAAATTACTATCAGAGCGATAAGAATGACAGTATGAGGTAATCATTTGTTTTCTTATCTCCTATTTCTTCCTGCAAAGGATCCAAATGGAATTTTTAGGGGGGAAAAAAATACCTAGAATAAAAGTGTAAAATTTTAAATTGAATTAAAAAAATCAAAATCAAGTAAATATGAATTAAATTAGTGTGTCAGAATCAGAAATACAAATATGCAGGTCATATGTTCATGCATAGGTGCTGTTTCAAATTTTAATTTAAAGTTCCTGGCAAAAAAGAAAGAGATAGACTATAAAAATTTCACCTCTTTTGTTAGCAAAATGGAGAAAGCATTACAGTGTTTTAGATAATCCTTTCCTAGAACTTAGTTTTAAATGAATTTCCCAAATGTCACTTTATGTTGAAAGTAAGAAATAATGTCCTAAGAAATGTCCTCCACACAGTCCTTCAGAATGCAGCAAAGAGTTGTGCAGAGTACTTTCTTGTGTAGACAATAGGCATGTACCAAGGGTTTTGGGAGAATCCTGGAGAAGTTTGCCCACTCTGCTAACTTCTAACCAGGGGATAGGAAGGTAGGAGGAATCCCAAAAAGATGAATGGATTCAAGTTGAAAAAGAAAAAGGGATAAATCAAGTACCAAAACCAATTCTATGGGTTGAAGGTAGAGAATAGCATTATATCTGATAGTCAGAAAACAAAACAAATATAAGTATAGGTAAGGGCAAGGATCAGGGTTGTGTGAAGCAGCAACTTGTTGCTTCAGGGTTTCTTTCTGTATTTCATGAATTGGCCTATATCAGTCCTAAAGTTATAGGCACCAGGCAATTCTCATCTTACCTAATAAAAAAGAAACATGCAAATTAACCATCACTCCGCTATGCCCACCAGCCAATCAGGAGTGATATGCAAATTAACCCACCAAAGATGGCAGTCAGTTTGCATACACAAGCACAAGTGACCAGGGGTGGGCGGGATGCTTGTGTCGTTGCCATGGCAATGACACAGGCATTCCGCCCCACCCCCAGTCTCTCAGGGCCTCTGAGCAGTGTGGGAAGGCGGGGCCAGAGCGAAAAGAGGCGGCTCTGGGGCTGGGCTGGAGTGGAAAGGTGGTGCCGGCAGCCAGGGAAAGGAAGGCCCATTCTAGCACGAATCTTCATGCATTGGGCTTCTAGTATATTATGACATTAAATATGCAAAATATTCTGTAAATTAAGGTATAATCTTTATTTTGCAAAAAAAAAAAAAAGGATAAATTAATAGTTACTTATTTAAGATTACTGTAAAGCCCCAGCCAGTTTGGCTCAGTGGCTAGAGTGTTGGCCTGCGGACTGAAGGGTCCCAGGTTCAATTCCGGTCAAGAGAACATGCTCAAGTTGTGAGCTCTATCCCTAGTAGGGGGCATGCAGGAGGCAGCTGATCAATGATTCTCATCATTGATGTTTCTATCTCTCTCTCCCTCTCCCCTTCCTCTCTGAAATCAATAAAAAATATATGTATTTTTAAAAATATTACTGTGAAGAATTCAAGTAAATAAAGTCAAAAAAGAATAAGGTACTTGTCCGAAGTGACCAGCTGGTTGACCTGGTGGAGCCAAGGTTCAAAACCAGGGTCTATCATGTTAGGCAAGTTCAACACACTTATCTAAAGATTCATAACTAAACTACTTTGGACTAGAGTCTGCCTACTAATAGAAGAATTATCCAGAGTCTCGCCCTCATAGGCCTGAAGTTCTAGTTTCTTCCTGCTAACCATGCATCCTCCTCACAGTGTTGTGAACCTGAGAGACTGCTCACTGAATGAATTAAAACCTTACTTCTTGCTTTTTGATTTTCCTAGAATATCAAATTGCCAGGCAGCAGGCTTGCCAAACACAGCATCCTTCAGAGTTCCCTCACATTATTAATTCACTATTCATTAGGATCTGAGGTTTGAAACTGTATTGCTGTCTTCCTAAAAAGTCATGTCCTGATATTGGACACCTTGCCTAAAAATTGAATTTTTTATTAGTGCCTCCTTTCCCCATAGTTAACATATGCCAAAAAAAATCTCACTCTAAACTTCATACACAATGAAAACTACTATTTAAAAAATTAATTCTCTTACTATCATCTAAGACAGTTTAAGGAAGATATATTTTCTTAGACAATAAAAACTCTAAGAAGTTAAAACCCAGGTTAGGGAGCATTTGATAAATATTATGTAGTGAAGCTAATTGAGAAACTAAATATTTTATAGTTATTCATCATCTTTTAATGAAATATTAAGGCACAGTAAGAAAAATATCCATCTCAGCTTTACTATTCAACATTATGATGTTATATCCTTCAACAATGACATATCAGCATTTCAGTATATGTAAGATATTTTATTTTATTCCCCTTCCCAGCCTCTTTCTCTCTGTTTCATCATTTCAAATGAATTGTATTTTTATGTAAAATTTTCTCTTGAGATTATCTTCCCATGAGATAATTACACTTGGAAGATTCCAGATGGTTTACTGCACTGAGTTCCTTAAAGAAGACAAACGTAGTCACAGGAAATTTGGTATCTACCAGTTGAGCCAGATAAATCTTAAAGATATTTCCAATATTTCTCTGATTGGGACTTATTCTAATCAGTTCTTTCTCTTCGCTTTTATTTTAAAGTAGATATGAAACTTACAGGAAGTTTATCAAAAAGTTTCAACCATTCTAAGTTTTCATATGAAACTGTTAGATTCTTGGGGATGATAACAACTGATCTTTACTGATGGTTGAAATCTTTAATTCTCTGTTGCCCATCACCATCAATTTTTTAAAAGTTACTATACTGATTTAACATAGAGACAAGAATATACACTTTAAAATATACTGCTTAAAGTTGTCAGGTGGCTTCTCTCCTCAAACCTTCCAGAAGCCTCTGAAAAATCGAAACCATCTATGATTGCTAGACTCTAGTCTTTTAACCTAGCATGTCCCCAAAAGTGGCAAGTTTAGTCAAGGGTTCCCCTCTCTCCTATTCCGTATAATCTAAGTATTACGTTATGTAACTGCCTAATGTAAAAATGTCCAGTACCCACCCCCCACCCCCAGCTAACTTTCTTCCTCATTCTTTATCTAGAAAGGATGCAGCTTCTGTTTATCTCAGGAACAGCCAACCTTCATGGAAAACAAGCATCCGTATCTTTCATTACTTAGCACCCAAAGGAAACGTGGCTACCATTTCAGGTTTAAGAAAGACTTCCAGACATCCATACCTTTGTTTGTACTTTGCTCTCTTCAAATGAATGATATATGAGGATTTGTAAAAATATACATACACTTAAATACTTATCTAATCAGCCTATTTCTAAAGTCCTAGAACATCCTCACTGCTGAAACTAAAAGAATGTAAATTGCTCAATAACTAAAACACACACACACACACACACACACACACACTTTTTGTACTAAAATAATACCCAAATAATCAAAAGTGTAAATAAGGAGCCATATTCGTTGCATTTATAATTTATCTTAATGGTGATGCTTTATTCCTTGATTCCCAAACTAATGAGAAGTGGCTATACACACACACACACACACACACACACACACACACACACATATATATATATATATATATATATATATATATATATACTAGAGGCCCAGTGCATGAAATTCGTGCACGGGTAGGATCCCCAGAGGCTGCCAGCCAGGGCCTCCCTTCCCCCGGCTGCCTGCCGCCACTGCTGGCCAGGGCAGGGCTGGCCAGGGGGAGGGGCCACAGGCAGTTGGCTGGCCAGCCCTACCCCCTGGTCAAACTCCCAGTCAAGGGGACAATTTGCATATTAGGCTTTTATTATATAGGATGGCAAGATTAACAAACTCATATAATAAGACCACCTTATATTCATGTGGCATTTCATATTACATTCTCTCATTATCATAATAAATCTCATGGCAAAAGTCTTGTAATCTCATGTATTATCTGTGTTTTATAATTGAGGAAGCTAAAACTCAGACAAGTTAATAGATTTGTTTAAAGCCACAAAGCTAGAATGTCAGGAGTGGATACATCCTTGGTCTTCTGCCAAGACTCTGGTACTACTCATTCCATAAGGTTGCCTCGTGTTCCCTACATAGGGCAAGTTCTCACATACCATCTTAGAATCTACTAATTGTACAGAATTTGAGCAAGTTACCAATAATGAAGTTTTAAAAGATTGAGAGAGAGAGAGAGATGCCATATAGAATAATAAAGAAAATGAGCTTCGGAGTCTATCAGCACTTAATTCATAGCCTAACTTGGACAAATTCAATTGTTCTGTACCACATAAATGTTATGGAATTATTGGGAGTAATGGAAATAAAGTACCAGGCTCATCACAATAAATGGCAGTTATAAAAAGAATGCAATGCCCTAGCACATGTGGAAACATTTGGCTCATCATCAGAAACACCTGTAGAACTTTGGAAAAACAGAGGTTTCTGGGCTCTAATCCAAGCCTGTAGAGTCTGTACCACCATAGAGTTTGGGAATCCACCTTTTTATAAAGGCTTCTCAGATGATACTGATAATCAGCCAGATTTGGAAATCCTCAATTCACTCATAGAATATAAACATTTCTCTTTTCTTTTCTTTTTCTTTTTTACTTTAAAATAATGGTGGAATATAGGGAAGATGTATTAAATGGCTTTTATGAGACAGAAACTAGGCCAAGCCCTTGAAAGCAATTTATCACAGCAACACAATGAGGGAGACATTACTTTTCCCAAGTTAAAGGAAATGGATACTTAAGAATTTATAAATTATAAAGCCAGAATTGGAACTTAAGTCTGTGTAAATATTTTCACTCCACATATTATTTTTCTACATATTCGTATTTGCTGCAACTATGATATATGTTGTCATTGAAGCTGCTCTCAAAGTTAATGTGATTATGGCAATGACGTACTTGGGAACCATAAAATTGTTGATTCTGATTAATGCCACACGAAGTGAATAGAGTGGAAATATACAGCATTGTGTAAATCATTAGACTTACACTTTAAGGACTGTAGTTGTTTACTTATTTCTCAAGACTGGGCTTCTGAATATAGATCATTTGATTGAAGTGAATCATCTTTTCTAATGATAGTGTAAATGTAATTTTCAAGTAGAAGATTCTACAACATAACCTTTTTCAATAAAAACATATTTTATTGAATAACCTTTTTCAATAAAAACATGTGGGTGAGCTTTTCAGAAAAAGCTCACCCACATAATTATAAAAATGTATAGTTATAAATTCACATGTAATGCATGTTGCAGAGAACCCACCATTTTTGTAGAAAGTTTATCTATTACAATTAGACATTTGTAATGTTAAGCTTCAATGTGATCATTTAATGTCTACATGGATAAAACTCATACTCCTTTATCACCCTTTCAATTATTCACTCAATCACTAGATGGAGCATACATGTAAGAATAAAGTGGCGAATAAAGCCATCAAGGTCCTCCTTATGAAACTTACAGTCTAGTTGGAGAGATGGTTCTTACTCAAATAACCACACAAATAAGTGCAAAAATGTAACTGTTGTAGCACCATGAAGAAAAGGTATACAGTGCCATGAGGGGTGTCATGGTTTATTTCTGAGCATCTTGGGCCACAGAACACATAAAAGTTAGGGTCACTGAGCCATAAAATGCCCATATATCTGACTAAACATAATTTCTGGGTATGTCTATAAACGTGTTTCTTGAAGAGAGAAACATTTAAATTGGTGGATGGGCATCATCCAACCCATCAAGAGCCTGAAAAGAATGAAAAGGTGGAGGAAGACTGGATTCCCAGTCCCTCTAACTGGTTGAGCTCGGACATTGATCTTCTCCTGTCCTCAGTGCTACTGGTTCTCAGGCCACTGGCAGCTTTCTTGAGTTTCCAGCAAATCATGGGACTTCTCAGCTTCCATAATAACATGAGCTAATACCTTACAATTAATCTCTCTGTATATATTCTATTGGTTCTGTTTTTCTGGAGAACCCTAATACCAGGGATTATAATTAGAAGGCTTTCATGATAAAGTGACACCAAATGCAATCTGAAGGATAAACAAAATTAATTAGGTTAAGAGGGGTTCCTAGAAATAATATTCCAGGCAAAGAGAAGAGTCTATATAAATAGTCAATCCTATGAATCAAACAAAGGAGTTGTATGCATGCATATAAGCCTAACCAATGGACACAGACACCAAAAGGGTGATGGTATGAGTGGGGGGCGGGGGCAATGGGTGGATAAGGACACATATGTAATACCTTAATCAATAAAGAAAAAAAAAGAGGAAGTATGAGTAATAGAGAGGAAGCTGAGATGGAAAGTAGGTGACACCTTGTAGACTATGTGAAGAATTTTTTTCTTTATCCTAAAAGCATGTACAAACATTGACGGGTTTTAAACAAGGGGATTACTTGTCAAATTTTTATTTGAAAAAGCTCATTCTGGCTGCAAGAAATAATATATAGAAGGAAGCCAAAAAAGAAGGAGATTATGGCTTGAACCAAGATAGTGGTAGTAAAACTGAGGGAAATAAATCACACAAATACTGAAGATATTAGGAAGGAAAATAACAAAGTCTACAATTAGCTCAAAAGGTGAACAAAGACAAGCAGATTTGGTGTGGTGGGTAGGAAAAGGGCAGCTGTTGCTTAAACCATGAGTTCCAAGAAGGACATGCCAAGTTTGAGGTATCCCTGTAGCATTCAAGTGAAAATTGTAGATTTTAGATATTCAACTTTGGAGCTCAGAGGAGTCTGAACTAGACAGAGATGTAAATATTTGAACTATCTGCATATAATTGAGCCTGGGGAGAGGGCAAAGAAAGGAAAAAAGAGGGCCTAAGATCAAGTGTGAAGGAAATACAATATAAGATGCGTGAGGATGAACCTAACAAGATGCGTGATGAAGAATAGTTAGAGATACAGGAGAGAGGCCATGAAAGGGTTGTTTAGAAAAGTCCAAGAAAAGGACAGTTTAAAAAAGCAACTTGTGCTGCTGAGAGATTAAGTATCATGAGGACTGAAGAATGTAATAAGTTGTTATTTTAATTAACTCCATCTTCCATACTATATGACTCTTGTCTTTTATTTCTTTAAATGTGTATTAACATATATTTAGTTTCCAATACATTCTATGACTAACCAGGTATCCCATAAACAGGAAAATTTTGGGATCAACAAAAATAGACAGCTATTCTTCTAGATTATATTTCTCAAATTAGAAAACGAATTGTTATCACCAGATACTAATAACACATAGTCACAATTTCAGAATCACTGAACTATAAATGCCATGTGGAATCAAAAGCATTTTGGAAATATATTTCAAAATTTATCTGAGCTAAATACATTTGTTGTCTAAAAGTTAAGTAGAAGATATATAACTCCAGTTAGATTATTAAAACACTAGAGGCCTGGTGCACGAGATTTCCAGAGACAATAATGGCATCCGATTCTGTGGCGCCATTGGGTGGTCATGCATTTCTTGTATGGGCCATTCAAGATTATGTCTGATGCCTTGGCAGCATTGGCAGAGTGCTCTCTTCTCCATATCATCGTGGAGAGTATAGCCTCCTAGTCTAGTTCTCAGTATTGAGAGATTCTCTGAGACTCCCAAATGCTTTCATAAATCCATTTTCTACTACTGTGAGAATAAGTTTCCATTTCTTCCACACTAACATACAATACAAAATAAAGCATTGGTAACAAAAGCTGACAGAGATATCTTTTAAAAGTATAGGTCCATCTCACATATGTTATCAATGCTCATGTAAAATTCATTTAATAGCAGCAGCTTATAAAAAAAAATGATTCACCTTGACTCAGAGGGGTTTTCCCAAAGAATGTCTTCACTAGTAGGAAATTTACTGCTATAATTAATATAATTAAAAGGTCAAAGGAAATAAACCATTTAGTCATCATTATAGATGCCAAAAAGGCACGTGATAAAATTCAACATCCATTACTGATTCAAAACAATCTTCAGAAAACTGAAAGGGTAGTTTCTTTAACATAATAAAATACACTTTATTAAAACTCAAGCTGTATCATAGCTAATAATTATCATACATTTTTTAAGAACTGGACAAAGTAATTAGAAAAAAAGAAGAGTTATAATAATTGAAGACTAACAGAGAAAATGTCACTTATTTCAGATGGTATGATTGTATATCTATAAACTCAAGATCATCAACTGACATTCAGTTGAAAATAAAAATAATTAAGCTGGCTAGATACAAATAAAATACACAAATATCAACAGCAGCAGATTTTCAAGAACTGACTTTCTTTACAACCACTTAGGGAAATGCAGTAAAGATTTGATTTAGACTAGCAACAGAAACAAAAATATATAGGAGAAAACTTAAATGTATTAGAATTATGTGATGAAAACTATAGCCAAAGACATTAAATGAAGTTGAATAAATAGCAATGCATACTTTTTTGGGGAAAAGATGGTTCAGTGTTGTTCAGTTGTAAAGTTATTTACAATACAATCTCATTAAAAATACAAATAGATCTACAACTACAGCACCTACCGAACAGCTGCGAACCCGAGAACACCAGTCCCCAAGTGGCACAAGCACGTGGATTTAGAGGAGCTCTACACTCCCTCACGGAAAGGTCAGATTTCACGTTGGATAAGGAGAGAGAGATCTACATAAACAGACACCTGGAGAAGAGAGATCATGGGGAGACAAAGAAACAGCCCACATATGAAAGAAAAGCAAGCATCACCAGAAAAGGAAGTAAATGAAATGGAGGCAAGCAACCTGTCAGAGAAAGAATTCAGAGAAATGGTCATAAAGTGGATGAAAAGAATGGAAGACAAATTCAACAATATGTGTAAGAACCAAGAGGAAATGAAGAAGAACCAAGAAGAAATGAAAAAATGACATCGCTGCTATAAAGAACTCAATAGAAAGCATCAAGAGTAGACTAGAAGAAGCAGAGGACCACATGAGTGAACTAGAAGACAGGGTAGGAAAAAATATGCAAGTAGAGCAGCTTCTAGAAAAAAAAAATTAAATAGCAGGAGGAGAGCCTATGAGAACTTTGGGACAAAACAAAACAAAACAAAATCCGCATAATAAGGGTGCCAGAAGGAGAGGACACTGAGCAAGGAATAGAAAACCTGTTTGAAGAAATAATGACAGAAAACTTCCCTGATATAGGGAAGAAAAAACCCACACAAATCCAAGAAGCTCACAGAGTCCCAAGCAAAATGAATCCCAAAAGACCGATGCCAAGGCACATTATAATTAAACTGGCAAACACCAACGACAAAGTAAGAATCTTAAAAGCAGCCAAAGAGAGACAGAAAGTTACCTACAAAGGAACCCCCATCAGACTAGCAACTGATTTATCAACAGAAACTCATCAGGCCAGAAGGGAATGGAATGAAATACAAAGTCATGCAAAGGAAGGGTCTGAATCCAAGAATACTGTACCCAGCAAGGCTATCAATCAAAATTGAAGGTGAAATCAGGAGCTTCACAGACAAAAAAGGACTAAGAAAGTTTATTACCACCAAACCAGCAATGCAAGAAATGCCAAAGAGTCTGCTGTAACAAAAACAAAAAAAGAAAGAAAGAAAAGAAAAGAAAAGAAGTAAGAAACGAAGAAGGAACACAGAGGTAGAGAATAAAAATGGTGACAAACAAGTACCTATCAATAACTTTAAATGTAAATGGATTAAATGCCCCAATCAAAAGACATAGGGTAACAGATTGGATAAGAAAACATGACCCATATAACTGCTGTCTACAAGAAACCCACCTCAGAAAAAAAGATGCACACAGTCTGAGGGCGAAGGGATGGAAAAAGGTTTTTCAGGTGAATGGAAATGAAAAAAAAGCTGGGGTAGCAATACTTATATCTGACAATTAAATCTCAAAGTGAAGGACATAAAAAGAGATAAGGAAGGCCACTTCATAATACTAAAGGAAGCAGGGAAAAGATGGCGACCGGCAGGAAGGTAGGGAGAGAGAGAGTGTGAGTGAGGAACCCATAGAGGAGAGTGTAGACGTGTGAGGTGTGTGTGTGTGTATGAGCTAGGGTCAGTTAGATTCTGCAGGTCTTCCAAGGGGCTGCCTAACCGGGCAGTCCTAGACGGCAGAGCCCCGGGCACAAAGCAGACACTTCTCGGTGGCTGGTGCGGACGCAGAGACCACGCCATCTTGAGAAACAGAGCTGCCTGAGACTCGGATCCTGGCTTCTGACACAAACCAGGACCCTGCAGCCACTGGGGACAGAGAACTGCTATCACAGCTTCAGACCAACAAACAACAAAAAACCAGACTTCCCGGCAGATTTCCGTGAGTCAAAGAGCCTATACCCCTCCCTACGGGCGCGTGGATAGCGCCATAGTAACTGATAGACCCGCCCCTCGCCCAAGCTGCAGAGCTTTGCGCAGGGACGCGCTCCACCTTAGGGAATTTGGCGCGGGGGACAGAAGCAGCTCCCCTTCGGGGAAATCTGTCAGTGCGCACAGAGGACTCCCCTTCGGGGAATTTGGGGGAATTTGGCTTGCGGGTCACAGCTCCCCTTCGGGGAATCTTAGAGTGTGCACAGAGGGGCTTCCCTTTGGGGAATTTGGCGCGCAGGACGGACTCCGCCCCCCTTCCGAAAATCTGGGAGAGTGCATGGAGGCAGCTCACCTTCAGGAATTTGAGAGTGTGCGCCCTAGCCGGTTTGGCTCAGTAGAGAGAGCACACACAGGACGCAGCTCCACTTCAGGGAATTTGGCACGCCGGACACAGCTGCCTGGGATCCTTGACTCACAGCGCATTCACACTAAGAGCCAGCGACCCCAATTGTTGGTGCATGCACACACAGGGACCCTGATTCTCAATGAGAAACCGCACAAGGCAACAGAGACTCTGACACTCGATTCTTGGTGCAGACACAGGGAAACTCTGACTCCTGGCACATGCTAAGGATCTCATTTTCGGCACATACTAACAGTGTGGTGCAGACAGGGCCCCTGATTCTAAGTGTGCACACGAGACCACACGGAACACTGGGGACACTGACCCTGGGCAAGTCTGATTCCCACCAACCAAAGGCAGCCACACGTCCTAGTGTCAGAGCACTTCAGTGAAACTCGGGTGGAGCGAAGTCCCCACAGCACACGGCCCAGGTCCACGCAAACGGAAGCTTGAGCTTTCTGGTGATAGCCAGAATGGGGAAACGAAATAACTCACAGAGGAAAGAAAATGTGGAGTCGCCAAGAAAGGAAATTAGTGAAACTGAAGCTTGCAACATGACCGAAAAGGAGTTCAGAGTAATGGTCGTGGAAGTTATACATCGGATGGATGAGAAAATCAACAACTTATGCAAGAATCAGGAAGAAATGAAAAGTGATATAGCTACAATCAAAAACACCATGGAAAGTTTCAACAGTAGACTACAAGAAGCAGAGGACCGAATTAGTGAGTTAGAAGATCAGGTACAGAAACAAGCTCAATCTGAACAGCAATTGGAGAAAAGAATTAAAAAGCAGGAGGAAAGCCTAAGGGAGCTTCGGGAAAACATGAAACAAAGTCACTGATAAAGGTTTAATCTCCAACATCTACAGGGAACTTATACAACTTAATAAAAGGAAGATAAATGATCCAATAAAAAAATGGGCAATGAACCTAAATAGAATCTTTTCGAAAGAAGACAGAAGGAAGGCCAAGAGACATATAAAAACATGCTCAAAGTCACTAATTATCCAAGAGATGCAAATCAAAATGACAATGCCGTACCATCTCACACCTGTCAGAATGGCCATCATCAAAAAATCAACAAACAACAAGTGCTGGTGAGGATGCGGAGAAAAGGGAACCCTCATGCACTGCTAGTGGGAATGCAGACTGGTGCAGCCACTGTGGAGAACAGTATGGAGTTTCCTCAAAAAACTAAAAATGGAGCTCTCATTTGACCCAGTAATACCACTTCTAGGAATATATCCCAAGAAACTAGAAACACGAATCAGAAAGGATATATGCACCCCTATGTTCATAGCAGCACAATTCACCATAACTAAGATTTGGAAACAGCCTAAATGCCTATCAGCAGATGAGTGGATTAGAAAACTATGGTACATCTACACAATGGAATACTACGCTGCTATAAAAAAGAAGGAATTCTTACCAGTTGCAGCAGCATGGATGGACCTGGAGAGCATTATGTTAAGTGAAATAAGCCAGGCAATGAAAGAAAAATACCACATGATCTCACTCATTTATGGAAAATAAAGAACATTATAACCTGATGAACAAAAAGATAGATACAGAGGCAGTAAAGCACCGAACAGACTGTCAAATTACAGCGGGAATGCTGGGGAGTGTTGGGGATGAGGGGAAAGAGATCAACCAAAGGACTTGTATGCATGCATATAATAAGCACAACCAATGGACACAAGACACTGGGGGGGTGGGATGAGGGCATGTGACAGGGGGTAGGGGAGGCTGGGGGAAGGTCAATGGGGGGAAAAAAGGAGATATATGTATTACTATATGTAATACTTTAAACAATAAAAAAATAAAATAAAATAATAAAATAAAAATAAAAATATGTTTTCTGAGAGAATAAGAAAACCTACTATAAAATTTATGTAGAAAAATAAAGATAGGAAAAACAGGTAAATAAGTAATGAAGTACTAGTCCTATCAGATATTTAAATATCCTATCTAATAAAAGAGTAATATGCAAACTGACCATCACTTCAACATACAAGATGGCTGCCCCCATGTGGTCAAAGATGGCTGCCCCCATGTGGACAAGATGGCCACTACAAGATGGACTGCAGGGGAGGGCAGTTAGGTGTGACCGGGTGGCAGGAGAGGGCAATTGGGAGGGACCAGGCCTGCAAGGGAGGGCAGTTGGGGGTGATCAAGCCTGCAGGGGAGGGCAGTTAGGGGTGCCCAGGCCGGCAGAGGAGGGAAGTTGAGGGCAACTGGGCCTGCAAGGAGGGACAGTTGGGAGGGACCTAGGCCTGCAGGGGAGAGCAGCTTGGGGGGACCAGGCCTGTAGAGGCGGACAGTTGGGGGGGAGGGACCAGACCAGCAGGGGAGAGCAGGTATGGGCAATGAGGCTGGCAGCGGAGGGCAGTTAGGGGCAATTGGGCTGGCAGGGGAGCAGTTAGGCATCAATCAGGCTGGCAGGGGAGTGTTTAGGGGGTGATCAGGCAGGCAGGCAGAAGCGATTAGGGGCAATCAGGAAGGCAGTCAGGCGAGCAGTTGGGAGCCAGCAGTCCTGGATTGTGAGAGGGATGTCCGACTGCCCATTTAGGCCCGATCCTGGTGGGATCGGGCCTAAAAGGGCAGTCGGACATCCCTTGAGGGGTCCCAGATTGGAGAGGGTGCAGGCTGGGCTGAGGGACAACCCCCCCCCCCCCCGTGCACAAATTTCTTGCACCGGGCCTCTAGTATGTGTGTGATGTGTGTGTGTGTGTGTGTGTGTGTGTGTGTGTGTGTGTGTATGGCAACATTTTGCAACAATAAAAACTGGCAAGCTATGCAATATATGGATAGTTTGGTTATCTGTGTTGGCAACTGTTTGACTAGTTGATAAAGAAAAAAGGACCATATTCCTACCTAATTCATTAGAGAATGATAAATTCCAAATATATCAAATATTTAATGCAAATAAAATGAAAAAGTAACAGTTTCATATGAAACCATGATAAGATTTTAGTGGGGAGGCCATTCTTTATATTCAAACCACAGAAGCCATATAAAAACTTGACAAATATGAATGCATTAAAATAAAACATTTCTAACACCCAGCAAAGGTGTTAGCCACCAACCATACTACACGGTTGAATTTCCTGAACCCCTTCCATGGGAGACTAACTGGAAGTATTAGAAGCCACCCTTAGAGCAGTTGCATGCACTCACCACATAGTCTCATGAATGCAGGGAGATGTTGAACACTAGGACATTAGAGCATGTGTGAAGAGTGCCTCGCCTAGGGCTTGCATACAGAAAGAGCAAAATAGATTTCATCTCTGATGAATAGTAATAACATCTAAATGCATATCAATATAAATCACCTAAGAGTGTTTAACTATATGCTAGGCATGATTCTAGGTGTTTCATTCATGTCCATCATCATATTTTTCTCCCCACTTTCAGGAAAGAAAGCTAAAGGACAGAGAAACAAAGTAATTTTTCCAAGGCCAGAGAAGAAATGAGCAGAACCTAAATCCAGAGCCCATACTCTTAACTACATAAGAGTCCTACTGCTGCTGTGTAGCTTCTTTCATATGGCTGGAAAAGCAAACATGAAAATAATTAAATCTCAGGGTTGTAATTCACTAGCTGTGTGGCCTTGGTCCTCTGATCAAATCAGTCCTTCACTGTCTGATTGATTCAAAACCAAGCTCAGAATTTTGAGTCAGATATAAGCTTTGTATCTCCTGTTCACAGAAAACACCTAGTAAGTATTTTGTGAAAACATATACAGCAATCAAAAAAGGACAGATATTGCATAGAATGAAACATATAAAATAGATATAAGATTTGCCTCAATGTATTAAGATTACTTAAAGTTAAATTTTGGAAACAAACAATAAATGGTCTAGTAAATATTAAATGCACTCATTAAGTCACTTTGCCATTTTTACTTTGTTTTTCTAAATCAATTTTTACATTTAAAATTTGGAAAGGAAGTTGTGAGCAAGGCTCTCTTTAAATAGAATTTTTTTCATTTGCTTCTAAAGTAAATTACATGAATTGCTTATAAATAAAAACAGCTGATTTACAGAGTAAGGTTTTGCTTAAATGACAAATGAAGAATGTAAGACCTAAATGGAATTTGTGGTTTTTGAAACCACAAAAAAAAAAAAGGAGACACGTTCTGTGCTGCTGAATGTCATATCAGACCTGTGATCATTTCTGTAGGCAATAAAATTTTTTCCAATCGCCAGCAGTCCAAGGATTGATCTGAGAATAGCTCAAATAATAATTAAAAAGATAAAAATGGAAGAGTGGAAATGTAAAGGCATGCAAAGTCTCAATGGCATGACACAACTATGACCAGATTGCATCCCAAGTCATAGATTTCAGGAAGCCTAAACATACTGGATTTAGATGTCTTCTGATAATTCAAAGGCGTCAATATATTTTATTTATCATCATTACCAACTGATGAGTAGACGAAGATATTGAGAAATAACATAAGACTTGTCCAAGTTGTAAGGTCAATCTCTCATATTAAATGTCTCTTCCATTAAACTATGTTGGAAATAACAATAGGATTTTTTTTATATAAGAAGACTTAAATATTTTAGAGCACATCAAATTAGGTTATGCAGATAAGAAGCATATGATAAGAAGATAGAAGGAAGAAATATAAATAGATCAACCAATGAACTTGTATACATATATGCATAACCCGTGGACACAGACAAATGGGGTGGTGAGGGCCTGGGAGGCAGTGGGGGTGGTGAGTGGGCTGGAAGAGGTCAATGGGGGGTGGAAGGGGAGCTATGTAATACTTTCAACAATAAAGATTTAAAAAATAAAAAATATAAATATACTGAAAAGAAGTGGCTTGTGTCTATGAAGAGAATTAGGCATTCTTTGTATGTAACAGGACACAATGTACTATCCCAAAGAGGTGATGTTTCATTTCTAAATAAATTTTTTTAAGATTTTTTTTATTGATTTCTGAAAGGGAGGGATATGGAGAAATAGAAACATCAATGATGACAGAGAATCATTGATTGGCTGCCTCCTGCATGTCGACACTTGGGATCGAGCCCACAATCTGGGCACATACCCTGACCAGGAATCGAACCATGACCTCCTGGTTCATAGGTCAACGGTCAACCACTGAGCCACGCCAGCTGGGCAAGAATAAATTTGTATTAAAATACTTTATCCTTATAAAGTCATATGCATTCATTTAGAAAATATAGACATATAGATGAGCACAAAGCTGAAAATAAAAATGACCTTAAGTCCCACTAAGAGATAGCCACTCTTAAAAAAATATTAAGTGCCTGCTAGCTATTAAATACCAGTCTCTCAGACCTCATTTCCCAAGATCTTCTTGACTCCCTTCCCACCTTCTTACATTCTGAGAACATTTCTAACAGTGACTATTTTTACTCTGTTTCAGTTATGTATGTAAATATGTAAAAAGTGTAACCGTTCTTGGTATGTAAACATAACTCAATACATGAACACTATTTTATTATTAAATTATCAAATTTTCAGGAAAAATGATCTCTTGGTTTTATTGGCATTTCTTTACTTCTTGGTGCAAACTAATTTTATCTTCTGATTATTAAACAATTCTTGTTGACTTAGTTGATCATGGCCTTTGCCTGTTTACTTATTGGTATGCTTGATCTTTTTCATTTGCAATTTTTCTTTATTTAATAAATATCAGCCCTAACCGGTTTGGCTCAGTGGATAGAGCATCGGCCTGCGGACTGGAAGGTCCCAGGTTCGATTCCGGTCAAGGGCATGTACCTTGGCTACGGACACACCCCCAGTAGGAGGTGTGCAGGAGGCAGCTGATCGATGTTTCTCTCTCATTGATGTTTCTAACTCTCTATCCCTCTCCCTTCCTTCCTCTCTGTAAAAAATCAATAAAATATTTAAAAAAAGAAAAAAATATCAAAATTATTTACCAAATAAATTCCCTTTGTGCAATTTTCCTTTTAACTTTGTTTATTGTGAGCATTTTTAAAAAATACATGAGTACTGCCCTACCAGTTTGGCTCAGTGGATAGAACATTGGCCCACACACTAAAGGGTCCCAACTTAGATTGATTCTGGTCAAGGGCAGGCACCTTGGTTGCAGGCTCAATCCTGGCCCTGGTCAGGGCACATGCAGGAGGCAACCAATCAATGTGTCTCTCTCATATCAATGTTTCTCTCTCTCTCCCCCTCCCTTCCACTCTCTCTAAAAATCAATGGAAAAATATCATCAGGTAAGGATTAACAATAATAACAACAAAAAAATACATCAGTATTTAAAATTATTTTATCCAGTCAACATTTTTATATCAATTTTTTCTTGATTATTATATATTCATAGTCATTTATTTAATATTTTGAACACAAGCCATTAATTAGGTACATATACTAGGTACTGTACTAGGTGTTAGAGATATAGCAGTGAAATGAAGAGACAAGGATCATATTCTCATGATGAGTATGTTTGAGACAATAAATAAAATAAATTTAACAGGAACATATAATGGAGAGAGTAACTAGGGGATACAATATTTGAGTTGATAGCTGAGAATTAAAAGAAAAGAAAAAAATCCAGCCATGCAGGGGAAAACCATTCTGGTGAAGATAACAGCAAGTGCAAAGGCCTTTGGGCAGCAAAAAGTTAGATGTGACTGAGACACACAAAGCCCTGTGTGACTGGACCACAGATAAAAAGAATAAGCTGTGTGAGGAAAAGTTGGAGAGGTGGGTAGGGCCTTGTAGGCCATTGTAAAGAGTTTAGATTTCATTTCAGAGCAATGAGAAGCTGTTAGACTTGACAGATGGAATGTGACGGCTAACATCACTTTAAGAGTCTATGTTTAAAAACCAGAAATATTAAAATTGACGTAAGTTCAGCCTAAGTGCTTTTTGTGCAGCTGTTGGGACTCATTTAACCAGAAATCCATAGGTAGAGAAAACTCTAGGAGAAATCAATCAGGACTCCATCTCAATAATGCCATCAAGGACCAGGTTTTTTTTTTTTCACAACCTTTCCTCTCTCTCTCTTTTTAAATATGGATTTATTGATTTCAGAGAGGAGAGGAAAGGAGAGAGATAGAAACATCAAAGGAGAGAGAGAATCATTGATCAGCTGCCTCCTGCATAGCCCACACTGAGGATTGAGCCCACAACCCGGGCATGTGCCCTGGCTGGGAATCGAACCATGACCTGGTTCGTAAGTCAAAGCTCAACCACTGACCCATGCTAGCCATGCCACAACCTTTTCTTATATCACTGGTATGGTGACTTGTACAAGATGACCACAGCAGCTCCAGGCATCACCATTGCAATTAATAAAAAAGAGCTTTACAATCATAGATACCTTTGATTTGAAAATTCTAATTTTAGGAAATGACTACAAAATGAAGTGATGGTCATCTAATTTTTCAAGTTGATTTCACAGAAGATAGGTTCACCCATTTATTCAATTAATATTGCTTGATCTCTAGTAGAGCATATCTAGGCACTTTGACTATAATAATGAAAAAGACAAAATCCCATATCTTCATATTTGCAAACAAAATATGCAAGTAAAATATGAAGCGTGGTGTGAGACACTCAAAGTGCTAATCTATAACAATAAAAGGGTAATATGCTAATTAGACCAGACATCTTCCTGACAGGTGGCCCAGGTGAAACCAGCCCAGGTACTAGGTGCCTGCCAGTGGCCTGGGGGAAGCCAGTCTGGGTCCCGGGTGCCTGCAGGCTCCAGGAGGAGAGAAGTCCAGGCATAGGTGCTGGAGGGAAGCGGGTGCTGGCAGCCGGTTGGGAGGGGGGGGTGGCAGGCGGAGGGGGAAGGAAGGCCTATTCTTGCATGAATTTTCGTGCATCAGGCCTCTAGTCCAGTAGTTGGCAAACTGCGGCTCACGAGCCACATGAGGCTCTTTGGCCCCTTGAGTGCCAGCGTAGGAGTACCCTAATTAAGTTAATAACAATGTACCTACCTATATAGTTTAAGTTTAAAAAATTTGGCTCTCAAAAGAAATTTCAATCGTTGTACTGTTGATATTTGGCTCTGTTGACTAATGAGTTTGCCGACCACTGCTCTAGTCAGTTATAAACTTGAGTGGATAGTGAGCCTGTTAACTCCCATGGAGAATATTAAAGGAAAATATATTTTTGTTGAAACTAAGTTTTGTTTTCAGTATGGTCATTTGAAAAGATCTAGGGACAGCTGAAAGAGTGGTTGTGAAATTCAGGGAAGAGTGGGTGTACCAGTAAGATTCAGATTAGATTTCAGGGTAGAGATGTAGCTTTAGAGGTAAGAACCCCTGAAGCTCTTGTTGAAGTAAATGGAAAATACACAAACTTTTAAGAAAAGAGAGTAGTTTCAAAAAAAGTGAGAAAAAGGCCTTATGTGAGTGCTATTTCTTAACATGAAAGGAATGAGGCAAAGTGCAGTTATCTGCAAGGGACTCATTGTCCCTAGGGCAGAGGAAAAACTTGGTTAAGAAATGAGTATCTGATATTATTCTGCCTACAGCATTTAACCTTAAAGAATTTTACCAATGATTATGATTATTAGGCAAACAAATATGCATTGTCTTCAGCAAAACAGTCCCGTGGCACATGGGGGGCAAGTTGTTTTCTTACATAACTAAATGCAGGGAGACATCTGTGATGGGATTGAATTAGCATGTGAACAAGTGAAAAAGAAAAGAGCTAAACTCAAAAGTCCTTATTTACAGGCTGAGATTCTTTTTGCAGTTAGTAAATGTTCTTTTTTTTTTTTTGAGCATTTTAAGGTCATAGCAAAACTCAGCAGTAAGTACAGAGTTCCCATGTACCCCCTAACCTCCTTCCCCCATGTCCTCCACTCTCAACATCATTACCATAATGGTACACTTGTTTTAACTGTTGAACCTACATGAACATATTTTCATCCAAAGTCCATAGTTCATTATTATTTGGAACAAACTGTTATGTGTTATATCAATTGAGAATAAGAAAAATAGCCTGACCAGGTGCTCAGTTGGTTGGAGTGTCATTCTGTATACCAAAAGGTTGTGGATTTGATTGCTAGTCAGGGCATGTACCTAGGTTGTGGATTTAATCCCTGGTTGGGGCACGTGTGGGAGGCAACTGATCAATGTTTCCCTCTCACATTGATGTTTCTCTCTCTCTGCCTTCCTTTCTCTCTCTAAAATCAATAAAAATATATCCGTGGGTGACAGTTAAAAAGAATAAGAAAAATAACTTTTTTTAAACTTTCAACCATTCTTTCTCTAATGAGCTTCCTTTTTTTATGTAGATCATAGTTTCTGATGTATTTTCCTTCTCTCTGAATACCTTTTAATATTTCTTGCAAGGCAGATCTAGTTGCCACAAATCCCCTTAATTTTTGTTTGTCTGAGATAATTGTTTTCCTTTACTTTTGAAGGATAATTTCCCAGGGACAGAATTCTGGGTTGATGATATTTTCTGTTTGTTTCAACATTTTAAATATTTTATTCTTTTCTCTTCTTGCTTGCATGGTTTCTGAGGAGAAGCAGGATATAATTCTTATCTTTGTTCCTCTACAGTAAGATATTTTTTCTTCTAGCCGCTTTCAATATTTTATCTTTATCTCTTATTTTCTGCAGTTTGAATATGATATGTCTTTGTGTTTTACTGACACTTTTCTATTTCATGTTCTCATAACTTTTTAGATCTGTGGTTTGGTGTCTGAAATTAATTTGGGGAATTCTCAGTCAATATTGCCTCAAATATTGCATCCATTTCTTTCTTATCCTCATAGTCCCATTACATATATGTTACACTTTTGCAGTTCTGGATATTGTTCTGTTTTTTCAGTATTTTTTTTTTCTCTCTGCTTTTCAATGTTGGAAGTTTTTATTGACATTCCTAACACTCAGAAATTCTTTACTCAGCCATATCTACTCCACTAACCACTCCATCAAAGGCATTCTTATTTTCTGTTATAGTGTTTATGATATCAAGTATTTCTGTTTGGTTCTTGCTTAGAATTTCCATCTCTCTGCTTAAATTGCCCATCTGTTCTTGAGTGTTGTCTATTGTTTCCATTAGCACCCTAGCATATTAATCATGGTTGTTTTAACTTCATCGTCTGATATTTCCAATATCTTTGCCATATCCTAGTCTGGTTCAGATGTTTGTTCTGTGTCTTCGAATCGTGTTTTCTTCGTTTATTTATTGATTTATTTTTATTTTTCACCAGTTAGCATGCTTTGCAAATTTTTGTTGAAAGCTGGACCTTGGTTTACTGGGTAAAAGGAACTCTGGCAAATAGGCCCTTGGTAAGGTGGGGGGATGGGGGTTTTCTGTCTTCCTATAATTAGGGCTCAGTCTTTTAGTGAGTCTATGCTTCTGACTGAATGTCACAAGTGGTTCTCAGTCCCCCACTCCCACGCCTTATGTGGAACAGATGGCCAGACGGGCATTTGAGTTTTTCCCTTCTCACATGTGGAAGGCTAAAGGGCACTGAAGTTGGGTATTTCCTTTCCCCCAGGTCAATTAAACTCTGATAGATATCCCAATAGTTTAGGCTTTGGTAAAAGTTTCTCTTGAGTGCAGGCCTTATTAAATAGAACAAAATATTCTGGCATATTTCAAAATGGTTCCTTTTCCCCTTCTCCTGCCAAGTATCTAAAAGGATTACTTTTTCTTCTTCTATTCTCTGTGACAACCTGGAAGAGCTTCAGGAAGTAAAACTCACAAAAGTGGAGTTTTTAACTCTCAGACTTATCCACAATGAGCATCCAACAATTCATCAATTACACTTCCAAGTACTGGTTTCCAAAGAGGTGTCTGCTTGTGGATTTCTGCTCTCCTAAATTGTGCTTCTCTGTATGGCCTATCTCTCCAATTTTTTTAAAAAATTGATTTTAAAGAGAAAAAGACGGAGAGGGAGAGGGTGAGGGGGAGAAGGAGAGAGAGAGAGAGAGAGAGAGAGAGAGAGAGAGAGAGAGAGAGAGAGAGAAACATTGACCTGCTATTCCACTTATTCATGAATTCACTGGTTGATTCTTTAGATGCCATGACATGGGATAGAACCACAGAGTATTGGGACAATGCTCCAACCAACTGAGCAACCTGGCCAGAGCCTTCTCTCCAGTTTGGGCAGTGTTTTATTCTGTCACCTCACTTCTTTGAAGGACTAAAAAGAGTGTTGAATTTTCAGTTTATTTGGATTTTTATTCATTGTTAGGGGTGAAGTGGTGACTTCTGAGCGCCTTATGTGGCAGTTCAGAAACTGAAAGTCTTAAACTAGGTATTTAATTGATTAGTGTGTTCTCACCATGTCCATCCCTGTTCACCCTGCTCACATTCTCCTGCACTTCCTTATCCCCTTTTGCAATTCCTAGCTCATCTGAGTAGTTATGATATACAACCATGAAAAAATGAAGAAAAAGAAGAATCTGCCCAGTCGGTGTGGCTCAGTGCTTGAGTGTCAACTTATGAACCAGGAGGTCAGGGTTCAGTTCCCGGCAGGGCACATGGCTGGGTTGTGGGCTCGATTCCCAGTGGGGGCGTGCAGGAGGAAGCTGATCAATGGTTTTCTTTCATCATTGATGTTTCTATCTCTCTCTCTCCCTTTTCCTTTCTCTCTGAAACCAATAAAAATATGTTTTTTACAAAGAAAAGAAAAATCTATCAGGGAATTGATTTATTTGAGAAAGAGAAATGTTTTATAAAACATATAAATGCATATTATTTGGTACTTCTTTATTGCCTTAAATTATAAAAAATATATGTTTTTTTATAGCCTTAAATTTTTTCTTGTGTAGCCATGACTGGGTACACAACGAAGACTTACTAAAGGACTAAAATAGTCTTTTATAAGTAGCATTTCTACGCTTCAAGGAACAGACATACTCTGTGCCATACGCTTGGTAAAATATCTTTTAAGAATAATGCTGTAGGTTGCCCAGGACCAAACCAGAGAGGGTCAGACCTGCATTACCACCATTTGTCCACCAACCAGAACTGAAATATCATTGCTGACATGTACACATAAGGAACTGTTTGACATTGAAATTGGGCCAACAGTTCTTGAGAACTGTTGGCCCAGAAAGAAACTCACTACAGACTGATTAATTTGCCTCTCAGCATAACCATTATTGCTTGTCTCATTTTCGGTTCTTATAAGTGTATTTCTAGTAGCACATGATCTCACTCATCTAGGGGAAATGATGAACAACATAGACTGATGAACAAGAACAGACCCAGAGACAAGGAGGCATGGATCAGACTGTCGGACCTCAGAGGGAGGGTAGGGGAGGGTGGGGATAAAGGGGAGAGACCAACCAAAGGACTTGTGTGCATGCATATGAGCCTAACCAGTGGTTAAGGACAACAGGGGGGTGGGGGTATGCGTGGGGAGGGGTGTGGGATGGGAATGGGGGGATGAGGACAAATATGTGATACCTTAATTAATAAAGAAATTTAAACAACAACAAAAAAAGAATAATGCTGTAAAATAGTAGTCAAGTTTTCAGGCTAATTTAAATTGGCTAATTGAAATAAGCGAATATTCTAGAAAAATTAATTGTACTGGACAAAAAGCTGTTCCTAAAGTGTTAACTAAAATTTTTATTGGTAGTTCATCTCATGGTAAAATTGCATAACAAGTAATGAACCTAAAGCAGTCATATTTTAGTGCAAAAAATTAAAATTTAAAAGCTATCAAGACTACATTATAAAATTTCCAAAAGCCTCCTAATATTTAAATCAAAAAAGGGGGGATAGTAGAAGAATATCATGTAAGGAAAAATATCCTGTAAGTAAATTACATCTAGAAAATTTTTACTTTAGAAAATTAACTTTCATTTGTAATGCTAACAGCAAGACACCCAGGTAAAACATACATGGTGTCAAAACAAGCCAAAGGAAAATCATTTGGGCAAAAAATGAAAAAGGATCGCAAGTCAAATTTATAGAAAAGATTCCTTTATTAACTTTTGGTCAAGAATATGTTTGTATATTTTCAGAAAACAACTCCGAGACCATGTGGATTCCTACAACAGAGAGGAATTGACAGGACTACTCCAGCCATGAAGACAGAAGAGAAACAGTCCAGAGATGGAAGACGCTGACCATGCCTTGCCATACTAGCAGTCAGCAGCTGTGCGTCACTGCAGGTTGCCCAGGACCAAACCAGAGAGGGTCAGACCTGCATTACCACCATTTGTCCACCAACCAGAACTGAAATATCATTGCTGACATGTACACATAAGGAACTGTTTGACATTGAAATTGGGTCTCAAAAGAACTGTTGGCCCAGAAAGAAACTCACTACAGACTGATTAATTTGCCTCTCAGCATAACCATTATTGCTTGTCTCATTTTCGGTTCTTATAAGTGTATTTTTAGTAGCACATGATCTCACTCATCTAGGGGAAATGATGAACAACATAGACTGATGAACAAGAACAGACCCGGAGACAAGGAATCATAGATCAGACTGTCGGACCTCAGAGGGAAGGTAGGGGAGGATGGGGATAAGGGAGAGAGATCAACCAAAGGACTTGTGTGCATGCATATGAGCCTAACCAGTGGTCAAGGACAACAGGGGGGTGGAGGCATGCGTGGGGAGGGGTGTGGGATGGGAATGGGGGGATGAGGACAAATATGTGATACCTTAATCAATAAAGAAATTTTTAAAAAAATAAAAAAATAAAAAAGAATAAAGCTGATACAAGATGGCAAAGCTCTTTTTCTAGCCAGGATGCCATGAATGAAAACGACTACCGGCAATCTCCACTCTCTCTGAGTGAGTCACTAAATCAACCAAAGTAGCAGGGAGGGAAATGGAAAGAAACTCCTTTCCCCAGATAATGGATGCAAGTATCCTTCCCTCTTTGAGTGGTAGCACTCTATAAGAGTAATAAAAAATGTCTCTCTTAAAGATGTTAGCTCATTTGGAATTTTGGGTAGTGAGAGTCTTTTTGTCAATTTTCTTTTAACTTATATGAATGGCTTATCGCTTCTATTAATAACAATTTTATTCCTTTTCAGTCTATTCATGAAAGTTAAATCTAAAATGAGCACCGCACATGTAGCCTTTTAAGAACATTATAATGTCAGACATAAGATCTACCTAGTTATCTTCACATAGAGAAAAAGAAGTTGATAAAAATTTAAGTAGCAGAAGGGGGCAGTAAAACTCAACAGAATACTCTGAAGATTTTTCCCTTCAAATAGATGATTTCCCAAGAAATTTCAGAGATTAAATAAAAGAAGTATAACAGATACACATATTTATCTAAATATACACAGAAACACTGACTATATATAAAAGTGAGAGCTATACTTTTTACATAATCAAAGCCTGATTTTCTAGGGTATATCATGGCACAATACTCATCGTATTACATTTCCAAATAAAACAGGTTTAGTGCCCAGCTAGTGTGGCTCAGTGGTTGAGCATCTACCTATGAACCAGGAGGTCATGGTTTAACTTCAGGTCAGGGCACATGCCTGGGCTTTGGGTTCAATCCCCAGTGGGGGTGGGGGGGGGGTGCAGGAGGCAGCTGATCAATGATTCTCTCTCATCATTGATGTTTCTCTCTCTCTCCCTCTCTGAAGTTAATACAGATATATTTTAAAAACAAACACTGTGTCCACCCAAGTGTCATTTTTTCCTTGAACTCTCTCCTGACTGCACAGGTATACTGAACTCTCTTCACTCTACTGTGCTACACAAGTTACAGTGTAGCTTAAACCAAGACATTTAACCAAATAGATGTTTTTATTGAACTTCCACTATGGGACAGATTTCCATTTCTTCAAGTTCCAAGTAGTATAAACATGAATATTCTCTATGCCTTGTTTTGTCCTCACCTTAGAATTCAGTCTCAACCAACAACAGAACACACTTCTGTACACAGCAGGTATATAATTAAGACGTGATGAGGAGGATAATGATGATGCCAACTTCAAAATGAATGCAGGATTACCATGTAAACATTTAGTACACTCTCAGAGTGAGAGCATGGATTCTTGCAAGGCATCTAACTAAGCTTGAATCAGCAGTCCTAAAAATCAATTTAAAATTTGAGGAGATACAACTTAAAATGAAATGGAAAATTGGGTTTAAAGGAATTGTTTAAAAGACCTATGTTCTGAGTTGAAATTTCGTGTAAGACAGTACAGTAAATGGGAGTGTCACAGATGGAATGATTAAATATGACTAGAGGATAGAAAGGTTTCCTGGATGAAATGGAATTTTAGTCATTTGTGTCTCATGTACAATCAGATAATGTGTAAATTGAGCAATATGATAAAAAATTCCAAGTGGATCTCTCTTTTTTTCTTTTCTTTAAGATTTCTACAAATTGTGGTATCTGATGTGGTTTTATTTCAGGTGTTATGCAGTACTTTTCCATCAATGTTAAGAATGTATGGCTTCTTTGAACATTTTATTCTTCCACTTTGCTGCTGCTAATTTCTTTTTTTACTAGTTCACCTTCACACACCTTTCCCCTCACCCCCAAAAGATAGCTATTAAACAAAAAGAAAGGATGAGAAAGTTCAAAATTGTTAAAAATAACCCTTCCTTTACATCCATTCCATCCAAGTCCTCAAACTATGTTCCAAAATAACAGAAAACTAGTCCCTAAATGCAGTGTTATACTTTGAACCATTGTCACACCTCATCTTGGAAAAATGGGCAGAGAAGACCAAAAAAAAACAAAAAAACAAACAAACAAAAAACACCTTTTAAACTCTCCCTCTTATTTGTATCTCCTGTGAAGGGCTGGTGACCAAAAAGGTAGAAACTACACGCAAAGAAATACGTGCATTAAAGCAGATGTTTTGCACATTTAGCATCCCTGCGGGTTCTGGACCCTTGAAAGGAGAGGAAATAGGGGGGAATACATCTCCGGCTCAAATTGACTATTTACTGGATAACTGCTTTAGGAGTCATGCTGTGGAGAGGGATTTACCTCCTTCCTCTCCAAGAAGCAAGGAGCAGGTGGTGGTGCTGAGAACAGTATTTCCTGTGGTAAACCCAATTAAGCTATAAAGAGAAGTTACAGATATGTACACGCACTATAGCTATTATATTTCATTCAGCTACATAACTTTTTAAAAAATGTTAAAGGCGTGTATTGCTGCCTATACAGTAGGTCAAAGGTTGTCACGAAAATCAAAGCTGACATGTTTGAAATACAGGACGCGTGTAAAGCGTGCCAGCCTTTCCTGGCTTTGATTATCCGGGTCTGTCCAGATTGCAACTTCCCAGGCTTTCCTAAGACCTAGGGACCCAGACAAGGCGGCGGTGACGCTGGAGGGGGGAGGGAGGGGATTCCCTACTTGCGCTCCGGAACCTCCGGGCGCTCACGCCAGCAGACAACCGCCACGGAGTCCCGGAGTCCCGACACAGAAGACTGGGAATAAGAAAGGCGCAAACCCGAGCTCAGGGGCAGAGGAATTGGGGTGGGGGGGTGGGGGGGATAGGGGAATGGGGGGGGAAAGGGTAAAGATACGAGTGGGGGTGGAGGGTGGGAATCGGATTTGCACCCACCTTGGGGAAGCCGAGAAAGAGCAGCTTCCCGAGTTCCTGACTTTGTCATTTGCTTGGGTAACCTGGGTCTTACGCAATTTTTTAAGTGTGCGGGGCGGGGTGGGGGGGGGGGGGTGAGTTGGGCGGGTAAGAAAGGCGGAAAGAACTAGTCATGGCGTCACGTGGGCTAGTTTTCACGCATAAAAGGAAGGTTCTCTCCGTTAGCTTCCAGTTGTCAAAGGACTCGAGAGAGCGCTTACAGAGTACGCCCAGGAATTCCGCCAGCGCTCCTCCAGCTCCATCCAGCGCTCCTCCAGCTCCATCCAGCGCTCCTCCAGCTCCATCCACTGCCTGAGCGCACAGCCGCGCTCCCCGCCGCAGAGATGCTCGCCCGCGCCCTGCTGCTCTGCGCAGCCCTGGCTCTCCGCGCTGCAGGTGGGTACCTGGTGCCCCGCGCCCCGCAAGTCTCCACTCGGACTTGCCCTGGCCCCTCGCTCTGAGCACTCTGGGAATAGGGAGTCTGTGGACTTTGTAAAGAACTTGGACCACTTGACCCCAAAGAACTGGGGAGATATCCCAGCTTTGCCACCAGCTCTGAACATCAAGGACCAGTTGCTTAACTGGTCTGGGTCTATTTTCTCATCAGCTAAATAGGCATAGTGATACTAATTTGCAGGTTGTCATTTTGATGAGACAGGATGAGGTCAATACATGTGGAATGTTTGTGTGTGGTACCCACTGTTACTGAGTGGAGTAATTGTTTTCTTTAAATACCCCAGTTAGTGCTTTCCTTCTCAGGAAAGTCCAGGTTTATGTTTGTTTGCTTTTGTTTTTCAGATAGGCAAAGTGTTTTAAAAGTAAGCTGTTTTTACTTCGCAATTTTCCCTAGATCTATCCGTCCTAATTTTGAGAGAGCTACTTATTTGAGCTTCTTAATGCTGATTTGAGCATCTAAAACGTTACTAAGAAAGAGCTTAGCAACATGATTTCCATTATTTTTTTAGAATAGGAAGTAGGTATTACTGCTTTATAACCGTTCTGTGAGGCAGGTTTTAAAAAACTTTATTTTCCCATGACTATTTGTATATTTCTAGAATTGATTATTATAAAGTATATCCATAGGAAGTAAAACAAGTAAATGTTTAAGTCAAGATTAAGATGCTGAGGAACAATTTATTTACTGCCCTTACTTTTATTGTAGCAAATCCTTGCTGTTCCAACCCATGCCAAAACCAAGGTGTATGTATGAGTGTTGGATATGACCAGTATACATGTGACTGTACTCGAACAGGATTCTACGGGGAGAACTGTTCAACACGTAAGTTTGCCTTTGGGTGCTCTCATTTGGAAGGGGGATATATATAGTTGTCATTTTACGGATTTGCATCTTCTAATGTGCCCCATTAATTTCGCCATCCTTTTTTTCTCTCATTGCAGCTGAATTTATGACAAGAATAAAATTACTCCTGAAACCCACTCCAAACACAGTGCACTACATACTTACCCACTTCAAGGGAGTCTGGGACATTGTCAATAGTATCCCCTTCCTGAGAAATGCAATTATGAAATATGTGTTGACGTGTAAGTACATTCTCTTTCTAAGGTTTTCAGTTAAGGAAAAAAATTTTTATAATATCCCTGATTACTAAACCTAATCCAAAAACATATTTCCAACCTTATCAAAATGATTTTAAATATACTTTTTTAGTGTGCCTTCTAACTTAATGGCAAAAAATATAGACATTTCAGTCCCATCCAGTTTATAAAGGCTTGTCTTACAGTCAGAATTTTGCTTACAATTCTGTCCATCTTTCCCAAGCTTCTTGGATAGTTACTTAAAAAATCAAGATGGTAGACCATTTGGTCTTGTGTAAAGTATATATACTTTCTTAAAGATGCATTTTAATGAATCATTCTTTTAAGTTCAGTTAGAATTTAAAGTGTACATGTTTTAAAAGAGTACTATTGTTGGAATTAAATTCAATTTCTGGTGCTATTTTGCACATTTTACGATTTAAAAAATGAATATTGATTTGCCTTGCATATGGGAACAAATTAAACAAAATTTTTTTCTCTTGAAAATTTCAGCCAGATCACATTTGATTGACAGCCCACCAACTTATAATGCACACTATGGCTATAAAAGCTGGGAAGCCTTTTCGAATCTCTCCTATTACACCAGAGCTCTTCCTCCTGTGGCTGATGATTGCCCAACTCCCATGGGTGTGAAAGGTGAGTGAGAGGAGGCAGTTAGAGATGTATTGAAATGGGAGGAAGTGCGGGGGGGGGGGGGGGAGGTTGAATTGCTACTTAGAACATTTGACCCTACATTATCATTTATTTGCTAATAAACGTATAATTCTTCCTTTCTTATGGATATCTATGGAGATTTTTTGAAACTGTGAGTCCATGTAGACTATTTCATGAAAGGGAATATCTTAATGTTTTTTAATTCTTTTATTAAAACTGGACTCATACTAGTTAAACCGTAGATAAAATTAATAAATAAGAAGTTGCTTCCCAGTGTCTTGGAACTGTTTTTATATTATGATCCTGGTCACAATTGTATTTCTCCTGTGAGGGAGAAAGGCCCTGATAAATTGACAGTATACTATCTGCTTCCTTGAATATATGGATGAATTCTTGGTTTTCTCATTTTTCAGGGAAGAAAGAGCTTCCTGATTCAGAAGTGATCCTGGATAAATTTATGATAAGAAGAGAGTTCATTCCTGATCCCCAGGGCACAAATTTGATGTTCGCATTCTTTGCCCAGCACTTCACCCATCAGTTTTTCAAGACAGATCATAAGCGAGGACCAGCTTTCACTAAAGGACTGGGTCATGGGGTAAGATAGAACTAAATCAGAAATATAGCTAATCATAGTGAGGTGCCAACATTGAAGACCATGTATTTATTTGCCACACCAAGTAATTCACCCTCTTTTTGAAAAGTGTCCTGTCTATAAAATTTTTGGTGGAGTTTCATTTTAACTCACTGGTTAAGTAAACACACACACACACACACACACACACACACACACAGATATCATTTATAATTTGGCTCATATTTTTAGTTCAAAATATTAGCACTGCCAAGTTATGTCTTCAAAAGCATGTTTGTACCCTGATTATGCTGCTTTAAATATTATAAGGTGAAATTTTTGCATTATACTTTGGATTCCAATTCATTTATTAGTAAGAATTTTATATCAATAATACATTTGCTGATGCTTTTTAAAGGAAATATCCATATAATTATAGCAAAGCATATGATATATTAATAGGCTGCATAGGAGATACTAATGCCTTTAAACACAAGAGACATATATAGGTTTGTAGCTTCAGTAGATAAACATATTAACTTAGTATTTTGTGGCTATGAAAAAAGTGTTTTATTGAAAGTTTTTCATTGAAGCAAGATAAATCATCAAATTGTTTAATAATAAATTATATCATAGATGCTTTATATAAGAACAACTTCAATAGCAGCAAACTGAATTTTTTCTATAACTTTCCAGGTGGATTTAAATCATGTGTATGGTGAAACTTTGGATAGACAGCATAAACTGCGCCTTTTCAAGGATGGAAAACTGAAATATCAGGTTTGTCCCATTTGAATATTAAGAATTAGCTATGACTTACCCCTTTGCCTATATTTTTAAATCTCTGGTTGAAATGCATTTCTTAGCTTTTAAGTTAATGTTTATTTATTACCACTGTTTTTTTAGGTAATTGATGGAGAGGTCTATCCTCCCACAGTCAAAGATACCCAGGCCGAGATGATCTACCCGCCTCATGTCCCTGAACACCTGCGGTTTGCGGTGGGCCAGGAGGTATTTGGTCTGGTGCCTGGTCTGATGATGTATGCCACGATTTGGCTGCGTGAACATAACAGGGTGTGTGATGTGCTTAAGCAGGAGCATCCAGAATGGGATGATGAACGGTTGTTCCAGACAAGCAGGCTAATACTGATAGGTAAGGAAGATAAGAGAATAATTTCAATAAAACCATCTTCCCCGGAGAAAACTAGTTCGTTACCTTTGCTATGTTTTAAGTCACTCTGGGGGAATGTAGTGAATTTAAAATTACATGCTCCATATTAACTTAATCCGTGAGCATGATTATAATATAGAACTGCCTTTTGTATTCATGGTAAAAATGAAAAAGTAGAAGTGAAGGAATAGCACGTCAACAAAATTGCATTTTGGTTGCTTGAAAGTTAATGATCAGAAAGAATTAATGTTCTAAATGTTTTATTTTGTGCAAATAGGAGAAACTATTAAGATTGTGATTGAAGACTATGTACAGCACTTGAGTGGCTATCACTTCAAACTGAAGTTTGACCCAGAGCTGCTCTTCAACCAACAATTCCAGTACCAAAACCGTATCGCTGCTGAGTTTAACACTCTCTACCACTGGCACCCCCTTCTGCCTGACACCTTTCAAATTGATGACCAGGAGTACAGCTATCAACAGTTTCTCTACAACAATTCTTTATTAATGGAACATGGGATTACCCAATTTGTTGAATCATTCAGCAAGCAAAATGCTGGCAGGGTAAGCATTACTATTGAAAAAACAAAATAAAACAGAGGACTAGTCCTAACTAGAAATGTCTTTTATTAAACTTAACTAAAAAGGTAATTTGTTTGCTAATAAAATTCTCTTCTTGAAATAAGAAGCCTCACATTTTTTGAAAAGTCAAAGCTTTTAGTCTACAGTTATCAAATGGCAATATGTAATCATACCTTAGGCTATAGGTATTTTTAAAAACTTTCTATAATCTTGGAGACTATAGAAATGATCATTTCAAACTTGAATAGTTTAGATCTCAGATGGGAGCATAGGTCTTAGTTACTTGGTACCTAAGGAAGGCTTTTAAAATAGAAATTGTAAGTATGCCTAAAGATGTTGTTTTATAATGTAATTCCTTTTCCCCAGGTTGCTGGCGGTCGGAATCTTCCCGCTGCAGTACGAAAAGTAGCCAAGGCCTCAATTGAGCACAGCAGACACATGAAATATCAGCCTCTTAACGAGTACCGCAAGCGCTTTCGGATGAAGCCCTATGAATCATTTGAAGAACTTACAGGTGAGAAAGAGTTTCTAAACTTCTTAAAAGATTCAGAGGGCCTAATGCAAACAACAGAGAAGTTGGAAGCAGACTGAGGAAAGGGATAAAACTACTTTGTTGTATTTTGTAAACATTTACATCGGTTGTGTCTGTCTTTGTCACCCTCACAGGAGAGAAGGAAATGGCTGCCGAGTTAGAAGAGCTCTATGGTGACATTGATGCCATGGAGCTGTATCCTGCCCTTCTGGTAGAAGAGCCTCGCCCAGATAGCATCTTTGGTGAGACCATGGTAGAGCTTGGAGCCCCCTTTTCCTTGAAGGGACTGATGGGCAATCCTATATGTTCTCCTCACTACTGGAAACCTAGCACTTTTGGCGGTGAAGTGGGTTTTAAAATCATCAATACTGCCTCCATTCAGTCTCTCATCTGCAATAACGTGAAAGGCTGCCCCTCTACGTCGTTCAGTGTTGGGGACCCCAAGCCCACCAAGACAGTCACCATGAATGCGAACCCCTCCCACTCTGGACTGGAGGATATCAATCCTACCGTACTACTAAAAGGACGTTCAGCTGAACTGTAGAAGCCTATTGATCATATTTATTTATTTATATGAATGATTCCTTTTAATTATTTAATATTTATATTAAACTCCTTATGTGACTTAACTTCTGTTAAGGAAAAAGGGGTTATCCTTGTGAAGATTTTTGTGTCAATGATTTAAAGATGTCTTTTCTCCAAGTTAAAGGGAAAAACAGATGTCATTTGACATCTTTTTACTTGAATTTCAGTTTAGACTGTTACAGTGAGAGCCACAGCAAAGATGTTTGAATATTTAAATGCTGTTACAAGATGGCAAAATGCTGCACATTTCTGTCTCCACTCCGATTCTTACAGTGTATCTTCCATGATACACTGGAAGCAACTACCTGCACACTGGTCCTTTGATTTTCTTCTAGCCATTTTGCTAAGAGAAGCTCTTCTGATCAGTTTACTTCTTCTATTTTGTTTCTCTGGTTTCAAGACCTCAGTTTGTCTTTCTTTGGACTCTACCTATATTTTCTTATCGGAACTTTTGCAAGATTTCAGGAAAACCTCAGCTCAGGACTACTATAGAGCTCCTCTTAAGAAGAATAAAAGAAAACAAAAGCTCTCAAAAAAAAAGTCCTTGATAAAAAGGTGTGCTCAAGTGTTAAGTGAAAGACAGAGAACTTTATGTTTAATTTTAACTATGTGTAACTGAAGAAGCTACAAAGAGACTTAGAAAGAACTGTAAGGGGTTCTTGACAAGAAGAGCTTTATAGTCCTACTCTAAGGAATGTCCTTTTCCTTTAAAAACAAAAGCACACTATTCCTGAATAGTTCCCAGGAAGATAATGCTTCTTCTTATCCACATCTCATTGTCAGCTGACATTTTCTGGTACTGTACATTAATTAATTTATTGAGGATTATTATTTATGTTTTGTTAGGACATTGTTGTTATAAACTGGGTTGAAGCCTCTCTATCTCTTCTTTGGGATTACCTCTTTGAATTTTGAAAACTACAAGAGAAATTATTGGGTTAAGATGTGAATGAATTTTCAGGAACCCGACTCTGGTACATTGAGTTATAAGGTTGGAATTTATGTCATTAAGATTCACCTATACACCAGCACACAGAACATTGTGTCTCACCAGCCTGGAAGTGCCATAAAACTGACCTTTTATACATTTTTTAAGGACCTGTGGACGCTACATTAATTCATTCCATCATAACTTATTGAAGAGACATTAGTCAAAGTACTGTAGATTTTAATATTTTTAATCAAGCACTGATTATGGATAACATTAGTATTTATGTAAATAAGAGCATGTCTCGTGGGTAGAGGGAGATGATGAAATCTCATTAAAGAAATAACTCAGGGAAATTTTCTTTAAGATTTTATGTTTAAAAGGTTAGAAAAAGAAATAGTCAATATTAGAAGGGCTTGCATAAAAACTATTAACTTCCCTAATTTAAAAACTGAATTGTTATTAACATCAACCTGCTGTCTGAACCCAGGAATTTGGAATGTGTGTGTGAATGTTTTGGTGCCTCAGACTGTATTTAAATTTATGTAAAGTACAAGTGTTGAAATAAGTCTGTTTATTTTTATACTAAAGAATTGAAAAATCTCTTCTAAAATAAATTTGGACTGTTTCTATGTATCTTTGTCATATGGCGTATGATTTCTCTAAAGGGTTATACTTAAAGTAAACCATTGTTTTGTATTTTCCTACCTATTCCAAACTAGACTAGCCTTTAATGAAGTGGCTCTGCCCTCAGTCATACAGAGGCTTCATAGGATCACTATTCATAATCTTATTAACTGCCACACCATATGGAAAACATGTGCTTCATGCTACAGAATATGGCAACAAACTTTTTTTCATTGCCTAATCTAGAAGGAAAAAAAAAACACCAAGTACATAAAAGCAAAGAATTAGAAAAGAATTACTAAGAAGGTACAAAATTTAAAAGGAAGTTTAAAGAGGAAGATATTATACTTAGTTGGGCAAGTCATCGATACCTGGCTCTTTGGCTTTTGTTGTACCCTCCCGACTCTTGACATCTTGATAATTTCAATATCCAAATGGACCACATATTACCATTCTGCCTGGCCTCTTTCTTCCTTGGCCTTCTCCATTCCTGTGATGCATATTTCCCAAGGTCATACATACCTTGATCTCATCATCATTAATTACTATCCAAATCTTGATTTCAAGTATCCTCCTTTTTTACCAACACCTACAGCTCACCTATTTTAGTACTCACACTCTAACTTCTAACTCTCCAATTTCCCTAGGCCTACTGACCTATCACCCTCATCACTTCAGTATTTTTCACCACATTAACTCCACATTTCCTAATTTATGCACCTAGCTCAGATTCCTTTGCCAATCATCATGACAACCTCCTTCCATTGTTCTTAACTGGCACAGCTTAATTAATTTTACCAATCCTCCTAATCTGTTTGATTTCTCAGTAGCATTTAACACAAATGTCTATAGCTTCTTTACTGAAAGAAGCTATATGATTTGATCCTCTCCTGGTCTTTCTCTATTTTCACAGAGTGCTACTACTCAGTTTTAAAACTCTTCATCCTCAATTATATCTATAAATTCAAGTATTTTGTCCCCCCTCTCCTTTAACTGTACTCTTCCAGGTGAATCCTATCCAAGCTCAAAAACTGAAACACTAATTAATCACTCCCAAATTTATATCTCTAGAACCAACCTCTAATTGTCCATTGAAACTTTTCTACTCAAATACATAAATAATGGCTTATTTTACATCTCTTCCCTCTCAGCACCATATACCCAAAGTATTAATAATCCAAAGTTAAGGATATCACCATCCCCTGGTTTTCAAGCAAAACCCCCGCTCTTCTTCATGCCCATAGCCAGTCGAGCAGCAGTCTTATGGACTATATCCCACAGATAAATCCTAAATCTGTCACTTTTCTCCAACTCCACTACTGCCAACCTAGTCAATGCATTAATTTCTTAATTGGTTTTCCCTCTTCTATTACTGCTGTGCTCCAAACCATTCTACTTATGAGAGTGGTCATTTTCAAACATAAATCATATGCCCCTCCCTTGTTTGAAATCTTTTGGTGGCTTCCTGTTACACAATGGATAAATCTAAACACCTTATCCTATCTTATGAGGGTCTCACTAATCTGTCCCTGCCTATCTATCTGATCTCATCCACTATAATTTCTCACCTTTGTGCACTGTGCTCCAGCCATGTTTCTTCAGGTTTGCTCAAATAAATAAGAATGGGTTTCATGAAAGAAGTAAAATACATGTTGATTCTTGAATAAAGAGTAAAACCTTAAAAAAAAACAACAGAACTATCCACTCTGAAAATTAGTTTGGTAGTTTCTTCTAAAACTAAAAATTTACTATATATATATATATATATATATATATATATATATATATATATATATATCAGTTTTCTAGTGATGTTATAACAAATTATCACAAGCATACTGGCTTAAAAAAAAAAATTTATTATCTACATTTCTGGATGTCAGAAGTAAGAAATAGATCTTATGAGTGAAACTCAAGGTATCAGTAGGGCTGTGTTTCTTCTGAGCACTCTCAGGAGAATCTGACTCAACGTTCCAGCTTCCTGAGGCCACCTGCATCCTTTGCCTCACAGTCCCTTTCTCTGTCATCAAAGCCAGTAGGGTACTATCTTCTAATATCTCTGACTCTGACCCTCTTGCCTCCCTCCCAAAATGGCCCTTTTGATTACTTTGGGCCCATGACAATAATCCAGGAAAATGTCCCTTCCTCATGATCCTTAATTTTTTCACATATACAAAGTCCTTTTTGCCATGTAAAGCAACATGTTCACAGGTTCTAGGGATTAGGGCATGGACATCTTTGGAAGACCATTATTTTGCCAACCACATCATCCAACCCAGTAATTGTACTCTTGGCCATTTATATCAGATAAATGAAAACCTATACCCATGCAAAAATCTAAACATGAATGTTCATAGAGACTTTATTCATAATAGATTTAAAAAACTGGAATAATCCCATTGTCTGTAAGAGCCTGGGGTGGGGGGCAGGGGCGGGCTGGAGGGGGTCAATGGGGGAAAAATGAGACAAATGTAATACTTCCAACAATAAGGAATTATTTAAAAGAAAAAAAACTGGAATAATCCAAATGTCCTTCAAAATGTTAATGGTTAAACAAACTGTGGCAAATTGTACTATGTCTATACCATGGAGTACTATGCAGCAAAACAAACAAACAAACTTCTGATACACGCAACTTGGGTAGAATTCAAAAGAATTATGCTGAGTGAAAAAAAGCCAATCTTAAAAAGTTACCTACTATATGCTTCTTTTTATATAACATTCTTGAAATAACAAAACTATAGGGATAGAGAACAGATTCGTGGTTACCAGATTAGGAATAGGGGGTTAGCTACAGCTATAAAGGGAGAGCATGAGAAAGCCTGATGCGGATTGAATGTCTGTATCTTGACTGAGGTGGTAGTTACAAAAAGCTACATATCCTATGTAATAAAAGGCTAATATGCAAATAGACCAAACAGCAGAACAACCGGTCGCTATGATGCACACTGACCACCAGGGGGCAGACACTCAACGTAGGAGCTGTCAGTGGGCTCCCACAAGGGGAGCTCCGCTCAGCCAGAAGCCAGGCTCATGGCTCGCGAGCGCAGTGCGGCAGTTGGAGACTCTCCCCGAGGCAGCACTAAGGAGCGTCTGGCTGAGCAGCACTCCCACAGGGAGCTCCCGTGGGGAGTGGGCTTAAGCCGGCAGGCGGACATCCCCAAGAGGGCGCAGGCTGGGCTGAGGGACCCCTCCCCCAGTGCCCGAATGTCGTGCGCTGGCCTCTAATGTGATATAATTGCATAGAACTGTACACACACACACACACACACACACACACACACACACACACATGCGCGCGCACGCGAATGCATGTATATATGGCAAAATCTGAATAAGATCTGTGTATTTTACCAACGTTAATTTCTTGGTTTTGATATTGTACTATAATTATGAAAGATGTCAACATTGGGGGAGGAGGTTTAAGTTTTCATGGTATCTCTCTGTACATTTCTTTGCTACTTCCTGTGAATTAATAGTTATTGCGAAACAAAAAGGTTTTTAAAAGACGAAGAGACACAATGTTGTTCTTGATAGAGGGAATAGATTTATAGGCCATTTTTGTACCATGTGATTTTCTTAATCCTCATTCAAACTGCCACAGTAGATTGGGCCTAAACCAAGCTGGGAAAATTGATTTCTCCAAGAAATTTGAAAGTAGGATGGAGATTCTAGTTCAGCCAAACAATATGCTGTTGACAATGGTGTCAATGAAATCTAATGGGTAAGCCAAACAGTCTCTTCATAAGTGGCATGGCAAGAGCTGAATATCCCCATGAAAAGAAAGAACCGCAATTATACCTCACAATACACACAAGTTAATTCAAGACAGTTTATGGATATGCAGGTAAAAGATAAAAATAAAAAGCTTTGAAGGGAAAAAAAACAGAACAATATGTTCATGAACCTAGGGTAGGCAAATAATTATCTACATTTCAGTATGTCAGAAGAAAGAAATAGATCTTATGAGTTAAACGCAAGGTATCAGTATTTAGCTGTTTTTAGTTTTTGTTGAATTTATTGGAGTAACATTGGTTAATAAACTTATATAGGTTTTAAGTGTATAATTCTTTCTAAAAGATTTTTTATTGACTTTAGAGAGAGGAAGGGAGAAAGAGAGGAAAGAAGAGAGAGAAACATCAATGAGAGAGAGAAAAATTGATCCCACATGCACTTTGATCAGGGATCAAACCCACAACCTGGGTCCCAAGTTCGATTCCAGTCAGGGGCACATGGTCAGGTTGTGGGCTCAATCCCCAGTAGGGGGTGTTCAGGAGGCAGCCAATCGATGATTCTCTCTCATCATTGATGTTTCTATCTCTCTCTCCCTCTCCCTTCCTCTCTGAAATCAATAAAAATATATTTTAAAAAAACCCACATTGAAATCAGTAGACTTTGAGTAAGGCATATATTCGTCTATAATGTGGTGAGCCTCATCCAATCAAGTTGAAAACATTAAGAGCAAAGATTGAGGTTCCCTGGAAGAGAAGAACTTCTCAAGGCAACAGCATTAAAAACTCTGCCTGAGATTCCAGCCTGCTGCCCTAAAGAATCTCGAGTCAAGACTGCAACATCAACTCCTACCTGAATTTCCAGCATGCAAATTTCAATCTTTATCATAGAATATAATGTGTAAGGAAAGAGAACTCCCAGTCACTATTTGGATAGAGGGTTTACCATGTTAGAACTGTAGTAAAGATTAGGAATGTACCTGGGTCATCCTATTCAAATGGCAATGTTTTTGGTATATCAAAACCAATTACTCTATATAGATTTAAATATACATCACTTATGTGAAAATAATCAATAATTACAACAATAAGTAATGGGGTGAGAATGAAAAATCAAAGCAAATGATTGAACCCCTAAAGTTTCCTCACTTTCCTCATTCCATAGATATAGATATAGATGATAGAGATAGAGATACCTTTGACATGTGCCATAACATTTAATAAGTATATTTTAACAACTTAATATCACAGTCTTAGGAAACTCTGAGCTGCTTTTTTCCTAGAGTTTTCAACAAAGCTGAGATTTAAATAAAGATTAAAAAATCACAGTTGTTTCCCATCTCCATCTCCAATTCCATTGTACTATTAAGGGCTCAAATGTTTGCAGAGCTTAGCCCACAGTCTAGCTATGAAATAAAGGGAAATAGTTTAAGATAAACAGTACAGACCAGGCGGCGTGGCTCAGTGGTAGAGTGTCAACCTATGAACCAGGAGGTCACAGTTGATATCTGTCAGGGCACATGACCAGGTGGCAAGCTCAATCCCCAGTGTGCGGCGTGCAAGAAGCAGCTGATCAATGATTCTCTCTCATCATTGATGTTTCTATCTCTCTCTCCCTTTCCCTTCCTCTCTGGAATCAATAAAAATTATTATTTTTTAATATATTTTATTGATTTTCCACAGAGAGAAAGGGAGAGGGATAGAGAGCTAGAAACATCAATGAGAGAGAAACATCGACCAGCTGCCTCCCGCACACCGCCCACCAAGGATGTGCCCGCAACCAAGGCACATGCCCTTAACCGGACTCGAACCTGGGACCCTTCAGTCCGCAGGCCGACGCTCTATCCACTGAGCCAAACCAGTTTTGGCAATAAAAATTATTTTTTAAAATGGACTTATAAAACAAAGAAATAGTTCATAGTTTTTTAAATAGTTCTGTTTCTTAATCTAGATAAAAAGCATTACTTTCAAGGACTTTCATTAAACACAATAGTATTCAAGTGATCAGACTGCTCTCACAATAATAATCTACTTAAATGCCTTAAATTAAGTAGAATTTATTTCAACATTCTATGTAAATTTGCTCAGAAAAATAAATGGCCAAACTACCTACAAGCTAAACATGGAAAGAATTTCAGAGAACAGGTCATTATTTGATTAAAATAAAGAACATAGGAACAGTTATCCTCAGTTTACTTCCCAATTTCTTTCTTAGATGACTCCTCAGTGAAACCAATGGAAGAAGCTCAGTATTTGGGCTGGTCTTGTGCCTCATCCTATGTGCTTCATTGCACCTCTGTATCTTTGTGCACCCGGACCCTGTCCAGAGAGCATTTGCTTGCCCTTTCTTGTACCTGATTGATCCTAACAGGTGATGTAGAAGCATCATAGCGTGACTTTCTCTGGCTATTACTCAACATCTGTTCCTGATGACAACTTTCGCAAATACCGGGTGGGGTGTATTTTACCTGCTCTTGAAGGAGTGTTCTCTACTTACATAGTATTCCGAAAGAAGCAAGGAAAAAAGACCAATGGGTTAACATTCTTTCGCCTTAAGCCAAAAATAGTTGGAGATGATGCAAAAAGACAAGAATGTTTCTTTCATCCACACCCTGAAAACAACCATTTAAAATGTAAATTTTCTGTAACATTGTCATGCTATATTTTACTCAGACTTGATTTATCACTATTAAGAAATGTTCAAAATATTGTGTTATCTGAAATGCTGTTTAAGATGAAAGGTGCCTGTTGCAGAGAGAGAGAGAGAGAGAGAGAGAGAGAGAGAGAGAGAGAGAGAGAGAGAGGCTTTGAGTATTAGAAACAGTGCAATTTTATTAAAGCTCCAGCTTTGCTAAGTTTATGCCAAATATTTGATACAGATTTCCCTTTTACCATATTGATCATCTTTATTCGTTTAAAAAGTGGTATATCTTATAAGTATTCTTCATAAAGTGAATTCAAATAAACAAGTATTCTTTAGAACATGATTTCTATTTTATGTTTAGAAATTCAGAGCCTCATTTGAAATAGAGGTATCCTATTTGAATTTCTAGACTAAATCACTTCATTCAAGAACATGACTTTTCACATTCCTGATAAACAGCATGGTGGCAGACTGACTACATGCTTCCGGCCAGCACATGGGCTTTAGAGTTGGGCAAACCTGGGCTCTGCCACTTTCTATAAGTGTGGTTAATAGCAGACCTCATATTCCTTACCTTTAAAACATAAATTAGGCCCTAGCTGGTTTGGTTCAGTGGATAGAGTGCCAGCCTGCAGACTGAAGGGTTCCAGGTTCAATTCCGATCAAGGGCATATGCCCAGGTTGCCGGCTCTATCCCCAGTGGGGGGCATACAGGAGGCAGCCAATCAATGATTCTCTCTCATCACTGATGTTTCTATCTCTCTCTCCCTCTCCCTTCCTCTCTGAAATCAATAAAATATATGATAAATTGGGAACAGGATTGACATACAATGTAAGGTAGCTATTTATATACATACATATATATATATATACATACATATATATATATATATATGTATATATATATATATATATATATATATATATATATATATATATGTGTGTGTGTGTATATATATATATGTGGGGTACCTCAGCCTCGCCTGCGGGGATCAGGCAGAAACCAGCAGTCTGACATCCCCCGAGAGGTCCCGGATTGCAAGAGGGTGCAGGCCAGGCCGAGGGACCCCACTGTGCACCGAGCCTCTTATATATTATATACTTGAAATTTGCGAAGAGTAAATCTCAAGTGTTGTAATCAAAAAACAAAAAGGTAACTATGTAAGGTGATATATAATTAGTCTGATTTAGGTCATTCTTTTACAGTGTAAACATATATAAAAAATAAAAATATATAAGCAAAAATTACACACACACACACACACACACACACACACACACACACACACACTGAGTGGCCAGATTATTATGATCTCTGAATGCATAATAATCTGGCCACTCAGTGTATATCCTATATAATAAAAGGCTAATATGCAAATTGTCCCCTCGACCAGGAGTTTGACCAGCAGGCAGGCCAGCCAACTGCCCATGTCCCCTCCCCCTGGCCAGGCTGTCTGGACCCCACCCATGCACGAATTCATGCACCCGGCCTCTAATACACACACACACATACACACACACACACACACACACACACACACACACACACACACACTGAGTGGCCAGATTATTATGCGTTCAGAGATCATAATATTCTGGCCACTCAGTGTGTGTGTGTGTGTGTGTGTGTGTGTGTGTGTGTACTCCTTACTGGGTTTTGATTGAGTAGATATATCATATCTAGCACTGAAGAGACTTTTGATATTACTAAGTCACTCTGGTGGGATACATAGCTTAGACTCTAAGAGAACCGCTAGCAGCGTTGCCTAAGATCATCGGAAAACACAGATAATTACATTATGATTCATAACAGTAGCAAAATTACAGTTATTAAGTAGCAACGAAAATAATTTTATGGTTGGGGGTCACCACAACATGAGGAACTGTATTAAAGGGTTGCGGGATTAGAAAGGTTGAGAACCACTGGTTTAGAGGATGGACTCTTTTGCTATCAGATTATTTTGAGAATCTGATAAAAGCTATCGACCTAAAACAACAAATAACCACAACACAAAAATTGTCATAAAACTTCAGACAGTTCTTTAGGCCTCTGAATAAGATCCAAGTTAAGAATGTAGGGCAAGCATGTCAAACTCGCGGCCCACGGGCCACATGCCTTGTTTATTTGGCCAGTGTTAGCCTTTGAGTTTGATATGCTTGATGTAGGGCAATAGGTCTTCTGGTCAAGATGGTGGTGTAGGTAAATGCAGTACTCTGCTGCTCACATAACCACATTAAAAATGCAAATAATCCACAGAACAACCATCTGTACACTGCAGTATACACCTGAAACTAATATAATATTATATGTCAACTGTAATTGAAAAATAAAAATTATTTTTTAAATGTAGGGTAATAGATATTCCTGCAGTAAAAGGGAATCAGTAACAACTTAGAAAAGATTAAAGAGTAGTATACAAGGAGAGAGGGTAGTAATAACAAAGAAAGAGCTTTCAACTGAGAATCAAGTAACTAAGAGATCAAGTTTGCCATGAATTTATTTTATCAACTTATTTAAAAGGTTTTGGTAGAAAACATCAGGGGAATGGTTAATCTTAACAAGCTTTGGGTCTTTTTTAATCTTGAATTTCTATCATTCTCTCTGGATCTTTTTCTACTTTATAAAGTTAGGGTGTTGGTGTTATGGACTGTTTGTGTCCCCTCCAAATCCATATGTTAAAATTATAACCCCTAAAATATATGAATATCTAACCACTATGCTGAACACCTGAAACTAATACAAAGTAATATTGAATGTGAACTGTAATTGAAAAAAAAAATTCTAATCCCTTGTGAGGCTATATTTGTAAATGGAGCTTCTAGGGAAGTCATTAAGGTTAATAGACTATTGAGTCAGAAGAAGAAACAAACAGCAGGATTGAAGGAAGGTCTATACCAAGCAGAATTACTTTTACTGCGTGTTATTGAGACAGGCCAGTAATCTAGGACAAGCGGAATAGGGAAACTGAGACAGATAGTGAAAACAGTAGTTTGCAGCCATCTAGAAAATACTATTTTCCCTAAACCAGGGACACGTAAGAGTCAATGATTTGCACTTCTCCCCAACCAGAGGGTAAATAGCTTAAATCACCTACTCAGGGAGACATAGCAGAAATCCAATTAGTGCCATTTGTGCCAACCACACCCAAGGACAGATGAAGTTAAGAGAATAAATCTCATTCTGGTACATCAGCAAAAGGCTGGTGAATATTATATTGAAATACTCCCCTAAGATTCCTGCTTGCAAGAGAGAAAGAAAAGTTTCAAGATGAAGGACCCAGCCTGAGCTCTCCCTCCCAGGAGCTGGCACGAGCCTCCCCCACCCTTCTTCCCCCACAGGCTTGCATCTCTGATCTCTAAAGGACTCCATGAGGCTTGCAACCAGGGAGCTATGGGCAGCAGCAGTTCATCCAGGGCAAACCCCCTGAATCTCTCCCCAAGGGCCCCTTTTCTCTGACTTCTTAGTGAGCCAAAGCAGACCAGCCTGGGCTCATTTCCCCAGCCCTTCCTTGTTTCATTGTCCTCAGCTTTAATAAACATCTTCTAAAATTCACCTGGCCTGTCAGCATGGCTCAATGGTTGAGCTTTGACCTATGAACCAGGAGGTCAAGGTTTGATTCGAGGTCAAGGTTTGATTCCCGGTCAGGGCACATGCCCAGGTTGCAGGCAAGTGGGGATTGTGTGCAGGAGGCAGTTGATCAATGATTCTCTCTCATCACTGATGTTCCTATCTCTCTCTCTCCATCTCCCTTCCTCTCTGAAATTAATAAAATAATATTTTTTTAATTAAAAATAAAATTCACCTGGGCTCGTGTTGTGAAACACTTCCTGGGAAAAGTCAAGAATCTACACACTGCTGGCCAGCCTGCCCTAGGCAGACCTGCTCGGGCTAGAGAGAGGAAAAAAAAAAATAGTTCTTAAAATCTTCACCTATTGTGGGCACTGATCACAGACATAGGACCATCCATGGAGAACCAGAATATAAATTTGTTTTTGTAATGTTAGTGCGGTATTTTTTTTGGGGGGGAGGGGGGTAAGAATTGTGTGAATGGTTTAGGTAAAGAATAGGCGTGGAAATGTTTATAAAGGAACATAAAGAAAATGAGTCTTTACTTCCTCTGAATGAATCTCATTAATCTTGCCAGTGTTTTCGTGGCTTCCAAGCAATCTTTATCAAACCAGGAAGTGGGTCAGCCCAACCTGGAGCAGACCAGGCAATCAGATGATATGTAAACAATTGCAAGACTTCTGTAAATCTGTGGAAAATTTACAAAATTTCCTAGACTTAAAAGATGGCTTGTCATATCTCAGAGGCTTTCCCCACGTTTTCATCTTCTTTTACCCTGAATTCTCTGATACACTAAGATCTGCACACAAGTTAAGAGGCTGAAATATTAAACAACAGTCAGTTTAGTAAGAAAGTGGAAATTTTTGACACTACATAAGATGTCTCCTAAATAGATAAATTAAATAGAGGAGAAATATGATTGTATTAAATACAATATAATGATCCTTTGTTAAAAAATATTTCTCCTACATTGATCCTAAGAGTTGCCATTTATAAATAGCCAGTATTAGTTACAGTTGAGTATGTTGAGATATTTCTTTGAATATAGTAGCTAATCCTAAAGGTGTCCATATCTTTATTTAGACATTGAGGATTTTGATACATGGCTCAGTCTTTCATTTCCCCAAAATTCCTACCCATCTTTTAAAAGATTATGGGATTGTGTGGATAACCCAGTTCAATAGTCTATGATTTTCAGTTCTACTTCATTTCATCTAATATCCACCCCTTTCCAAGGCAACCTTTATTATCATTTAGCACTACTAGCTCAAAAAATTTAACCCATAATCCTTCCATTGACTTCTGTACCAATAATTCTCTCCCACCTAACTTACACATTATTACATTCCTACCTCATATAGGCCTAATCCCTTATTCCTCAATTTTATTTCAGTCAATAGATCCTCTTTCAAGTTTTCTTGCTTTCCTCTCATAAATTCTCACCATCCAGATTCCTAATATTTTGGCATATTAGAAATTACAATATTATCTTCACTTGAACAGAAATTTTGCTTTTTTATGAAGTCAGAACTATGAATTCTTTATTGTTTGTGATTTTAAATCTTGCCCCACACTCCCTCACTCTAAAGTCTACATTCTATTCTACTACTTGTATAGTGTTGCATTTCACATTTAGGCCTTCAGTACATCAGGAGTTCACTTTTCTAAAAATAGAGCAGAAAGTGAAAACTCCTTGGGCCAATAGCTAAGAGGCAGCAGAGAAGGCAGGGGCATGAGTTAGGCAGGTTAGCGAAGACATATCATGGTTCACTCCCCCAATCTCTGTAGACCTCACTTAGCAAAATCCCTACCTTATTGATATGTTCAGATGAGAAATTCTGACATTCTTCAAAGAAAAGATAATACTGTAAAAATAAACCAATTAATTATCAAATTTAAAAAGTTGTGGAAAGTAAACATGATTTTAACAGTAAAGAATTCAGTATGTGTGGAAAGCTAAACTCAAGATAATCTTCTGGAAAGTAGAATAAAAGATATGTGAGGGAAATGGAACAGAAAAGCTAAAAGAATTCGAGAAATCCAAGAAGGCTAACTTCTAATAAAAAGGAAGTTTAGAAAAAGAAAAGAACAAAAATACAGGGGAATTTTGCTTAAGTTATAAGGAAGATGTTCTATAGTGAAAAGGGGTTAATGAGTGCTGCCTAGAAATGAAAACAGACAGAAACCATAATGTTATGAAATTTTGGAACACTGGTGATGAAGAAGTGAAAGAAAAATTTCCAGACATAAGAGAAGTAAGTTACAATTAAAAGAGAGAAAATTGGATGGTATTGGACTTCTCAGGAACAGCACTGGACACCAGGAATCAGCAGAAATATACCTTTTACATTTTGAGGGAAGAATTTCAAGATTAAGTTCTATAGATAGCCAATTCTCAATCAAATGTGAGGCTAAAATTAGACTTTCAGATGTTCAAGAGCTAAAAAATGAAAGTGAAATAAAATGACCTTTTAAGTACTTGTTCACAGGAAGCTATCAGAGAATTGCTGCAGTTAGAATAAGGTCAGACCGGCCATGAACTAGGAGCCAGGAGGTCACGGTTCAATTCCTGGTCAGGGCACATGCCCAGGTTGCGCGCTCAATCCCCAGTGTGGCGGCGTGCAGCAAGGCAGCCGATCAACGATTCTTTCCCATTATTGACGTTTCTGATGCTCTCTCTCTTTCTCTCTCTCTCTCCCTTCCTCTCTGAAATAAATAAATAAGTAAATAAGGTCATAAAAAAAGAAAGAAGAAAATAATGGGTCTTTTTAAACAAGGTATCCAATAGAGCAGTGATAAAATCCAGTTCCACATTGATGGTGAAGCTTAAAGCACCAGGGTGAGACACTCAGTAGGTTTGGGGGTTGAGTCTCCAGAAAATAATATGGAATTGAGAGATTATTTGACATGTTTGAGATCTTAGGAAATAATATTGATAGCAATTTAATAGACAGAATGGAATATTTGCAAAAATGAAGCATAGATATTTTTGAGCAAATGAAAAAGCTAAGTAAATTTGGCTGAAGGAAAAACTAAATTTGGGGCAAAGAGGAGAGCTAATCAGGCTCTCAGCACACAACTGGTTCTGAGTCTTTTATAGAGCCACAGTAATGTAAACACTGTTGACTGAACCAAAATTGTAATAAAGTTAGATTGGGATGATGGGAGAGAACAAAGAATAAAAAAGCAAAAAACTCATCTGCATTACTGGCAATTAATATAATATGTGTAAAATTAATAAATCAAGAAATAGTATAAGCATGATATCTAGGAATATGAAGATTAATCCTAAAAGAAAAAAAACTAAATGCTAAAAGGGCTTCACGGACCACCAGTGGTCTGTGGACCACCGTTTGCTGACCACTGCTCCAGAGGTAACACAGAAAAAAGAACAGGGGCAATTTTGGAGGGACAGTGATGATTTTGTTTTTAGAGCCTGTTGAATTGTTAGACTGACACCAAAATCTAAATCCACAGACCTTCAGCCTCATGTGTCCGGTGGTCAGCTGGTCATTTTCCATTACCTCAAGTCAGTCTTGCCAAAACTAACTTCATGATTATTATCCCCACCTCTACATCACCCTCTCTGGTTTTCTATATATATATATATATATATATATATATATATATATATATATATATATATATATATTTCTCTCTCTCTCTCCCTCTCTCTCTCTCAATTGGTAGTAGTATCAGTATCAGTAACCATTTAGCCTAACCTAGAAATATGAAGTCATCCTTGATTATTCCTTGAACTCATCCCTGACAGATATTTCTAAGTTCTGCTGATATTACTACCTAAAATTTTTAATATGCACCTTTATCCATTTCTACTTGTCTAATTTTACCTTTCAGCATTCAAAGCTTGAATTACAGTAATCTGTTTACATTTTTATCTTCCTTAATTCTATCCTTCACTTAATCACCAAATGATTTTAACTATGTTTACCACTCTACCAAGTCAGTGGTTCTTACAGTTGTGTATGTGTGTATGTGCCTGACCTATTTTAGAAAAGAAAAATATTTAGTGATGTTAATCTATATATATAAAAGCCTAAGCAACCAAATGACCGATTGACCGAATGACTGGTCGACTGATTGCTATGATGCACACTGACCACCAGGGGGCAGATGCTCAATGTAAGAGCTGCCCCCTGGTGGTCAGTGCGCTCCCACAGCTAACCTCCAGCAGACAGCCAACCTCCTGTGGTCCCTCCCTGCCCCCGCCGGCCAACCTCCTGCAGTCCCTCCCCACAGCCGGCCGACCAACTTCCCACGGTCCCTCCCCAAGCTGGCCAGTCCCCCCACATTGGCCCCAATCACCGGCCAGGCCAAGGGACCCCACCCGTGCACAAATTTGTGCACTGTGCCTCTAGTGCAGTGATGGCAAACCTATGACATGCATGTCAGCACTGACACACGTAGCCATTTTTTATGACACGCGGCCACTGAGGCGGCCGCATGCCGAGGATGAAACATTTGCTGCTCCTGAGGATGAAACATTTGCGAAATAATGTTTTTTCCTCAAAGTGACACACTACCCGAGTTATGCTCAATTTTTTGGCGAAGTTTGACACACCAAGCTCAAAAGGTTGCCCATCACTGCTCTAGTGTAAGAATAAAAAGACTCAAGGAACTCAGAATAACTCAGCAATAATTACAAATCAATTAGTATCATAATGTCACAACAAATGGCACAATTATGTTCACTCATCCAATCAAAGAGTAATTATTGAGCACTCACTACTATGTGCCAGAGGGTGCAGGGAGTTCTACAGTGGCCAAAGCAATAGAGTCCTTGCTTTCAGAGACACACAATTAACCAATAAATAAATAGGTAGTGGTAAGTACTATAAAAAATAACATTTCAGTTAGGTTAGTTTATTTATTAAGGGAGTGCAGTAAAGACCTCAATTATGTAGTGACATCTGAACAGAGACTTGAAAGAAGTGAGAGAGCCATGTGGGTGTCTGAGAGAAAGGTGTTTCAGAAAGAGGAAACAGAATGTGCAAGCATTCTGAAGTGAGAGTGCTCAGAGTGTTTGAGGAATAGCAAGGAGCCAATTGGTTGGAGTGGAGTGAACAGGAAGGAAATAGTAGATGAGGTCAGAAAGGAAGCCTTATGCTGGGTCATCTAAGATCTCATAGGCCATGGAGAGGACTGGATTAAACCTAAATGTGATGGAGATTCTCTAGTGGCAGGGGTATGACAAGCACTGTCTACCCATTGTGGATCTATCTACTATTTGGATTCTTATCAATTACAGGTGTGGGCATCTCTTCTGTTCTGGTTCCGCTGACTTTATAAAGAGAAGGATCTTAATGTTTGTTGATTTTATGGAATGAGGGGAAGAACAGTAGATGAAGGTTTTCAGTCCAAATGTAGTATAGAGGAGATCAATTTTCTTTAGGAACCTTATTGCTGGTAGAGAGATTCTACCCACTTACAAATCTTTTACTTCATATTGAAATAGCTAATATTAATCTGCAAAAAGAATAGTCACTCATTCTTTGCACCTCTGCTCTGGGTTATATTGAAAAGCATTCCTGAGTTGACTGCCAATGAAGAGTGCCATGCCCAAATTATTTTTTTCCCCACTATGAACTAGTTTACCCATGAAGAAAGAAAGATGATAGATGTCATTTCCTGACTACATACTTCCATCTCCACCACCCAGAAGAGAAAATCCTGCTCTCTAGTTTCAATAAAAACCAAGATGAAAGCCTCTGGTTGGCCCGGTTGGAATCACATGTTCATCCTTGGCTCAATCATGGCAGATAGGTGAATGAATGAGTCAGTCTGACAAGCCAGATACATATCAGGTGCCCACCCCAGGCCTGGGGAGAAGATACTATGATAACCTGAGCAGGAAAGGGAAGGGAAGCCAGACTGATAAAAGACTGATAAAATATATAATCATGTACTGTATAGAGCACAGAATATCTTGGACAATCTGAAGACCGCCTCCTTCCTCCTTCTACAGCCTTATCTCCTTCCAAGAATTATGTTCCAAAGTAGAGCAGAGTGCTTCAGAGAATGAACTGTGAGGTTAGCAGATCTGGGTTTACAACATAAATTTGCAATTTACTAATTATAAGACCTTGAGTATTTTTTGTAACCTCCCTAAGCTTTAGTTTCTTAATTTGTTAAATATGGTAACTAATGGAACTAAAGGAAATTACTATTATATAAAACAACAACACATAGCAGGTGTGAGATTTTAGGGGGCCAATAAATATCACCCCTCTTTTCCTTTCAAGTTTGTTAAATTTAAAGAGATATTCAGACATCAGAAAATAGAAATATCCTTAAAACATGTCAAATCGTGTATTTCTGCTTAAAACCCTTTAGAGATTTCCCATCTCACACAGAGTAAAAGCCATCCTGAGAGAGTTGCTATTAATGTGCAAAAAGAACAATCACTCCTTTGCATGTCTGATGATTATAGGTTTAGAAGACCCTGAAATCATCTTTCCGTCACCTCTTTGTCCTCATTTCTTATGGTTTCCAAGGTGCTCACTTTACATAACCACACTGACCTCATTACTCTTCAACAAGCTTTCAGGAAATCTCCCACCTCAGGTCCTTTGCCCTTGCTTTTCCCACTGCTGAGGGCACTCTAGGCACAGGTATACACGTGGCTTGCTTCCCACTGATGGAAGGAAATAGATATAGCCTCTTCCCTCATTGGGCTAATTGTCTCGTAGGGAGATGGACATTAAATGCACAAACAAACAAGCATTACATGAATACAAAGTGTGGTCAGTGTTATGATAGAAAATACTTGTACTCATACTCCAAGAGAGAATATGGGCAATATTACTGAATTCAAAATGGTGGACAAAGGAAGGATCCTACAAGAAAAGGTTATTAAGCTGGGAGTGGCATGCAAATAACATAATCAGAAAGTACAGACCTTGTCCCAGACCATTATCCAGTGTAGTAGAAATGGAATAATGAAGAGTTACCTGAGGGCCAAGCAGACAAGCGGACAGGGTCTGAAATGTTCAGTCACACCCAGTCACTGGCAGATGGGCCTTGGCTCCCCTAGTTTTCAGGCCTTTGAACTACACCACCAGCTTTCCTGTGTCTTCAGCTTCCAAATAGCAGGCCATGGGGTTTCTTGATAGTTGCATGAGCCAATACCTAGTAATAGATCCATAATTGCATGAGCCAAATCCTAATAATAGATTATATATCCTATTGGTTCTGTTTCTGTTTCTCTGAAGAATCCTGACAAATACAACTGCTAATTAGATTACACACCTTATTTAGTTTTCACTAGTTTTTATATGCACTCATTTGCTTGTCTATGTGTGTAGACTTCTGTGCAATTTATACATATACAGTTTCATGTAGTCTCCCATCACAATCAACATACAGAACTACTCATACAACTCAATAACAAACAGAAAAATCTAATTAAAACTGGGCAGAGGATGAAAAAGGTAAAAGGGAGTCAAATACATGGAGATAGAAGGAGACTAGATTTTGGGTAGTAAGAACAAAACAGAGTTTACAGATGTATTTTAAAGTTGTACACCTGAAATTTATATAATGTTATTAACCAATGTTACCCCAATAAATCTAATAACAATTTTTAAGTGGGCAGAGGATTAGAATACATATTTTTCCAAAGGAGACATACAGATAGCTAATGTACATATATACATACAGGTGCATTAAAAGGTGCTTAACATCACTAATCATTGGAAAAATGCAAATCAAAACCACAATGAAATATCTTCTCACAACTGTTAGAATGGCAATTATCAAGAAACAAAACCAAAAAAATAACAAGTGTTGGAGATAACATGGAGAAAATGTAAAACTTATACACTGTTGGTAAAATTCTAAATTGGTACAACCACTATAGCAAACAGTATGGAGGCTCCTCAAAAACTTAAAAATAGAATTGCCATATAAACCGGCAATTCCACTTCTATGAATTTACATCCAAAAGAAAAGAAGACACTAACTCAAAAATGTATCTGCACCCCCATGTTCATTGCAGCATTATTTACAAAGCCAAGACATGGCAACAATCTAAGTGTTCATCAATGGATGAATGAATAAAGAAAATGTGAACACACACACACACACACACACACACACACATACACACACATACACATACACATACACAATGGAATATTATTCAGCCATAAAAAGGAAATCCTGCCATTTGAAACAACATGGTTGGAAAGGGCACTATGCTAAGTGAAATAAGTGATACAGAAAAAATACCATATGATCTCACTGACAGTTATATGTGGAATCTAAAACAAACACTGAACTCATAAATACAAAGAATTGATTGGTGGTTGCCAGAGACAGGGGGTGAAGGGTAGGTGAAATGTACGAAGTAAATCAAAAGGTACAAACTTCCAGTTATAAAATAAGTTGGAATGTAATGTACAGTATAGTGACTATAGTTAACAATACTGTATTCCATATTTGAAAGTTGCTAAGGGAGTAGATCTTAAGAATTCTCATCATAAGAAAAAATTTTTTAACTATGTGTGGTGATAAAAAAAAGATACCAAGGTGTTCCATGAGCATATAGGAATTCCTCATGCTACTCTTTTATAGTCTCACCTTCCTACCTCATCCCTGTCCTCTAATCTAGTCTCCATCTTTATTGTTCTGCCATTTTGAGAATGTTATGTAAATGGAATCATATAGTGTATAAACTTTTTTTCTTTTTGTGTGTAAACTTTTGAGACTGGATTTTTCCAATAAGCATAATGCCCTTAGATCCATCTAAGACATTGTAAGGAGCAATAGTTCATTCCTTTTTATAGCTGAGCAGTATTCAATTGCATGGATGTACCCATGTTTGCTCAGCCATTCACCCATTGAAAGACATTTCAGTTGTTTCCTCTCAAATTTATTTTTTTTAAGTAAATAATTTGAAAGCTTTGGGTCTTTCACTTTTATAAATAACTTTCAATTCACCTCTAGAATGAGTGAACAACTCATTGATGAACTATTTCTGAGCAAGATGAATGCAGTCAGCAGTAGGAACAGGTGGGTCATGCAAGCTGCTGCCATGTGTAATGAGCATCACATGGGACGTCACTCTGAATAAACATGACTTTACAAGAGTGACTTTTAAAATTATCTAAGCACTGATTCGTTGATAGCTTAATCCAAAACTGTCAAGTCTCAGGAGGCTGTGTGGGGAGGGGACCAGACATGGTGGGCATGAGGCAAAGAGGGCTGGTCCAACTGAAATGTTGCATGGGAGAAAGGAAGAGGGGTGACGGGGGAATGGTGTGCAAAGGAGAAGAGCATCACCTTTCCTGTGGTTCTGCAACAGGAAAGATGACAACATGGGAGTCATTTACACTTCCCGTTTCCCTCCAGTCACCGGTGGTTGGACTGTCACTGCACTCAGCACCACGCCCCTTTGAGCCTACACTTTATGCCCATGAGTAGCCATTTTGTTACTGGTTTTACAAATCCATGTAGGGGCAGGGGAGGCGATGTTTTGTGCTCCAACAAATTCAGAAGAATGTGTTCTCTTTTAAGTCAGCTAGGTTTCTACACATTTGAAGTTAGCTCATTTTGAGTAATTTACCTTCTCCAGATGCTATATCTGCAAAACAGAGTAATCATATCTTCCTGAAGGCAATTTAGCAGGTCAAAAAAATTCCTATAATTGCCACCTTTACTATTTCATTAAAATAGTGTTTTACCAAAATATTCTATTGAGGAAGAACTTTTGTGACCCTCTAGGTGAACAAAAATATATTTTAGAAACAGTACCTGCTCTCAGTGGACTCACAATTTAATGGGAAAAAATAAAGGTTGAATGTATAAAGCATGAAATATATACACAAGGCCTTATCCTAGCAATTAAAAATTTCCTTGAAATTCTCTTCAATAAATTTTCCTCCACTCTACCTTAGTGGTCCACTTCCATGATCATCACCTTGATAAGCCATCAGACTATTGAATCAAACACTCTGCTCTGTGGCCATATCCTTTTTCCTTCAAATGGCTTGTGTGAATGCCCTCAATGGGACCACACCTGTATCTCCTTAGGCTCTCCAGTCCTCAGTGTCTCTACTGCAACTCTTTTCTTTAGCTCCCTTCTGACTTTTGTCCTCTTCTTTTCCAGAATAAACAAATGGTGAGAATTTAAATGAAAAAAGCCACATAGGAGAAGAAGCTGGTACACTTACAAATTCACGATTTCTAAATTCAAATGTGCCTTCAATAATGCTGGTAATCTTGCCCAGCCAGCATGGCTCAGTGGTTGAGCGTCAACTTATGAACCAGTCAGTCACAGTTCAATTCCAGGTCAGGACACATGCCCAGGTTTCGGGCTCCATCCTCAGTGCGGGGCGTGCAGGAGGCAGCTCAATCAATGATTCTCATTCATCATTGATGTTTCCATTTCTCTTTCCCTCTCCCTTCCTCTCTGAAATCAATTTTTCAAAAATGTTTAAAAAGTCCTAGTAATTCCATTGTGTTTCTCTGACCAACTTGCTCTCTCATTTCCAAGAAGGTTTCTTCAGGCCTTCTTTCTCTCTTCAAACTTCTGGCCTAGACCCATTCTTCCCCTTGCTCCCTGAAAATGGCCTACCTTTACCATAATAGAGAGAACACAGGCTAGCAGAGGTGAACTCCAACAAGTTCCTCCTATTGTTCCTAGCAGATGTCCCTGCACCTGGATCCACTGTAGCCTCCTTCACTCCTATTGTAGCCAGTGTACCCCTCCTCCTATTCAGGATCTGGATTCAACCCTCTTTTGAGCCCATCATCATCCATTGTCTCTTCTTTCTCTGCCTCTTTACTTATTCCCATAACTTTAACTCTTCCCATCAGCACTTTAACATGCATGTCCATCTCAGAACAAAACTCCCTTATTCTCCTTTCTTCCATTCCTGTTACCCTCTTCTTCCTCCTTTCCCCAGTGGACCATTACAAAACACAAAGCTATTTTTTCTGATGACTATTGCTCTGTAGCTGTCCATAATGCCATTCTCCCTAGCTACCCCTTTTCTAGCAAAAAAAAACCATGCCCTCAGCTACAGAAGTAGGCATGCCCCAGGCTTGACCAATTGAGGTCATTCTCTGACTGCAGCAATTGGTGAAGGGCCCTGTGGCCTGTGTAATAAAGTAAACAGAAAGCACACTGGGTATTTCTACGGGAGATGAGTTAATCCAGGGAACTCTTTCCATAAGCATGGGAAGGTTTAAAGAGCAAAAAGGAGATTAATAAGTGCTATATCTGCAGATACAGAAAAAGGGGAAGGGGGTAGGGACACAGAAGTTCACGGAGATGACCCCTGTAGACCTGGTACTCCAAGCTGTTGGGAAACTCTCCACAACTGGGGTGTGGGCTTCTGAGGAGCAGATTTGACTGGCAAGTCACAGAAAGCCTGGGAGGCACAGCCTAGTTAAGTCGTGTGCGGCAGAACAACCGTCAATCCATCTGCCAACCCATTTGTCCTGGGAGTCCCTGGTTCCTCTTAGGAATACTATGAGTTCAGGAAGAAGCCGGAACCCGGAGCCCCTTTCCCCTGCTGCTGGAGTGAGGAGGTAGGGACTGGAAAAAAAAAGGAACGGAAATTCCTCTCTTCCCTCCTTTTGCCTTCTATTTATCCACCCACTGATAGAATTTAATAAGAAACTAGCTGATAAAGGAATCTGAGAAACGAAATTAGCCAAGTCCCAGCCCCAACATCACAAAGCAGAATATAAAAACGTATTTTTAAGGACACAGAACATTACTTCAAACCAAAGTAGTTAAAAGAAAAAAAAAGCGCTCAGAAGAAATACCACCTACCTAATAAATATTAGCACTTAATAAAATATTAGTCCTCTTTACTAGTAGCAAATTATTACACTAATTAACGTCTGGCAATGTGAACTATGTAACAGATGTTCCCCTAACTTTCTGCTAAGCTACCTGTTGACGTGAAACTTCTGGGCTTGGGTTAGCTTCTCTGCTTTTCATGGCAACTATTGGATGTGACATCTGCTGTTCTCATTCCAACCCAGATCCTCTAAAGAAAAGCCCTCAGGAGTGTGTATACTGTTGTTCACAGCCCTGCATGGCAACAGGATTTGGTGTCTCCCTCATTTGAAAAGCTCCTCTCCACACCCCTCACAAGGCCCTCCAGGAGAAAAACATTTTCCACATATTCTGCTTATGTATCTTAGTAGCTTATTATACCTGCATGTTTGTTTCCAAAATACTGCCCGTTACAACTTGCACAACTTGGAAGCAGGCATATTGGTTCAGTATTCGAAAGTGTACATTTACATAAAAATGTGTCTCCCTTTTCCTGCAGGCATCAAAGTTTCAGCGCCCTGCCCTTCCAAGCCATTCATAGGGTTTGAAGGGCAGGGCAGTGGCAGAACACACTCATACTTCATTGCCATGGCTGAAGACCTGGCTGGTCTTCGTACTCCCCAAGGGAAATGTTATGGCTTTTCTATTGGAAGGCAGGGAAGAAAGCCCTACATCTCCTACTCTGAGAAATTCCTTTGGAAAACTGGATGATGCTGTAACCTGCCACGTAGGATAAGGCCATGCCTAGAAACAGTGAAAACCAAACAATCGTGCAAACAAAGTCCTCTTTACTAGTAGCAAATTATTACACTAATTAACGTCTGGCAATGTGAACTATGTAACAGATTTTCCAGCTATGATGCTGTGGCTCACGAGTGTACCCCAGGGTGTTTATGGGTGTGTCCAAATATTGATCCTCTCAGCTCTCAGCTGGATCCCAGGGGTGCCTTTCTTTTCCACCAGGTCCATTAAAATAATGATAATGTTCTGTTTGTACTATGATATAATGGGTTAAGAAGCCCTGTTGTAACTGACCATATTTTCCTCTTTTTTTTTTTTCCTTTTATGCCAGGAAGTTCTGAGACAAATGTGAAGTTTGATTACATACATTTTCATTTAGGATATTTATATTTTCTTTTCTCCCTTTGCTCTGGTTTTCTATTTTATTGACCTCATTCCACATGTCTTTTATGCAAATAAATAAAATCTTTTGAAAAATTATCCAGATAAAAGTTTCCATTAATGACATTAGAGATGTTGAAATATGGAATGTAACCACACAAACATGGACCTACGAATAAGTGATCCTCCTAACAAGAAAAGTGGCCTTTGATGAAAATCCTGCACTAGACTACAGGTAAGCACATTTTCATATCAAAATCCAAGTTGTTTCTTCAACATGGTCATTCATGATATTGATGTATATTTAATGAATCTTTAATCAACAATATACAGTTGACATGTGCAGTGCATTATTAAATAGAAACAGAGTTAAATGTGTCCTCTCTGAAATCAATTAAAAACTAAAGGATGCATTTAAAAACACACACACACACACACACACACACAAACAAACAAACAAACAACAATAACAAAAAACAGACAGAGCTGGATTGCCCAAAAGATAAGGAGTGAACTCTTTAGTATCTTTCTGGCATGGGTGAAGAAGCTGTTTCCTAGTCCTTTTTTTTTTTTTTTTTTTTTTTTTTTGTCCTTTGATTTCTTCCTATCCTTTCTATCCCCTTTGTTTTTATTTTTTAAATATATTTTTATTGATTTCAGAGAGAAAGGGAGAGGGAGAGACATAGAAACATCAATGATGAGAGAGAATAATTGATTGGCTGCCTCCTGCATGTCCCCTACCAGAGATCTAGCCCACAACCCTGGCATGTGTCCTGATGGAGAATCAAACTGTGACCTCCTGGATCATAGGTCCATGCTCAACCACTGACCACACCACCTGGGCCAGAAATGTATGTTTTTAGAAACTAGCTTGAGAGGCCCAACATTTTGAAACTATGATCTCTCCCTAGACACAAGAGCTTTGGATAATAGAAAGGTTTTTTTAAAAAGACCTTGTTTATTGGTTTAGCTCTCAACTAATCAATAAAACATAATGATTAATCATCAATGAATATTTCTTTTTTTTTCAATATATATTTTATTGATTTTTTACAGAGAGGAAGAGAGAGATAGAAACATCGATGAGAGAGAATCATCGATCAGCTGCCTCTTGCACACCCCCTACTGGGGATGTGCCCGCAACCAAGGTACATGCCCTTGACAGGAATCGAACCTGGGACCTTTCAGTCCGCAGGCTGAGGCTTTATCCACTGAGCCAAACCGGTTTTGGCTAATCATCAATGAATATTTCTACATATACAAACATGGAAGGACTCCCATGACATGAAAACCCAGAGAAAGAAAAAAAGTGTTGTTGTTTTTTTCTTTTTGTGAAATCAGCATAATGATACCTGACAATAGCTAAAAGAATATGAAGATAACAACAAAAGTGTTTTATTAATCCTCACCCAAGGATATTTTTTTCCCATTGATTTTTTTAAAATATATTTTATTGATTTTTTACAGAGAGGAAGGGAGAGGGATAGATAGTTAAAAACATCAATGAGGGAGAAACATTGATCAGTTGCCTCCTGCACACCACCCACTGGGGATGTGCCCGCAACCAAGGTACATGCCCTTGACCGGAATCGAACCCGGGACCCTTCAGTCCGTAGGCCGACGCTCTATCCACTGAGCCAAACCGGCTTCAGCCATATAACTTCTTTAGTAAAAGGTTTATCTTTACCTTAAGCATACCCTGTCCATTGTTTCTGTGCATCTAGGTGAACTCACGTGTGAAATGACAAAAGTAATTGTCTTTCCCAGACCCCTGGAGGGTGTAACCACCCTCAATAGAAGTAGGTAATCTTGTTAACTATCCTGTACTTTGCTTTCTTCCACCTTCATGCAACTTCCCTTACTTTCCCTCCTAAATTCCCAAGGTATAAACAAACTGCAAAACTGTCATTCTGTGGAACATTTGCGATCTTGCTTCCTGGCAATTGTTGTCAGATTGGCTCAACTAAACTATTATGCAAATTGTCCACAGGTCTGGACATTTCTTACGTCAACACAGGGTATTAATAAATTGACAGATCTGTACAAAGTTACTCTTCATTAAACTCTCCAAAACAGCATTCTCTCTAACTCATATCCTGACTAGCTACTGTTTACTGGTTAAAGTTAAGTTGTCATGCAACTGTGTGCACTGATGCAGGAATTTACAAATTCAGACTCCCATCGTGGTTATTCTTAATTGTGTATGGGTTATGGACTTCTAGGAGAACCAGAAAAAAACTATGAACAGTTCTCTCCAGAAAACAAAAAATGGATGGCCACAAAAACTCAAAAATGTTTGTATAGTTTAAGGAGGTGGCAAACCTGAAATTCTTCATAGATATTAAGAGGTCCTTTCTATCATCTATTAATTGAATATGATTTCAAGATAAGAGGGAAAGAAAAAATACAGCTTCTAAATTGTGCCCTCAAAGATACTGATGCACAAAAGATACTAGTGCTAGCTTAACATTCAATTATTGTATCAGTAGAACGTGCTAGGTTATGCTGCATGAACAAACAATTCCAAAATAAGCAGTTTATAGCACATTAAAAGTTTATTTTTCACTCACATGTGCAATGTAAGTGTGTGCATGTATTTGGTAATTGTTGTCACTTAGAAATGCAGACTGCTGAGGCACCACTATCCTGGCAATGTTGCTTGATCGGTGAGACAGGAAAAGCCAGTGTGGTTTATCACATTGTCTTTCAGAGTTTCTGTGTGGAAGTGATAAATAATCCTTTCTACTCAGATTTCATCAGTCCAAGTAAGAGACACTGTATGTATGACTTTAAGAGGTGGGGAAGGAAAGGAGTAATAAAAACTACTATTGTCTTTGCTTCAAGAGTTAGCTGTAGGTGTTATTCACTATGTCTGAACTTCCATGAACACGACCATGTGTTCTCTTTGTAATAAAAAAACCTTACATTTTCATACCTCATTGAGGATTCTCATCAAATATTATTAATAATTTAGCATGGGTTCTACTTTCTTCTTTAAAGCTATATTCTGACTCACACCTTCCAAAACTGGAGAAATCAACCACTTAGCTTTATGGAACTGCGAATATAAAAACATGCTACCATAGTTTGCAGAGAGATGGCACACTCACTGTCAATCTCTATGAAGTAATTGAGTCAACTTTGCAAAACGTACCAGTAATGTGACCTATTTTCTACCACTCCAATGGTGCGCCAGCATAGGCAAATATTTAACTATTATGTCTCGCTGAAGTCATGCCTCACCCTCCAGTTCTTCCCATAGGTCTTTGTACGCCTTTCTGCACTTGCTTCACTGGCCCATAATTGTCAACATGCCTTTCTGATCCATTAGATCGTAATCTCATTCATTCATTCATTCATTAAACAAATATTTGATTTTAATGTACTTTATATTCCTACTCTTAACAGAGGGCCTAGCACAGATGTGAGTTCATAAATTATCAATGAAGTAATGAATAAATTAAAGAATACTATTATGATCAGTGTTATTTTTATAGTAGTAGCTGCTATCTATTGAAAGGAAGCCAGGATCCTTAACTAATTTATCAAGTGCTTTTCATATATTCTTGGTTCACTGTTAAGTGTCTTACATTATAATCCCATTTAATCCTTATAATAACCCTAGGGTATAAGCATTATTATCTTTACTAGATAACTCCACTCTCCATCTCTGCCACTCTGTTTTCAACTGCATGTAATTGGTATTCGCTCCCTCCCTGAATTAGAGGATTCACTATTGAAAACTTTCCATCTCCTTTTGTGTAGGAGCATCACTCTGTTACATTTGAATTGTGTCCTTCCCCAGCCCTTCAATTCATATGTTGAAGTTCTGAACCCCCTGCTACTTCAGAATGTGAACTTACTGAGAAATAAGATGATTGCAGATATAATTAGTTAAGATGGTGCCCCTTCCTCCTCCTCCTCCTCCTCCTCCTCCTCCTCCTTCTTCTCCTTACATAAAAAAAAAGTCTTTAGCCCAGCCTATGTGGCTCAGTGGTTGAGCATTGACCTATGAACCACAAGGTTCCCAGTCAGGGCACATGCCCAGGTTGTGGGCTTGATCCCCAGTGTGGGGTGTGCAGGAGGCAGCTGATCAATGGTTCTCTCTCATCACTGATGTTTCTATCTCTCTCTCCCTCCCCCTTCCTCTATGAAATTAAAAAAAAAAAGTCTTAAAAAAATAAAACAATAGACTCTTCATGTTTTCTTTCCATTCCAATCTCCTTTGGAGTTTCTCTTCCTTAAATTTGGATTGTTTCTGTCCTCCACACTTTCTTCCATTGCTCTCTTTCCCTTCATTACATCTTTTCCGTCAGCTTCAACTACCATCCTTTTGCTGATGATTCTCATATCTTATCTACAGTTTTTCATGCGTTGCTTGTGGTTAATTTGCAGTCAGCATTTATCCACATATTCTTCCAGTATGTTTCCATGTACCAGAGAGGCTCAAAGGAAAAACAAAAACACTTCCCTACTACCTTGCTTCTAGAGTTCTATATGTGAATTAAATTCCACCAGATAAATGCACTTGCAAGAGATGTGGAAGGCAGCAGTGGGCGAAGACCATCTCCCTGCTGCTTTGAGAGCTTCTCTGGCAAGCAGCACTGTGGAGCATGATCTTTCTGCATCTTCACTGCAGCTCCATGGATGATGAAAAGTGATGTGGCAGCTGCAGTGATAACTTCCTGGTTTTGGTTTCCTGATTTCTGAATCACAGGTACAGGGGTGCTTAGACTCAGTATCTCCAGTGAAAGCCTTACAATTTCTTCCTGACTTTGTCAAAGTTGAAAGATTTCCTAGAAGGGCAATTCTGCCTAAAATCTATTTCTCCAGCTGCTCCAACAATGTGTTAATTCCCTTGATTCTTATCTCTAATTATATGAATTCAACTCCTTTCTGTCTAAAATAACTAGAATAGTTTCTGCTGCATGCACTGATGGAGAATTTGATTCCTAGAATCGGGGCATTATTGCAACAAAACCAAGAATGTGTAGCATTAGCTTGGTGGCTGGGTAGTTGGTAACTAAAACACAGATATTGCAGAGCAAAAACTTAGGGATAATCTACACTAATAAAAGAGAAACATGCAAATTGACCGCACCTCCATGACGCCCACCAGCCAATCAGGAGTGAGTATGCAAATTGACCCAACAAAGGTGGCAGGTTAATTTGCATATGCAGGTGCGGAGTGGCCAGGCGAGGAGGGACACCTGCTATGAGGGGAAGGGTGGGGGTGGGGAGGGCAGAGGAAGCTACAGGAGCAGCGCTCTGCCAGGAGCGAGGACTTGCAGGCTCCCGGGTGGCCGGGAGCGAAGCCAGGGGAAGGAAGGCCTATTCTTGCATGAATCTTCGTGCAACGGGCCTCTAGTTGTTTTATAGGGAAAAACGTTCTTATAAAACTGCCACTTGCAACACCTTGCACACCAATCATATGTTAACAGAGCTTATAATTCAAGTGGAAATAATCGAAAAGACTCCTATCAGTGGGGGTCAGCTGCTTCTTGCCTCTTATCTCTTACCAAAGTTGGAAGAGAGTTAGGAATGCAAGCTAGCTGCAAGAGCTGGTTCTGGCTGTGGACAGGTGGTCTGGAGAAAAAAGGAGCTGCAGCCTTCTCTGTCTCCAGCATCCCCATTAAGACTTCCCAGGCAGATTGTGGGAACTTGCTCATGGAGAAACTTCTCACTGGCAAAAGTCAGATTGAGAATGCTGCCTCCCTTCTCAAGGCTTTTCTCTCTGACAGCTTCAGTGTGGGGTGAGTGGCAGGTGAGAACGCACTAGAGCAGGAAATAAAACACCAGCGATTTCGATCACCCTGTGCCTAGATAATATGCTTTGCTATGGTTACCTGCAAACATACCAAGTTTTTGAGGAAAATTTATTGCTAAAAGTAACTTGAAAGCCTGCCTTACAAAAGCCTGTGATTTTTTTTTTTTTTTAATCTCTAAAGCAACCTCTGGATCCCCGAACCTGCACCACCAGGAAGCAGGAGTGAAAGATGTTTTGCCTCCTAAGGAGGGCAGAGTCCCACTACCTACTTCAGATAAGATCACAGAAAACAGTGGATGCCGGAGGCCCTTCCTGACAGCAGAATCAGAGGTTGAAAGAGAAACTAAACTTAATTTACTGTCAGGGTAGGGAGGTTTTCTGGTTTCTGCCTGTGGGATTTGAAAATTGCTAGAGATAGTGATTATTACACATTTCCAATTCTTTCATTTTCTGAATGAGAGTTTGTAAAGCACTTATTTTGTCCCTCTTCCCTTTTTGTAAACTGGCCAGGGCAGAGGTTTATGGAGAAAACTAGAGGCCCATCGCACGAAATCGAGCACAGGTAGGGTCCCTAGGCCTAACCTGCGATCAGGGCCATGTTCCACCCACTTGCCAGTTCCAAATCCCGCCCCACCACCACCCACCCTGGTTCCCCGTGGTCCCCCGTTCGCCATACTGCAATCGGAGCCTGTGGGCCGGAGGGGAGAGACCAAGAGGTGGTCAATGCACCTCATAGCGACTGGTCGAGCAGTCATTCTGGTCATTACGCCCTTATGGTTGCTGGCCTTTTATTATATAGGATGTTTATAAGTCACTGGATCATCAGAGTCACATCTAGTCATAACTGAAAGGACACGGATCACCCAGAGAGATTGTGGACTCTGCATCACCCAGCAATCCTGGACTTGGAGCTAATGTGGGAACAGAGAAGACCCAGGGACTGTCTCCCTTTGTATAGGGGTGAATGTGCTGTGTGTGAAAAAAGCAGTACACTCAGATTTGGGGCCACCAAAGTGCCAGACTTTGGCAGAGACCACTTGTGCCTTAATGTCTGTTCTCTGCTCCTATCATAATAGAATTTTCAGGTAGAAACACGGCTGCAGAACAGGAGATTCTATTCCTTAGCTTTCTTTGTAGCTGGGTGTGACCATGTAACTAGGTTCTGGCTAAGGGATGTGAACAGAATGAATCAGGTTTTTAAAAAAAGTGTATATCCAACCTTGTCATTCTCCATTTCCTGCTTGTCAAATGTGAAACAGTCACCTTGGAACATAATGTAGAAGCCACACCAGAGGAACCTGGTGAATTTTATGGGACAACCTGCCCTATTGGCCATGTACCGCCTACCTCAGGATTTTAGGTTAAAGAGAAGTGAATTGAATCTGCTTCAGTCACTGTTTCCTTAGCCTTTGTTACAGCAGCAGAAGTAGTCTTCCATTACCCTGTGTCCTCTCCTAGCCATTCCTCTCCCCACCACACCCTGGCCCACCCTACTCAAGGACCCTGCTAACATTATCTTGAAAACTCCTCTTCCTTCCATATGCAATTCCAAAGGATAATATTTGATTCACTGTATCACAGTATTTGCTTTTTGCTTTCTCCTTTATCTTCCTCACTAGAGTATAAGAGCTTGAGGAAGTAGAGACTATCTCTTGTTCATCATGGGTTTCCTAGAGCTCACTGCCGAGGATGTAATGAGCACTGAATAGACAGATGTTTAAAGGAATAAAAGGTCCATTTTTGGACCTGATATAAACTTCTTGAATGACTTTCCTTAGACACTGCTTCACTTGGATCATGTTTCTATTGCATTGATCCAAAAGGGTCTGTAGAATATATTTACCTAAGTCTATACCTGAACTTCAGTTTGTATGCAGATCAAAATAATCAGATTTATTTATGTATGTATGTATGTATGTATGTATTTATTTGTTTGTTTGTTTGTTTATTTATTTATTTATTTTTAAAGTGGAGATAAGTGGAAAAAGCCAGAGGATCATCAGAAGACCTGGGTGCATCTTGCTACTACCACATGCTGGTCTTGTGTAAATCATTTGTTTTCATTACCTGATAGAAACTGTTCTCTCAGAGTGCTCGAGGCCAGCAAGATGAGAGTAGATTTAAGAAATGTCACACTTTTAGGAAGTTTTTTAAAAGCGAGAGAAAATTGGGGAAATTGGTTAGCACTCACTTTTTTGTTTCATACTCTCCTTGTTTATTTTTCTAACATATTTGCTTTATAATAATGATAAAAGATCTGAGGGATCAATGGAGGTATGCTAAATGATTAAATGAAAAAATGATTAAATTGAAAAAAAAGATTAAATTGCATTATAAACACTTGTTATTTAACATTTTCCCATTAGGTTGATGGGAGCAGAGGGGGATTTGTTTCCACTCTCAATGTTATACTCAGTTACATTTTATACTGAATGTATGCTATTTGATTACTATATTAAAACTAATAAAAAGTACTTCAAGGCCTATATATTTTCCTATTGGCTTCTATAATAAATTTTACTTAAATGAATTATCTATTTTTATATTAGAAAAATATTTTGTTTGGCTAGTAAAATCATCATCAAGAAAAAAAAAGTCTCCCTAGGAGAAAAAAGAAAAGTAAATAAATGGTTTGAAAGAAAAGCCAATACATTCATTAAGAGTCATATTGCATCAAAGTGAAAATTTTCTGTTTTTTTGAACAACTAGAGTGTAAGTTTATAAAATGCAAATTAGGAAGGCAATTTTCAGTAATTTTGATCCAAAAGTATTCAAAACACATAATAAGATGACTCTATTATTTTCTTGAAGTTTTTCCAGTATTTCGAAAGTAAAAGGTGCACATGAATTTTCCTGGTTAAATCAGTTAACCTGGTTCACTGTATGTTCACTTTGTTTTGGCGTTGTGTAGATAAGGAATTTCAGAAGAGGATTTAAAATTTGAAAGAAGCATTAAGACCCACCCTGAACAATTCCAGGTTGCTTATTATAAATTGAGGATGAGTGATAGGTAGAAGGCCCTGGCACCCCCTGCCAGGAGCACATGAGCGGTTCTGGCTTCTGTTAATAAACGCACAGATAAAGTACTGTATGTTTTATAAACACGCTGAGTGACTGACAGTGGGGTTGCCCTAAAATAGCAACAGCATACCAGTTTTACTGAACATCCCAAAAAGGACAGATGACATTGAATGTTCCTAATTAGGGAGGGTTAAAAATAAAATATTATCATTTTTTAAAAAGCATTTTTAATCTGAGAGATACCGCTCAAAGATGGCATCTATAAAGTGATCTGTAAATGATTTTATAAGCAGTGGCAGAAGAGTAGAACAATGTGAGCCCACCATCAGGAAAATAATTGGAAGTAAGTACAGCCACGTTCCAGAGACCTGGCGTCATTGGCACTGGGATTTGGTAGGTATGACTACTATTCATTGGCCTAAGACTATGTTCAGAATGTGCGTTTAGATTTTAATACCTCTACGTCACTAAGAAATAGACAAACTAAGGAACAAAGCTTTGCTGAACCGTAACGCCAAGGTGGGCAAGTAGATAAAGAGAATTATAGACACTCAGCTGAAAAAAAGACACTGACTCCAAAGAAGTTTGCTTAGAGTTTTATCCTTGGAATGGCTACAGAGGAAAGAAAGAAAAGACGGGTGAAGGGTTTTGATGGAGAAGGCTTTGAGATAGGTGTTTAGGCTGTTTCAGGGAGGAGTGACAAAAAACTTTCTAAATCTGTGACTCTTAAATGGTGTGATGCTAAAAAAAAAAAAAATCCTATATAATAAAAGGCTAATATGTAAATCGACCAAACGGTGGAACAACTGGTTGCTATGACGCACACTGACCACCAGGGGGCAGATGCTCAACGCAGGGCTGCCCCCTGGTGGTCAGTGCGCTCCCGCAGGGGGAGTGCTGCTCAGCCAGAAGCCCTGAGCCAGGCTTACAGCTGGCGAGCACAGCGGCGGTGGCGGAGCCTCTCCCACCTCCACGGCAGTCGAACATCCCTGAGGACTTCCAGACTGTGAGAAGGCACAGGCTGGGCTGAGGGACCCCGAGTGCATGAATTTCGTGCACCGGGCCTCTAGTCTAATATAATTTGCATGGATTAGTCTTTGAACTTTGTTTCTTAAACTTTGATTTTATGAAACACAAATATGAATGAGCTCAAGTTAATGTTATTTGTTAGGATTGAATTATTTTAATTAGTTACTTAATCTTTAAATTTTTTTACCAATCCACATAGTGTTGGTAAAGATTACCAGTCCTCAGATATAATATTAGTGGCTCTGCTCTCTGCTAAACTTTAAGTCTCAGGTCAGTTTCCTATTGACAGCACATAAGAGTCTAAGGGGGAGTGGTCAATGGGGGAAAAAGGAGACTCATGTAATACTTTAAACTATAATACTTTAAACTATAAAGAATTTAAATTTAAAAAAAAAGAGTCTAAGGGCAAAATCCAGAGGCCTCAGATATGCTCCTGTAAAGATTTATTTCAAATTACAGAGAAGCATTCCTAAGTGAAAAAAAAAAAAAAAGCAGAAAGAAATAAAAGGAATTATTTGATGTGGAAGTTTTGACATTGTAATAAGAACTTTCTGTTGTATTTTGGTAAGACCTTAAAAAAACACTATTTTTAAAAATGTATTCAATAACTTATGCCACAAACACTTTCATCTCTACCCACATCTAAACCCCATTCCTGAATTTCCCCATTAAGACATAGAGTAAGTTTGTGAAATGAAATGAGATTCAAAGATTGGGTAGGGTCAGGATTAGGGCTGGGGGTCAGGAAAAGAGAATGTGTGGCTCAGGTAAACTTAGGAACAGGGGTCAGGGATAGGCTGAGGGTCAGAAAGGGGTAAGCTAACACGCATGTCAACCTACATTACCCACATGGTTCAGTTGGGTACAGTGTTATAGTCAAAGGAGAAGAGGAAAATAAGAATTCTGACTTTTATTTATGTTGTCCCCCAAAACACAAGGGGGAACTCCAGATTCTGCATAACAGTCTTTAGATACTGAGTGGATAGGACAGAACCTTTTGTAGTGTGCGTGAAAAGGAGAAAGCCTAAGAACAGTCACTTATTAATAATTTTTGTCTAGTTACCCATACATTGCATGGTAACTTTTAAGAGATAAATATCTAAGTTTTATAGTTACAAATTAGGTATGAAAATCTGTATGCCCATGAGAACTAAGTAATGGTCAAGAGAGGAGGATGAGAGTAAAAACTCATTAGAAAAATTACAATAAACTGCTCTCTTTAGGCCACATGCCAAATACTTAAGAATACATAAAACTACTGACATAGAGAGAGGGCTGTAAAGATGTTTAATCTTGTTATAAAAGCATTATGTTGTGTCCAAAACTTGGTAATGTGATCAATCTTAAATACAAATCTGAATCAGGTACTCCCTCATTTAAGTACTTGGTAATAGCAATACTTCAAGTCTACTACCAAATTATACATTAATCAGCTTGGCTGAAGTTACAAACAATTCAAAAGTCTTAGGGGCTCAAAACAAATATCAAAATTTCCTCATGTTGCATATCAACCACTGTGGCTCTATTCCACATATTTTCCTCTCACAGGACCCAGGATTAAGGAGCAGTCCCTGTTTGGTACATGCATTCTTTTTATTTTATTTTATTTTATTTATTTTTATATGAAGAGTTCTAGGCATATAAGATATATTTAAGAAATTTTAACTCCCCCTCACCCTTATATCTATGTAAACTTTAACATAACCTAAATTTTATATAAAAGTTCATGATGAAATGTTAACATTTCAGTTTTTTAGATATTAGTTTATATTTTTTATCATTTTTATTGTTTAAAGTATTAGTATTACATGCATTCTTATCATAGGAAGTGCTAAGCCTCATTTATGTTTTGATATTCAACTCAAGTATTCCCTCTCTAGAAGGCTCTCTCCAGCGCCCTCTATGGGTTGACATCCTCTTCTATGAGAGTCCTGGCATGGCTCCACCATGGCACTCAACATACTGTATTGTCATTGTCAGTTTGCTAGCTCTTCTCTAGAAACACAGCTCCTTTAGGCAAGAGTCAGTGAGTTGTGTTTGTATGCATAAAAACAACCCCATGTCTAGCATGGGCTATCTTTTTAAATGATTGAATGAAAAAAGAATGAGTTAGTGAGAGATAGGTGGGATTCCTTTGAATCAGGAGATACGTTGGAGACTGAGAAGAGTTTAGGAATCTTATCTCTGATGTTTTTCCAGAAAAGCTTTAGGCTACAGTGTCTGCTACAAAGGAAGGTGGTAAAAATGGGATAAGGAGTGTGAGAATTGTCTAAGTTCTCAAAAAACTTGCTATGGAGAGGATCAAATAAGAATGAATTACAGCAATATTTTTTCAACATAATCTAGGGCACCTTATGAACAATTTTAAATTGTGAATTTTCATTTTCATAATCATCCAAAATATAATTTTATTCTAGATTTTATGACTGCCCTCCTTATAACCAGATGTCCCACATGATTTTATTGCCCATAGTTTTTATTGTTTGTTTATTTGTTTTGTTAATCCTCACCTGAGGATATTTTTCCATTGATTTTTTAGAGTTAGTGGGAGGAGGAGAGACAGAGAGAGAGCATCGATGTGAGAGAGACACATTGATTGGTTGCCTCCCGCACACCCCCTGACCAGTGGGGCTGGGGATCGAGCCTGCAACCGAGGTATATGCCCTTGACTGGAATCGAACCTGGGACCCTTCAGTCCACATACTGACGCTCTATCCACTGAGCCAAACCAGCTAGGGCTTGCCCATGTTTTCATTTGTATTTATGATCATGAGGTGAGATGGAACTATTTTAATTATCCCTGGCATTCGATCAGAGAATCACAACTACTAGGGATCTATCTATTGTCTATTTATCTATCTATCTATGGATTTATCTTTTTACAGAGATTTGACCTTATACAATTGAGGGAGCTGGTTACGAAGCAGTCTCTATAAGTTTCTTGTCTTTCCAGTGGATGCTGGAGCTTAAAATCCATGAGGCAGGCAGTGAGGAAGAAAAGGTGAATCTATCATCAGGGAGACCAAGAATAAGCTTATGGGGGAGAATCCCTAAGCACAAGCTGGAAGCTTCAAGAATGGACTGAATCTAGGGTTAGTTCTTATTGCCTCTGCCCTGAGCCATGTGAGTGTCCTGGAGTAGCTGGCAGCTTCACCCTGGAACTAAACAAATACACCTGTCCCAGGAATCACAGAAGCTGTGGGAGCATCCAAGAGAAGGTAGAGAAGCTGTAGGCCTGACCACTGACTTACACAAATTGGGTGAACCAGAATATAACTGACAATTATTTTCAAAATAATTGCTGCTTCACTTCTGCCTTCCAAATATTGCACAAGAATATCTCTTCTGCCTTATCCTAACCAGAAACATACAAGAAGGGCCCTTCTGGGAAATGTGGTTCAGGCTAGCCAAGTTGACACATTACACAGCCACCACCCTGGTTTATGAAAATTAAATTATAAATTGTATGTGTATGCCAAATGACATCACAGCCTAGGGTGTAAATAATAACAGTCACAATGTATTGAATATTTTATGTTCTATTCTTCAAGCTTATTAACTCATCGAGTCATCACAACCCAATGCTGTAGGGACTCTTATTGTTCCCATTTTCCAGCCATGGAACTGCATCACAAAATGGTCAAGTAACTTGACTAAGGTCATAAAGCCAATAAGTAGTAGCAGAAGCAGAAGTTAAGCCACGCAGACAGTCTAGCTCTGGAGGCTCTACCCTTACCCATTACGCTCTGCTACCTTCCTGTGAGACAATGTGAGAAAATATTGAGTAGAAGTGAGTCAACAGATGGCGCAAGGTCGTCTACTAATAAGCTTGTCAAGTGCAAAAGGACTTGGGCCATAGCAGTCAACACCGATTTCCCATTGCGAGCAGCATAACATTGCTCACCTAATTACATTAATGATATAAATGTTGCTTGAATTTGCTTTGTATAGATTTATTTTGGGTTTATGTTGTCTGAAAGCTATAAGGAAACGTGAGGAATTGACACAGCATTTATAATTTTAAAAATATATTTTTTATTGATTTCAGAGAGGAAGGGAGAGAGATAGATAGATAGAAACATCAATGATGAGAAAGAATCACTGATCAGCTGCCTCCTGCATGCCCCCTACTGGGGATCAAGCCCACAATCTGGGCATGTGGCCTTACCGGGAATTGAACCTGAATCTCCTGGTTCATACATGGGTCGACACACAACCACTGAACCACACTGGCTGGGCACATACATAATTTTTATGATGGAAATAAAATCAGTGCACTCTCAAATAGTGAATGGCTTAAGTCATATTGGGGCAAGCTGGGCTGTTTCTGACTGAGAAAAGGGATGCGAGGAGCCAACACTTCTGAGCACATCATTAATAAACTAAAGGATGAACAAGTATACTAATAATAAGTGAATGAATCATTAGTTAAGCCCATGGACAAATGTTTTTCAAAATTCCTCAATCCCTACTAAATGAGAGATGCTTTTGCCAGCTGATATTAAGTTCTTGAATTAAAATGTGCATGCAGTTTTCCTCGTCTCTTCACAAAAAGCCAGATTTTCACAACAAAATACTTCCTCTTTGTCCCTGGGGGCAAAATGGCCAAAACCATACTCTTGGAAACAAAAGCAGGGACTTAAGGTACGTCAGGATGATTATGGCTGTCTGGTTGGAATCCTTCTGAGACTGCCCTTGCACAATCCTATGTGTAACTCGGCATTTGAAAATTAAAATGCATTTGGAGTTTTCTGTGACAATGGCTTTGTATTGCACAAGTCCCCAAGTGCTTTCAATCACTTCACCACTTCCCCCATCCACAAACTGCCTACATTTCCTTTATAGCATATGATGGGCTGGAAAAGGCATCTTGTCTATACTGCATGTGTCTCACCCACCAGACACTAAATAATCACATTTGGCACCAAGACTGTTCCTAACAGACTTGTCTGGAGATTATCTGCCTGCCCTGGCCCTGGAGTATCTTCCCATCTGAACTGGACTCTGATGACCACACACACCATGGGTCCTGCCAAGTCCAACTCCTTCTCGCTTGATGCTTGGAATCCTCTCTCACCCCTTAATGCGTCGCTACTGACTCCACACAAAACTTGCCCAAACACTTTTAACTCTCCTAAATCAAATCAGCTCCCTCTCCTTCCCAAACCCTGACAAGCCCCATCCACTGCCCTCTATTCTATTTCACAATGCTGTAAGTGCCCTACTGGGGCATGGGTTGCAGGCTCGATCCCCAGTGGGGGGCATGCAGGAAGCAGCTGATCAATGATCTCTCTCTCCCTCTCCCTTCCTCTCTGAAATCAATAAAAATATTTAAACAACAACAAAAGGAACCTGCTGTGGGCGTGAATGCACTTTTTTTTTTAATGCACTTTCTTAGTCTTCTTTTTAGTCTCAGGGAAAATTACTGACCAGCCAAAATGAGTCCTTTCCTCACTTCACCAGACAATTCATAGTTTTTCCCTTAATGCTTCCACAATATGGTTAAGACTTCTTTTTCTTTCATTTTCTTCCTTTATTTCTTCTTTTTATTTTTTTAACTTAACATAAGGTATTACTATTGCCTCTTGTGAAATATTAAACTCCTGGGTTAGAATTCTGCCTCCTCCTGTAATAATGGAATAAGCAAGTGGATGTCATATTATTAAAGTTCTTTGTATGTCACACATATATTAGAAAGGCAATGGAGAGCTATTGAAACATCTTAAGCAGAGGACTAATTATAAACAGTTTGCGTATTAGAAAGACAATCCTGGAAGCACTGTGGTGTGAAAGCTGAGCTAGGAGTAGTGTATAGAAGGATGGTTTCTAGAGGAATAGTATCACTGGACTAGACGAAGCTAATGAATTCGGCATTTAGTCATGAGAACCTGAATTAAGGAATTGATATGAGAAACAGAGAAAGCTGGAGCATATCTGGGAAATAATTAGACATATAAATACATAATTATTTTTATTAGAATCTACATGCATAGTTCCTTTCATTTAAAAAAAACACCTGATAATTAGCCACACAACCTCTAATCCTCTTTCTTTATTATACCCCCAGTTTTGATTCCTCTCTGTCACTTCCCAAGCACTCTTTTTTGACATTCCCAGTTTCTCCTTCTTCCCAGAATATTAACACATCATGTAGCCACCATGACATAGGAAAACTATAAGCTTTTAGAGGAAAAGAGCCAAGTTTTGCTTGTTCACCATCCAAATGTCTGTCCATTACTATGTCTCTAGCACACAATAAGTACTCCATACTTTTGTGTTGAATAAATAAATAGTTGTCTTCCCTGTGATCACATTTGGAAGGTCTACTGTAGGCATCAGCTGCAGTCCTTTGTTGCTAAGTACAGAAACCATCTCTGAAGAGACAGTGAGGAATCAAGACTGTGGGGTTATAATAAGGAAAGAGGGCAAAAGTCCCAGGCTTGGTTGGCAGATTTTTCAAAACTAAGAAATCAGAGTATATCGAAAGGCCAGTTGGAGATCACAAAACCTATAGGAAGGCTAAGGAAAGCTCAAGAACCAAAGCAAATCTTTGATGGCTACATGTAGGAAATACAGAAACTTTCTGGGAGCATGAAGGCATCAGCAATGGAATGAATAAAGTCCCATTCTTTACACCTCATTCAAGATCAACTTAGAAAGTAATAGCATGAAATGGTGCAATTTGTGTGAAAAGCCTAATTTTAATCCAGGCTAAAAAAATCTAAGTCTAGGTACCGAGAGCATAGCCCAGTCAGAGTAGAGTCTCTACAAGTACTTGTTCAGTGTTCAAACGGTGCTCAACTTTTGGCTGAGGAGGGCAAAGCTGATTGATTGCTGTCCAGTCAGATTATATCCAAGGAGGAAAAGGTTAGTTCCCTAAAAGTAAATCTCTTGTTAGAAGTAGAAGATTTCGGGCAGCCACAAACCAATAAATATTCACTATATCTAAAAAATGCTAAGAATACAGTAATTTTCATTATGTTCAGAGTACTCAGGAAGTCCTGTAACTAATGCTAGGAAATAGCATTTTTTTTTTACAAAGGAAATTGCTAAGATTAAATTATCTTTATAAAACTGCGATAGTCAATCATAATTTCCATGCAATTTCTTTGTTTCCTTTTTTTTAATTTCTTTATTTATTGATTTTTAGGGAGAGAGACAGAGAGAGACAGAGAGATATGTTGATTTGTTGTTCAACTTATTTATGCATTCATTGGTTGATTCTTGTATGTGTCCTAACCAGGGATCAAACCCACACATTTGGCATATTGGGATGGATGCTCTAACCAACCCAGAGCTATTACCATATTTTTTTTTTCATTTTTCCCTATTTTGTGCAAATTAATGTGGCTTCTGAGATAGTATTCACATGCCTTGCTTTGTTATTACAAGTTTCAGCTGTTCGTGCACTCCTTTTAGTCCCTATTCTCCTTCCTCCTTAGAGGACTAGGAAAGAGATTATTTTCTAATCTGATAATAATCTTGCTCATGCCATTCTTTCTCTATTTCCTTGCTTCACTCTGGAATTTATCTCTTTCCCCTGATCTAACCCAGACCCAGTTTATTAAATTTCAGAGTCTGGTGTAATAGTAAACATTTCCCCAACTGAGTCACATAAATAAGGGTAGCTGTCCTTATTGAAGTGTAACAATTTGCTAGTTTGAAATCTTTTCCCTTTTCTAGGTCCACATTAAATGGATTGTGACAAGATAAGGTGATGAGTAAAATTCACTTTTTACAGAAATAAAAATGCATTGTATTATGTTAATGTATTATCTGTGTGGTGGAATGATAGCCCTGAGATCCATGCAAAGCCCTGCAATTACAGATTATTATAATGGTACCTCTAACGGGTTGAATAGCAACAGATAGTGTGATTTAACACTAAAGACTATAAAGGACCTGCTAAATGAAAAGATAAAACTTCCAGCTATGCAACACCGAAATGAGGTACATGAAAAAGACAGCATTTTTTTTTTTACTATAGTGTAATTTGTTTAGAATTTCTAGAAAATACATGATCCAACTCTCATGAATCTCTCTTGATCTGAGTGAAGGAAAAGTGGTAGGAATCTCTTTTTCTTATTTAAGTTGGTTATATGAAAACTAGAGGCCCAGTGCACAAAATTCGTGCATAGGGGCAGGGGTTCCCTCAGCCCAGCCTGCACCCTCTCCAATCCAGGACCCCTCGGGGGATGTCTGACTGCCAGTTTAGGCCCGATCCCAGGGATCGGGCCTAAACTAGCAGTCAGACATCCCTCTCACAATCCTGGACTGCTGGCTCCTAACCGCTCACCTTCCTGCCTGCCTGATTGCCCCTAATTGCCCCCCGCCAGCCTGATCACCCCTAACCGCCTCTGCCTGCTAGCTTGGTCACCCCTAACTGCCTCTACCTGCTGGTCTAATCGCCACCATCTGCTCCGCCCCCCTTGCCGGCCTAGTTACCCCCGACTGCCGCCCCTGCTGGCCTGGTTGCCCCAGGCAGCCTGCTGCTCAGTTGTTTGGTCATCCCTCACTAACACCCCTGCTAGCCTAGTCGCCCCATGCACAGCTTGTTCTGTCGTCCGCTCGGTTGCGATGGTCGCTTAGGCTTTTATATAGATAGATGATCAGATACCTCCATTTTAAAAACAGGGCAAGTAGAGCATTTCAATTAAACAAGAAGAAAAGCCATAAAAATCGTACTGAAACAGCATTTTTCTGCCTCTGTCTCTCAGCCACAAATGTAGGGGCTCCAGGTTACCCATCTCAGCCTTGGAAGCACCTGAGTTTGTCATGTTCCTGCTTCATAGCACACAAACCGCAGGGCTCCTCCCCCTCTGCTCTGGTTCCTGTTGTGCCCTCTCTGACTGTGACATTCTCTCCCACTTCTCCTCTTTTCCAGGTATTGTGCCTGGTCTATAACTCGACCTGCTCCAAAAGCAGCCTCACAGAGAGACATTTCCCTTAACCCACAGCTGTGCTACACTCTATCGCAGAGGATACAAGGAAGTGTTGCTTTGTCCCCTCAAGTTTTAAAATACATCTCTTTTATTTTTATCATCTCCTCTTTTGGGGTTCTTGCACAAGTGTGTTGGGTCAAGGGTAAAATAAAGGGACAAGCTCAACAGCACATCCCCAGCTTTACTCAGAATTACCCTTCCACTGTGACACTGACCCTTTGACTTCGGGCTGACTCACTCTTTTACAGAATGAACACTGTTACTGGTGGTCCCTCAGTCACTTATGCAAATAGACTCCTTTTGGGTATTTCCAAACCAGTCTTACAGACAACCTCAACACGTGTGAATCCTCTGGGGGAATCCAAGAGATAGATAGGCTCCACAAACTAAGATTTTTTGTTTCACAGAAAAGAGACAACCCTCCATAGACTACTCTAATGCTAGCACAGTAAGTCTAGTGTGTCCTCCTTCGCCCTGCCTTTGATTACACTGAGGAAGTCTCATAGCCTGATTCACTGGGACTTTTCAACTTTCATTTTGCTTGACCTTGGAGTTGTATCTTTGGTACCATCTCATTGAAAGTCTGTTTCCCTTGTCTTTGCTAGTCATTCCGTCCTGGTTTTCTTTCTGCTGTGTTCCTCAGATAAGGGTAATGATTCCCATGTCTCTAATTCTAGCCCCCATCACTTTTATAACAAGGGGAGTATTTGTTACTATGGTATATATCTAACTGCTTATTGTATATGTAAACTTGGGTTATTCCAAAGCATCTCAATCTGACATGTTCAAAACCAGCTTCTATTTCCTTATTCATTCAGTTCTCATTATGCTTCTGTTAATATCACCATCCATGTACTTGGCTGTTTAAGGACTTCAGACAATGTCAACTTTTCTTTCATTCTCAAACTTCCAACATCAGTTATTACACTATGCCCTGAAATACAGCCCTTCTCATGAATGCCATCGTTGTAGCCCCATTTTGGTCATTCATGTCTTCAATAATCGACAATAATACATTTTGGCCAGTATCTATCTTCCCATCTGCATCCTTCATGATAACCCAAAAGTTATCTTAAAACACACACACACACACACACACACACACACACACACACACACACACAAATTTGCATCCTTCTACTGGTTCAAAATCTACTTATTTCCATTACCCATTTTCATTTTACAATCTGTTCCCAACCAATCTTTCCACTTTCATATCTTTCAAATTTCTTATATACTAGTCAAAAAGAGTCCATCCACCATTTCTGGAACATGCTATTCACTTTCATCTCTCTGCCTTTCTCCATGCTGGTAACTCTCCTGGAATGCCTCCTTCCCTTTTTCTATTAAGCATCGTTCAAGTTTGTGTTCGAATCCCATCTTCTTTCTAAAGTCTTCTGCCATTGTGCTTCAAAAATCTCTTGCTCTCAGAGATTTGCATTACCTGATGCAGCAAATCATGCTTATATAGTACTTCATTATCTTTACCTAGAATGCAACAGCATCTTATTCTTATTGCCTGGCACACATAAGGATAAAAGCAAGATAGCAAAAGCCGACTACATTAAAGATGAGGGTTTTAAAATAAAAGTATATGCTCAATATTTTCCTTAATTGATTAAAGATTCATTTCCTCAAAATAATAGCTCATCTAGGATTTTCTGCAAACTGTACCTATTAAAAGGATCTTGCTTCAAATATTAAATGCTAGTTGAAAAAATAAAATCTGAATTTTCTATGGCTATCATGATTGCCATAAGTTAGATGTAATGGCTCTGATTTTACTCAATACTTCAATTGTTTATGCTTAGATAGAGTAATTATAATTCTTCTGGTTATAAGTAAGTAAAATGGACTCTAGCTAGTTAAGCAAAAAGGGGACTGTATTATTTTCTCACAGAACGTAAGGACAGGCTATGGCTGCCTCAAGCACAACTGAAATGAGAATTTAACTTGGGAGTCTCCCAACGTTCATCTTTGCTTATCTCTGAAACTGCTTCATTGCTCTTCTTCTCTCCTCCATCTCCTCTAATTCTTCCTTATCTATCTACCTACCTACCTACCTATCTATCTATCTATCTATCTATCTACCTACCTACCTATCTATCTATCTCTCTATCTCTATCTCTATTTCTGCCTGCGTCCTCCCCCGCCCCCGTTCTTCCTTCCTATCTCCTGCTTACTTTTCTTGTTTCCAAGTGTACTAGTATATGACAGAACATTACTTGGCAACAGAGCCCGAGGTTAAAGTTTATTCATTCAGTCAGTAACTATTCTCTTTTTCTGATTTATCTTTTTTTTTTTTACCTACAATCTCACAATTCTGGCCATGAGGCAGGATCTCACTGTAGGAACAGCACAGTTCCCATGTGGTAGTGGAGAAGGGAGGGCAATTCCCAGAAAAAAGAGAGTGAAAGTTTGCTCAAAAAGGGAGGGTGCAGTTTCTGAACAGCCAATCAAACAAGTGTCCAATTCACCCAGTCAAAAATATTAAAAAATCAAACAAACCAAAAGCTAGAGCTACAAATAATTAGCAAAATAAACTGTTTTAGATTGTATCTCTTCTTTGGCTGTTGTTTAGTTTAAATGAATTGTTGGCATCATTAGCAATATGAAATAGATGGTGATCAAAGAGAAAAAAAAATCTTAAAAATTGGCCAATCAATCCTACCTAATAAAATAGTAATATGCAAATTGACCGCACCTTCGCTATGACAAGCCACGCCCACCAGCCAGAGCCACACCCACCATCCAATCAGGGCGAGTATGCAAATTACCCAACAAAGATGATGGTTAATTTGCATACGCTGAGAGAGGGAGGAGTGAAGACTGAAGACAACTTAGAAGGAAGAGGGAGGAAAAGCGGAAAGCAAGGTGGCTGCCAGAGGGAAAGCCCAGGCGGGGCGGGGCGGAGCAGGGCGGGTGGCAGCGGCGCGCGGGTGCAGGCACAGCAGCCGCAGCAGCCACTTGCAGGATTCTTCCTGCAAATGGGCTACTAGTATCTGAATAAGAAAAGATTGACAGCACAGCAGAATTTAATAAAGGCTAGTGTTTGAGGCACTATTCTCAGCAAATGTCCCAAGACAAAGTTATTCCATGGTCCATTACATTTAGAAAAATCAGCACATTACAGTCCTCACCTGGAGAGTCACAATACATACTTATGTTCTAGGGAAACATCAGGAAATTTTTAACATTCTAAACTTATTCCTTTTTAATACTTTTTAATTTATTGTTTTTCTAGTCATCATTTTGTATTATCTTTATGACTATTTCTGTGAAGCCACAAATCCTTTTATGCTTTTAAGTCCCTGGATATTCCCCAAACTTAAAATGGCTAAGAGACTTGGGTTCAAGAGACAATTTCCAACGGGCTGGGAAGTTTAGTGTGTTCACTCAAAGAAGCTTAAAGTGTCCTCTCAGGAACAAGATCAATGCCATCATCTTCAATCAACCTTTTGTCAGACTCTTTACCAAACCTACCTTATTTAAAGTTCTGGATACTTTCTTATCCTTAGTTTACTCTGAGAGAACTAGAATTTTGGAGAAATTTGATGCAATTTAAGAAGATTAAGCTAGTACTTAACCTTTTGCACTCAGATGTCGAGTGTGACTCGACACGGTTAGCATTAGAATAAAGGAATCGAGAAAAAAGCAAGCAAGTGCAAAGGGTTAAGGGTTAAAAACTCATCTTGGTAAATTTTTTTGTACGAATGCTAAGTTCACTTTTATTTTGGACAAATATTTTATTGTTCAAACTTTGAAACGTTATTAAATAATCTTCATTATGTTGATTTCTGGTTAGGAAGAGAAATTCATGGCATCAATTATTTTTATAGGACAAGTGAGGGGCAATAGCCTCACCCATTACATTTTGAATTTCTCATTAAACTCCAAATCTAATGGGGATTTCCAACTCTGCACATTCCCTATAAAACTTGTTTTTTTAAAAAAATTTAAATAGTTAACATGCAAGGTAACTTCTGTTAAAAAGTTAGGCATACATTGTATTTCAACATATATTAAGTCATCATATTCTAAAGCATGTTGACACAAAGCCTATGGTGTTATAGGAGACTAAGAATTAATGTATTTTGCATGAACAGGAAATTGGAATTTTGCCAAGACAGCTACAGCTGCAAGACAATTTTATAGTTAGGTTGGGTAGCTTCTCCTTTACTGGGTGTTTGGGTGGAAATGTTACTTGTGAGTCACCAAGCATGGAGGAAGATTATAGTGACCCTGACAATACTCCTTGCCAGGTGTTTTCTAGTATGTCATTTATAGAAAGGGGTCATGGGGCCATCCCACAATGTAATTATTTAATTATGAGAAATTTAAAGGGAAATATTTGAAGACTAAAGATTGGAAAATCCCAAATGCTTCCATTGTGGTGGAAAAATCCCATGTAGCTGGACAAATAAATAAAGGGTATATCCAAACAAAAGTCACAAATAAGTCATGGTGTAATCATAGGTATAAATCATGCCCATGTAAATACTGTAAGACAAAGAAACCCATGGTGGAGGTCAGGGAAGTATTTCTAAATATAAATATATTTGCAATTGATAAAGAAGAAGGAGACGTTTGCTGTAATCTGTGCATGTGGCTCTAAAATTAAAAAGTATAGAAGTAACTGCAAAAAAAATATTTCAGAATAAATATTAGGATTCCTGTGGAATCTTGTGACTTCCTAACACATTTGGAAATATGTTGTAATGGTTATATTTTTCCAAATCTTATTTTATGAAAACTTTATAATCCAGCTGTATTCTTTTCGAAACTCAAAGTTCTTTGGTTAAATTTCAGAAATTACTTAAATTTCATCTGCATTTGAATCTAGCAATTTTTTATATTCAAGTTCCTTATAATATCGGTTTTTGAAGGTAGGGAAAGCAATCTCCTAATATTTATACATTCAAATAAAGAAATATTTGCTGGGTCTCTACCTTATTCTCTACCAGTCAAGATTCTTGGCCCCAGGGAAATGAAGGACAAGTTTCTTTTCCTCATAGGACTCACTTTCTACTGGGGAGACAAAGCAATTAATACACAAGAAGTAAATTTAAGCAAGTTAACTAAACTGCAATAAGAGCTGAGAAAGAAACAGGGTATAATAGCATGCAATGTCTCTGAAAGGTGATGTTTGAATTGAGACACAGATCCAGCCATGTGAAAAAGCCTGGTAAATGGGTTTTATATACTAGTACAGGGAACAGAAAATGCTAAGATCTGGAGAAGCTAAAGAGTTTGAGTTTATTCAAGGAACAGAAGAGAGTCCAGAGTATCTGTACCATTGGGAATAAGGAGAGAGGTATGAACTGTGCCCAATGACGAAAGCAGAGCCCAGGGTATTGTAAGGAGTCTGAATTTTACTGAAAATGGAATGGTACACAGACAACAATGTGGTGAAGGCCAGAGGTGGGAAGGGAGGGCTGGGGCTGGGTGGAGAAGGGAAAAAAGGTGGGGGAATAGAGGACATCTGCAATAGTGTCAACTATTTTTTAAAAAGAAAGCATGATGGTAAACCATGAAACTTCCTGGTTAGACTGAGTGGTTAATATAATCAAACAAAATAATAACTATTTCAAGATGTCAACTAACACTTAAAAAGATTTTAATTACTTTTTAGAAGACGTTTTTTATTATGAAACCCAACCTTTTTTCTTCCATACACTATTCCATTGCTAAGGCTATGAGACCTTAGTTATGAAGTTAAGCATAACTCTAAAGATTAATTTTTATAGATCAGGAAGAAGTGGTTGTGGGGTAAGAAGGTGAAAGTTTTAAGAAGTTAATTCATTTTTATAGCTTTGAGATGAAATAAGGAAGGTTTTCTAAAATAGGAGTAAGAATATTCATTATTTTATTCTGATAAAAATGCATCAGATACTAATTTTAATTAATTTTGCAAATATAGAAAGGTACAAATCCTATCTAATAAAGAGGGAATATAATAAGTTAATTGACCATCATGCCCTCACAAAGATGGTGGCGCCCACAGCCAATAAGGAGGGAATATGCTAATTGACTGCCATGCCTTCAAAGATAGTGGCGCCCACAGCCACAAAATGGCGACACCCAGTCCCCTCAGCCCTGCCAGGGTGGCAGGCGCATGGCACAGCCGGGCCTGCCCCCTGGCGGGTCCGGCTGCTCCGCGCCCCTGCCTTCGGAGTCCCCCAGTTCCCTCAGCCCCCCAGCCCCCCAGGGCTGACCCGAGGCACAGGCAAGCCTCGGTTGTCAGCTGCCCAGCCACCCAAGGCTGCCAAGGCTCAGGTAACCAGGGCCAGCCGAGGCTTGGCTGCCGGCAGTGGCAGCAGCAGAGGTGTGATGGGGGTGGCACCTTTCCCTGATCGGGTTGCCTCCTGCCCCTGAGGGCTGCCAGACTGTGAGAGGGGGCAGTCCAGGCTGAGGGACCCCCCCCCCGCTCCAGTGCATGAATTTTCATGCACCGGGCCTCTAGTAAGAAAAGCATAATCATTTATAAATAGCATTACCTTCTAGTCTTTCTTAATCATTCTGATATATGTATATTTGACAAAAGTGAAATTTTATAGTATATGAAATTTTTCAACCAAATTCTTTTCATTTACTATTACCTTTTGGACAATTTTTCATGTCAATGAATAGGCTTTGACAACACCATGTTAATATCTGCACAATATGCCCTAGCCAGTTTGACTCAATGGATAGAGCGTTGGCCTGTGGACTGAAAGGTCCTAGGTTCGATTCCGGTCAAGGGCATATACCCGGGTTGTGGGCTTGATCCCCAGTAGGGGCATGCAGAAGGCAGCCAATCAATGATTCTCTATCATCATTGGTGTTTCTATCTCTCTCTTCCTCTCCCTTCCTCTCTGAAATCAATAAAAATATATTTAAAACATATATATTTGCATAATAATTCTTCTTGTTGCTATAAGATGATTAATTTTTTCATTTATATGTTTTGGTTTCTTTTTCCCCCTTTATCTTAGAAAGGGTTTATGAGAAACTGTTACTCATGGCAGTTTTTTATTTTAAAATTTGTCTCACTACATTAGGAAACACAGGACCAAATCCTTGGCAAGCAATATAGGATTTGTTGGTAGTGGAATACATTTCTTTTAGTTAAGTCACTAAGTACCACAGTGACTAATAACCCAAACTCAACAATGACAGCAAAAAATACCAATGGCCCAAATATTGGAATGTACTTTATATGTGTATGTAAACAAATATATTTTTCTAGGGCTCTGGCCCACATTGCTCAGTGCTTAGGTGTTGGCCTGTGCACTGAAGGGTCTCAGGTTTGATTGCCGGTCAGGATATTCAGTACTAATAGAAAGTGTAACAAGGGACCTGTCTTAGGCTGGGGAGGGTCAGGAAGTCTTTGCTAAGGAAGTGTTTTCTGAGATGAGATCTGAAAGAGAAACAGAGGTTAACAAAGTCCACAGGAAAACCTTCCAGATAGGAAGAACAATGAGTGAAAGGCTCACTGCATAAATCTTGACTGCTATGAATCCTCGGAAGGAAAGTGTTTTAACTAGTTCAAACTACTAATTAAGCTTTCACTATAGCCTAGGCAGCTTATTAGTCATATTTTAAGCATTTATATTAAGTGGTAATGTAGTTTACTAGGCAACCATCACTGCCTCCAAACAGCGACATATAAACATTAAAAGAGTATAAGAAACAGCATTGATTTCAATGCTGTCTTATTTGAAGCATTTGAACCAGAGCCTAAAAAAAATAAATAAAACATAGCTGGACTTTACTAAGATTTAACAAGTGTAGCATGCATGTTTACAAATTAGAATAGTTTAGTGTACAACATTTTTAATGATTATATATTATTTTGATTCTTTCTGAGTAAAGTCCCTTATAAAATAAATCCATATTTGTTGATGTCACTAGCAAATTTAGTTTGGGCAACATTCAGGTGTTATGTAATGAAAAAAAAACACAAAAATACTTCATAGGATGTTAATAAAATAAAAATGGATGTTTTGGACAGTTAAAGAGAAAAAAAGGATAAAAACCCATGCTTTGTACCATATTACTTATCATTAGAGTATGCAGCAATAATTGTGGGAAATGGGAAAATACAAACACAGAATCACTGCTTAAGATGATTTTTAGCTACAAAGACGGGCATTTTAGTTTTCTACCCACAGTTTCTCACATCAATTAGAAAGAAGAGAAAATGACAAGTCTTCGTCATAGGTAAGTAACATCTATAAATATGCTCATGGTCATCATCAAAATAAAAAGTCTTTCGGTATACATTTTAACCAAAGTATCCAAAACTGCCAATAAGTAGTAGTAGTAGGGTTAATAGTAGTAGTAGTAATAGTATTAGTTGTAGTAGTTACTGAGTTTACCATGAACTTTACCACCCTAGTGCTTCATTGCCATTATTTATAATTGCTGTTCAAGACAGGTATAATGATCTTTGCTTTATAGAAGATATAGTTTAAGTTCAGAGAGGTTAAGTGAGCCATTTACAATCACAGGGGGATCAGCTCTGGTCTCTCTGTTCCTCTGTCTCTCTGTTCCAGGTAATGTTGCTTGGACCCAGAGAACTTGCCTGGTTCTGGTTCTAAAAATACAGTTTCTTTTGGGTTAATGTTCTGATGATTTTCATAGCTCTAAGATAGTGATACCCCATTTATATTTCATGTATCTCAGATATTGGAAAAATAATAGACAAATAGGTCAATAGAACAGAACAGAGAGCCCAGAATAGACCCACACAAATAAAGTCAACTGATCTTTGACAAAGAAGCAAAGGCAATACAATAAGGAAAGAAAGTCTCTTCAACAAATAATGCTAAAACAACTGGACATCCACATCCAAAAAGAAGAAAGAAAAAAGAATCTAGACACAAACCTTATACTCTGCACAAAAATTAAATCAAATGGATCATATACCTAAATATAAAACACAAAACTATAAAATTCCTAGAGGATAACATAGGAGAAAAATCTATATGACTAGGGTATAGTGATGCCTTTTTAGACATAACACCAAAGACACAATCCATGAAAGAAATAATTGATAATCTAGACTTCGTTAAAATTAAACCTTCTACTCTGCAAAAGACAGTATCAAGAGAATGAGAAGACAAGCCACAGAGTGAGAGAAAATAGTTACAAAAAACCCATCTGATAAAGGACTGTTATACAAATTGTATGATTCCAACTAGATGGTATTGTGGAAAAGGCAAAACTATGGACACAGTGAAAAGAACAATGGTTGCCAGGGAGGCAGTGAGAGAGTGAGGGGAGAGATGACTAGACAAAGCACAGAGGATTTTAGTGTAGTGAAAATATCATGTATGATATAATGATGGACATATGTAACTATACATTTGTCCAAACCCATAGATTTTTCCATTTGAAATGTCCCAAAGTGCCAAGTCAAGCAATGAAGTGATCAGTCAAGCACTCCCTGATCTTGCCCCCAAACCTGTATGCCCCTCTGCCTCTGAATCATCTCTTCCATCTTCCCTTCTGCTACAAGGCAGGAAGTGTCCAGCTCCCTCTCAAAGCTAATCTCTCACTTGTAGCCTGGGTCTGAGAACTCACATCTGCTCAGAGCCTTTGCTTCCTTATTTAGCCCCTTTCCCTCCAGCTGCATCATTTCCATCAACGAGCAATTATCTTTTAGAATTCTTACCCTAAAGCAACAACAAAATCTTCCTATTATTACATTCTGTCTTAGATCCTATCTGATTTCCCAGCTCTCTTTGGAAGATTTCCTTTGTTGTAGAGATTTTTAAAATATGGATCATTTCTTCCCTCTCTAGAATGTTTTTTTTTATTGTTTACTTATAGTTCCTGCAGTTCTTCATTTACCATTCGCTTAACAGCCCACTTCTATCTGAATTCCATACCCAGAAGTCCACTAGCCCTGCTTCAGTTAAGGACATCCAAAGCTGGATACTGCTGAACTCAATGGATTTGGTATTCACCTTACCCAGCCTCTCCTGGGAGTTTGATACAGCTGATCACTCCTTTCCTCTCCCATATGCACAAGCTCCTGACTTTTCTCCTGATCTCATTGCCTTCTCCTTCTCAGCCTCCAATGCTGAGCTCTCCACCCTTACTAAACTCCTAGAAGGTAGATTTCTTCAGATTTTGCAATCTCCCTTTCCATGCTCTCCCCAGCTTATTGCATAGTTCCCTTGGTATAACTGCTACAGATGTGTTGTCAAATCCCATATCTGTATTTCCGAAGTCTTCTCCATTAAGCTCCAGATTTACACATCCAATTTCTTCCCTGGTATTTCAATTTGTGTATCTTACCAACTTTTCAAATTTAAAATATTCAAAACATTAAATAAAACCTGGTTCATACCTCCACCCCAAGCTTTCCTGTCTCAGTAGAAAAAATCACAATCTATCCAGTTGCTCATACCCAAAACTCTACGAGTCTTAATTGATTTCTCCATTCTCTCTCTCTCTATCCAAACTATCAGAAAACTCTGTTGATTCTTTCTCTAAGATATATCTTCACTCTCCCTACTTTTCCTCATCTCCTCTATTACAAATAATCAATTATAATGGCATGGTATTATTGTTTCCTTCAGTTACACTGTACTTTTTATAAACATAGTACCATCTAATCATGCCATGTGCACTAGAGAGAAAATGGACTCTTATTTAAGATAATTAATTTGACCAAGTTTGCATTACCTGCTATATTACCCATCTCATTTAATCTTCATAGCAAGGAAGTATAATTATTATCATATTACAAATAAAACTCAGAGGTATTAGGTCAGTTATCCAAAATTAGAGTTCCCTTTGCTCCCAGTTTCAACTTCCTACTTTCCATTCTTCTCTATATTACCATAAATATTTGTTAAAAAATATAATTTTCATCATGTTATTCCTCTGCTTTAAAACCCTTTAATGGTTCAGAATGAACTATTAGCTCAGAAAATCCTTTCATGGCTACAGAATAACGTGTCTTATCATTACCTTTCTGATGCTTTTATGAGCTGGCCCTTGCCTTCCTTCCCAATTTCATTTGCTCCACTTCCCACTACGCCTTCAGAGTTCTAGTCATATCAATTTTAGAGATTCAGTTTAAACGAGCTCTGCTCTTTTTTTTTTTTTCTTAATCCTCACCCAAGGATATGCTTATCAATTTTAGAGAGAGAGGGAAAGGGAGAGAGAGAGAGAGAGAGTAAACCCCATGTGAGAGAGAACATCGATTGGTTGCCTTCCATACATGCCCCAACCGGGATCGCACCCGCTACCTTAGTATGTGCCCTGACCAGGAATAGAACTCATAGCCTTTCAGTATATGGGACGACGCTCCAACCAGCTAAGCCACACCGGCCAGGGCCAGGGTGTGCTCTTTCTTTCCTTTGTCACTTTATCCAAGCTGTTTCTTCCGTCCTGAATTTTTGTTCCACATATAGTGGACATTTTGATTGCCTAGCTACCATCTATTTTGTTTCTTTCAATAGCTATCCCCGTTTTTGTTTAAATATCCACACTTTCCTGGTGCTATGGTTTGAACTTGGCTCAACTCTAGCTAATCAGCATGATTTCACACCCTGTGTACAGTGTTTTGTTCAGATGACCCAGTTAGTAACTCTGAGACATAAGGTGAGGTATATGTGGAAAATATTTCCTGACTCCTTTGAGGGGATTCCGGAATTGGCATTCTTTTCCTCTCTTGCAATTGCTGTGTACTTGGCACCCATTTTATGAGCATGAAGGAGATGAATCTTAAACTGAAGTAGAGTTTAAGAAGGCAGAGGGGATCCCTGGCTGGTGTTGCTCAATTGGTTGGAACATCATCCTGTACACCAAAAGGCTGTGGGTTCAATTCCTGATCAGGGCACATACCCAGGTTTCAGGTTCCATCCCGGATTGGGATGCCTGTGGGAAGCAATCAAGATGTTTCTCTCTATCCCTTCTTCTCTGTCTAAAATAAATAATTTAAAAAAAAAAACACATACCTGCTTTAAAAAACAAAGGCCGAGGAGAGAAAGGATTAGCCCTTCCTTAATGACCTCACTGAGCTGCTGAAACAAACCAACACTGAAGCTCACGTTACCGCTGGTCTTTCCAGTTATGTGAATTACTTTTATTGACATATTTTCTGCTACCTGCAACTGAAAGCAGCTAAAAGTTAAACCACATTTTGTCATGTAAATAATGTCAACTAATAATAGGCCTTCCTTAATTTCTCCAAGTTTTGTTTTTCTTCAGTGAAAGTTCCTTGTGTATACCTCTATCAAAACCCATAACTACATTGGTTTCATTACTAGTCTGTTTCCCAGGAGACTTGGACACCTTTAGAAAAAGAGTTCATGTTATTTGCTGCTCTGTGAGTTTGTTATAAGACTAAATGTGCTCAGAAACAGCCTACAACCCTCTCCAATTTAATGCAGAGTTTCTCAACCTCAGCACTATTGATATCTGGGGCCAGATAAATTTTTGTTGTAGAGGGTTAATCTGTGCAATGTAGAATATTTAGCAGTATCCTTAGCCTCTACTTACTAGATGCTGGTAATATCACCCCTAATTTTTTAAAAATATATTTTTATTGATTTCAGAGAGGAAGGGAGAGGGAGAGAGAGAGAGAGAAACATCAATGATGAGAATCACTGATCAGCTGCCTCCTGCACAACCCACACTGGGGATCGAGCCCTCAACCTGGGCATGTGCCCTGACCCAGAATCAAACTGTGACCTCCTGGTTCATAGGTCGATGCTCAATCACTGAGCCATGCTGGCCAGGCTCACCCCTAATTTTTTACACCAAAAAAATGTTTTGGAGACTTGGCAAATATCTCCTGAGAGGTAAAATTATCCCCAGTTGAGATCGACTGACCTAACATAATGACCAAGAGTTTAGATTTTATTACAAATATCTTCTTAGGCCTTTAAGCCAAAAGCAATTTATAGAAGTGAATTCCCACAGGATGGCATTATATCCACCTTGAATATAGACAGAAAGGGCTGAGGATCCCACAAAGGGCAGAGCCTATTGGTTTCACGTGAAACTCTTGGTCTGGTATGTAATAAAGGTGTGTTAGGGCAAACTCCACCTTTACTGGGCACAGGATGTGATCTCACACACATCTAGCCTGCTTTTCTCATCAGCCAACTCCTCTCCACAAACTTGGGATGGGTCGCTTTCATCATTAGAAAAGGAAGGACCAAAAAGGGGAAATTTCCTTGCATGTGAAGAATATTTTATTAGGTGCCTGTAACAGAGCTTGCCACCAAACTTCTTTCATCACCTCCTTGTTTCTTACACATGCCCAGCCTAATCCCTAAATAGTTTCTCCCACTGACAGTGAGATCTATTCAAACTGTTACTAATTATAAACTCCTTTAGAGGCAAGATGATTTCACTGAGAGTGAGCATGCAGGTACTTGAGCCCACACAACCTCCTTGGCCTCAGGGCAAACACTTCTGAAATGCCTTCTCTAATACACAGGATGATGAAAACGGAAGCCATAGAACTGAGTGAATGAACCAAGCTCAAAACCTTGTTTGGCTGATTAAGTGTTTTCTAATATATAAAGAATTCAGAGAAATGGTGCAAAATGAATGTACCTCAGTTTGATCTGACATAATAATCTATTCTCAGTAATTTATAATTTCTAATTGTTTAACTGTAGCTGAGAATATTTTTTTGCCACCTAATACTTCTAATTAGACCCATTTGTAATTTGAAGTATCTGATAATATAATTACATTGTTCATTATCTAAAAATAAAATAAAAGATAAAATGTATGTGCAACGTTGTTCATCACATCATGATGTATTTATTTTACAAAATTGAATATAATTTTAAAGACTGAAAGTAAATATTATAAATATTAGATTGAATGTAATATTATAAAATTTATGACTATAGCAATGTAAAAATGCTTGTGTAAATTAAATTTTTAAAAGAATATAAAATTGTATTTATTAAGATTATAAATATGTAAAAATAAGATTATCTAGAGGTGGATGGTTGGGGAACTTTAAAGAAGAGACTCCAAAATGTTAGCAATGGTTGTGCTCAATTTGTGGATTTGGGGAGATGATTTTTCTCCCTTCATTTCCCAAATTCTCTATAAGGTTGTTTCATTATTTTTTAATTTATAATTTAAAATAACAATTGTAATAATATATACTCAGTAAACTATTCCAGCAAAAAAAAATAATCTATTTGGAACCTGAATTTACCAATTAGTTTATTACTTTGTGGTACTTAAAGTAACCTATAATTATATTATTCTACAATATTTATAAAGATGCAGGTACAGTACTGTCAACTCACATATTCTCATTTTATTTGCAAAAAAGAGTAGACCACGGCTATGCGTCTTCTCACACTTCTTATTAGACTTATTCTTCAATTTTAATGCCTTAAAGGATATATTTCATAATTTTATTGTATTTTTATTTAACATCTATAAAATAACTAAATATGTAAAGCATAGAAAATTTATTTTTAAACAATAAAAAATATTCAAAACATTATTCCTCAGCTGTAACAAATTTTGGAGTAGTTATTGTATAGCCTATTGTTTTCACTTTTTTTTTAAAACATTGTGATTAAATTTATTATAAAGACTTGAATTTTTTCCTTTTTTTAACCTTATGCAATGACCATTTGCTTACATAATTCAATATTTAAAAAAACATCATTAATAGCTTTATGATATCCTATTGTTGGGATATGCCATAATGTATAAAACCATTTATCTATTTGGGATATGTTTATTTCCTTAAGAGAGATTACTAGAAATAACATTATTCATTCAAAGAATATAAACTTTTTTATGATCTTGAAGTGGAGCAACAAATTGCCCTCTTGAAATGGTTGGCCCCTTCTGATTGTAATTTAAAGTAGAACCAAAAAATAACTAGTTATTGCCTATTATTTTCTTACTAGTAGCCCTGCGCACGAATCCGTGAGCGAGTAGCTCGCTGCAGCTTGCCTCAGCTGGCGGCCTGGCCCACTGCTGCTCATAGCTCTCCGACGCGCGCAGGTAGCTTGCTGCCCTTCCCTCCTGCTGTGGGTCCTTATGTGTCACAGCAATATAGGATAATTTATTTATATAAGTAATTCTGTAACTTGTTTTGTGTCTTCTATTTCCTATGTTTTATTTTACTCATCCCCTTCTTCCATCTCCCCAGCATATTCATAGATGCCAGCATAATTGTTGGGGATAAATAAAAAATGGACTTTTCAAAAGAAAATCAAGATTTACTCTCATCTTCTATAACGAAGAAACATGATTCAGAATAATGCATAGATGGGGTCAGGCAATTAATCATTACTATAACCTAATTAAATAGTAACTACTCATAAAAGTATTAAATCTAGAATAAAAAGAAGTAATATTATTTTCCAAATTGAACACATTCTTTGTGTCCTTTAGCAATGCTATTTGTTTTTGCTTTCCTAGATTTTCTTTTGATCTCACTCTGTCTGTATAACAAACATTTAAACACATGTTCAGAATTCATTTTAAACAATTTATAGTGGTCAAAGGTTTTACACTTCCAATTTTTAAAATTGATTTTAGAGAGAGGGGAAGGGAGAGGGATGGAGAGACAGAAACATCCAATTGGATGCCTCCTGCATGCCCCCTACTGGGGATAGAGCCTGCAATCGAACCAGTGACCTCTTGGTGCATGGGTTGACAGTCAACCACTGACCCACCCTGGCTGGGCTAGACTTCCAATATTATGAAAATCCAAGGATTACTAAGAAAAATAGCGTGACCCAGTGGCAAGAACTATGATCTCTGATTCAGAAGCTGGCTATATTACTAAGGGCTGAATAACCTTAAAAAGGTCATTTTAAGTCTGCAGTGTTATAATTTCTCAATCTATAATATGGGGATAATATAGGAGATATGTATATATAATGTACATTATTATATGTATATATATAATATGGGAATAATATAGGAGATATGTATATATAATATATATATATAATGAAGATAATATTATAATCCATTTCAATTAGATTCACAAAAATTCATTCAGTGGTCTTTTTATCCCAAGCATTTTTTCTGGATACAATAAATGAAAAGTACGCATGGTCTCTAACCTCATGAAATTTGTAAGTTTATTGGGGATGATGGCTTAAAAAGTAGGATGCCTGTTACAAAAGGCACTGCATGGGCTGCTATGGGAGCTGTAGAACAAGGGAATGTAACAGTGGAGGGCATCTCCTGAGAAGATGAGAGGCTAAGGCCTGAGGAGAGGGTATAACGAAAAGAAGGACTAGTGTGCATTTAATGGTTAGCAATCTGTCTGGCTACAGGAATAAATATATAACCAAAACATGATCTACTGACTTTCAGAGTGCTTTAAAAACTAGTTACTAATATTTAAGAACTTCAAGGTTACAGGTTAAAAAACAACAACAGATTTCCAGTTTCTTGAAAAATGAGAAGCTCTAACACACGGCAGCAATCATGAGACCAATGCTTTCATGAGAGTATGGGTGCGCCAGTTTGCCACCGATACCAACCACTCCCTGACCTGTTTCACTTTACATTCATCTGCCTCTGTCCGTAGTTGGGTTTTTAATATCTGAACTAAAAGGAAGATTGTACATCGAAGACAAGAAGGAAATCTTGTGTGTCTGGAGCACAGAGACAAAGAGGAATCATATTGGGAGCTGATGCTGAAGTGGGAGTATGTGCAGATTGGGGGCAGGCCTGGTACATTTCAGGTGTATGGGTACCACTGAAGAGTCTTAAGCAGGAAAAGTACATGCTCATATTTGAGTTTTAAAACTATATTCCTGGATGGAGAGTGGTAAAGGAATTACAAAAAGTATTTTGAAAGCTGAAAGCTAGAAGTATCACTTTGATTTATTTTTCTTTCTTTTTTTATTGAATTTGTTGGGGTGACATTAGTTAATATAATAATATAGGTTTCAGGTGTACAATTCTAGAGTACATCATCTGTATATTGTATTGTGTGTTTACCACCTTTGACTTATTTTTCAAGTTTCAGATGAAAACCAAGAATGACTTTTAAATTTTGTGCAGTCAGTTCTATTTGATTTTTTTAAGCCACTGTGACTATTTGACTTTTTTTCCTAAAGACAACAAAATAAAAGTCAGTCATATCTTGAAAAAACACTGACCAAAATTATCCTAAAGTGAAGGGGAAAATACTTGTATAAAAAGTGAAAAAACAGTCGGTAAAAACCTGAGTGATAAAAGAAAACTTTCCCGTATGTTACAGGAAAGTCATCCCCTTGCTCAATACAGTTCATCCTAGTATTATTCAAATAAACTTAAACTCATACAGACACACTGAAAAAGTTATAACTCAGAATGACCCATGGAGCTTATTTCCTGTTAGATTCTAGCCCAGGTTCTGCTCCCTAATTCTGTTTGAATACATTTCAGCAATGAATCATTTTGTCAGTCTGCCAGTAGTCTTTCCCACTGAGCAAGTGGCATGCACTTCACGTACTTTAGCAGGAACACAATTGAGAACTTTGCTCAGATTGCACCCGATTTCCTTATTTGCTATTCAGAAATAAGTCACACTTTTTTTTATCAGTAATATGCCTCTCTAAGACTAAATATCATATGGCAAACAGTGGGAGTTAATTTAAAACACTAAGGGAACATTATCCAGGGATGACCTTGATCTGCATTTGGGGACCCTGGCCTCCTTCAGAGGCCCACTGCCTGAGATCTGTGTGGAGCCAGCCTCTGGCGTCCGGGATGAGTGAGTACCATGGCATGTCTGAGAGCACCACACACATTCCTTTTTTTTTTTTTTTTTTGGTGATTTTTGTGCTCTAATATATTAGCAAGGTTTAAGTCAAGACCATTATTTCATTACTAGGGGCCCAGTGCACGAAATTCGTGCACTGGAGGTGGGGGGTCCCTCAGCCCAACCTGCCCCCTCTCACATACTGGGAGCCCCCTTTGTGGGAGGCAACCAGGCTGATCAGGGGAAGGCACCAGCCTCATCACCCCGCTGCTGCAGCCACTGCCAGTCACCACAGTCACCAAGGTGTTTTCATCAACACAGACTCCAGTCCCTTCACCAAGAAAAAATGACAACTTTCTTTAGGCATTTTCAAGATGTGTCTTTCATAGGATATGCATTTCTTTCTTTCTTTCTTTTTTTTTTTTTTTTTATCCTCACCTGAGGATATGCTTCCATTGACTTTTAGAGAATGTGGAAGAGAAAGGGAAAGACAGAGAGAAACATCAAAGTGAGAGGAACACTTTGATTGGTTGCCTCCTGCATGAGCCCTGATCTGGGCCCGGCCAGGGAGGAGCCTGCAACCTAGGTACATGCCCTTGATCAGAATCGAACCCAGACCCTGCTGTCCACAGGCCGAGGCATTATCCACTGAGTCAAACCGGCTAGGGCAGGATATGACATTTCTTAGCCCTCCAGCAGCAGACCTTCGTTTTTTTCTCTAGAAGTGTGGTGGAAAAACCCTAGATCACCTTTGTGGATTCTTATTACCCAAGTTACTAAGAATATTACCAGTGGCATACAGGAAGCTTAGCCAATGTGCAGTCAGAAAAGGTGTTTCCTCTATAGTTCACACCAATCGTGGGCTGGGCCCTGCCCAGGCCTAAGCTTCTGGCTGAAGCTTTAGGCCTGGGCAGGGGCCCTCCAGCTCCCTCTGATCGCCGGCTCTGCTCCTGCCCAGGCCTGCCCAAGCCTCTGGCAGAGGCTTTTGGCCTTGGACAGGGCACCCCCAGCTCCTGCCCAGGGCAGGGGACCCCCAGCTCCCTGTGATCGCAGGCTCCGCCCCTGTCCAGGCCTGCCCAGCCCTAAAGCCTCTGGCAGAGGATTTCGGCCTTGGGCAGGGGACCCCAGGCTCCCTGTGATTGCAGGCTCCGCCCCTTGAGCAGGGGACCCCCAGCTCCCTGTGATTGATCGCAGGAGCAGACCCCCAGCTCCCTGCGACTGATGGCAGGCTCCGCTCCTGCCCAAGGCCAAAGAGGAGGCTTTTGGCCTTGAGCAGGAGCAGACCCCCAGCTCCCTGCGATCGATCACAGGCTCTGCTCCTGCCCCCTTGTTCTGATTGCAGGCTTGGCCCTGCCCAGGAGCCCCCTGGCTCAGGCCCTTCCCAGGCTACTCTGGACCCACGCGGCCTTACCTCACAGTGACCTGGGTGTCAGGATGTTCCAGAGACACAGGAGCTGGGCGCCTATGTATGCAAATTAACCGACATATTTTTGGGTTAATTTGCATACTCACTCTGATTGGCTATGGGCGTAGTGAAGGAATGGTCAGTTTACATGTTTGTCTATTATTAGGTAAGATTATATTTTCACTTACTTTTTGCCACCTGTTTTTCCACCTCAAGACTCAAGTCTGAATTCCATGAAGAGCACACTCTTCATGTAATAATAATAATGAATAATAGCTAATATGTATTGAGTTATTATGTGTCAGAGATTGTTCAAAGTGCTTTGCATGTATTAATTCATTTAATCATCACAACAACCATATCAGATAAGTAGAGAAGTTACTCTTTTCACAAATAAGGAAATTGGGCCATGTAGCAGTGGAGTTGAATGAACTCTTGCTATTAACCATCCTACTGTAGCTCTAGAGCCCAGGCTTTTGGCCTCTACACTGCAAACATTCTGCTATGCTCTGGTTCACCTTTTTTTCTACACTAATTAAGACTGTATTGGATGTGCTCTTTCCTAGGAGGCTTCTAGGCTCCTTACGGACACATCCTATCAGTCTAGGAGTTCCACTGGATACACTCGGTAGCAGTGGCCCCGACTTAGGCTTAAGCTGGGATCCCTACTTTTCCCGACGCCTGGATTACAGCAACCCGCAGACCTTCATTCTCCCTTCCTTCATCCCCATCAACTCATACTGACAACTTGATTTTTTTGCTTCCACTTTATGCCCATATTGAAGATAACATTCCCTCCTCACCTAGGGATGAGCAAATAAAAAATCCTTTCTCTTCATTGAGTCAGAAACAAGAAACTAAAGGAGATCCTATTCTCCACACAAGTATCTTATGGAAGGTTGGTGGGCAGCAAGGACCAGGTGTTCCTCAGATCCGAGTTTTCTAGCTGCAACCATTTCCCCCCAGAAAAAAAGCTGATTAAAGCAAATCCATGGAGTTATCTTTTGAACAGTCCTTCTTAAACCTCTCAATTCCATACCAGCAGCACAAATAAACTGTTGTTGAGTCCATCCATTTCCCTCCATACACATCCTCATTAACCTTGTGAAGGCAAAATCATCTCTCATCTGGATTATTAAAAATATGTTACCTGGTTTCTCAGACTCCCTACTATTCCATTTTATTTTTCACACTCTAGCCAAAGAATCTTTGCAAAATGGAAACCTAGTCAAGTTATGATTTCCTTGCCTAAAATCCTTCAATGAACCTGGCTGATGTGGCTCAGTGGTTGAGCGTCGACCTATTAGTCAGGAGGTCACGCTTCGATTCCCAGTCAGGGCACATGCCTAGATTGCAGGCTCAGTCCAGTGTGGAGCATGCTGGAGGCAGATGATCAATGATTGTCTGTCATTATTTATGTTTCTAGCTCTCCCTTCCTCTCTGAAATAAGTTTAAAGAAATATTTTTTTAAAATCCTTCAATGACTCTCCATTGCTTTTAGGATAAATCAAAACATTTCAACATTGCTTTCCATTTATCTAATCTTAGTTTATCTCTCCAGACTCTCATCTTTCATCATTCCTCCCAAAAGTGGCCCTACTCTCTCTTCTATCCCATCACTAGTAACTTCTGTTTCACTAAAGTAATATAGGGGTGGCCAAAAGTAGGTTAATAATACTACTAATAATAATGATGATTACAATAATTAATAAATAAATAATAAGGCAAGAATAAACTCTGTATTTCCTATACTCACAACTGTAAATCTACTTTTGCCCCACCCCTGTCTATTTTTTCTTGCCTTCTGGTGTTTGCACATCTTTTCTCCCACAAATCTCCCTGCCCCTTCTCCTTGATCAGGCTAACCTCTTCATGTTTTGTGTACTCCCATGTACTTCTCCCTGTACTTATTCATTGTTTTCATGGCTGGTTACATTTTCATTGCTTTGCTTGTATCGTTTGTATCTCTGGCTAAACTGTAAGCCATACAGGAACAGGAACAGTTTACTTTGATTACTATTGTGTCCCCAACACTTATTATAGTGCCTGGCCAATAATAGGCACTTGCTAATCATTTATTGAAAGAAAGAGCACATGAGTAATCTGCTACATTACAAGTTAAATAGGTCCCCATAGGTCTATATGAAAGCTAAACTTTCAAATTAACATCTGGAACAGTTTGTGAATAATTTTGGATTTTACTCCATTATGTCCCATTGGTTTACTTAGAAATAGAATGTATATTTATGTAATGATCTCTCCTCTTCTTCCCTAATGACTGCTTCTAAATGTCACATATGTGTTATGTGTTATTTGATCAGACAAGAATATAGAGTAAAACTACGATCCAAGTTAAAGAAGTTAGAAATGGCAATAAGAGAGCTAGAAAGATTGGAAAATAGAAAAAAAATTTAACTGTTATTTATAAAATATTACGTTAACCTCTGACCAAGATGGCCTTAATGTTCTTCTCACCTAACAAAACTTCAGACAGGTTTCTTCCTGACTATAGGTCTCTGACCTTCTTTTTCTTACTGCATTTACTTTAGAAAAGTTGCAATTCTAAATTTCTTCTTTGCTCCTTGGAGATATGTCTTCTACAACCCAGAAATGTCTTTCTCTAGAACAAGCATGTCAACTTGCGGTCGGCCGCCAGTTTGACATGCTTACTCTAGAACCTAGGGATCGTTCTTCTGAAATGTAATCACCAAGAAAGATGGGACTGTAAAGGACAAAATAAAACTCATTTATTCACAGATATTATTGTTGATTATGTAGAAAGTCTAATAGAATTTGTGGGAAAACCATGCGAATTGGTAAGAGAATCTAGCAAGGCAACTAAATGCCAATCTCTACACAAAAATCTATTGAGCTTTTATGCAGCATGACCCAACTATTACAAAATTAAATGTTAAAAAGATACAGCTTTCAATAGCATTAAAACCTTTAATAATCCAAAGATTTAATTCCAGAATATATAAAACTACTCCTACTAATCAATAAGAACAAGGTAGACAATCCAATAATAAAGTAGATAAAAGGCAAGAATGATCACTTGGCTAAAGAGGAAATTTAAATGGCCAGTTAAAATATGAAAACACACTTAATCTTTTTATCGCATTTTAAAATCATAAAGGGGTACCACCACACAATCTCCAGATTGGCAATAATTTTAAAGTACTCATAATACCATGTTGAAGATGTGAGGTCATAAGAATTCTTAATACACAGCAGATGGTAGTATAAATTGGATTAACTAGTTTGGAAAACTGGCATTATCCACTACAGTTGATGTCATATTTGGCTTGAGCATAGTAATTCCATTGTTAGACAGAGATTCAAGCATATGGTGCATTAGCATATATATGCAATAATGTTATTAGTCACATTATTCCGTTTTCAAAAACTAGGATTACCCCAAATGGCCATTAACAGTTGACTGGATAAACAAATAGTGACATAATCATACAATGGAATGCTATACAGGAATGAAAATTAACCAACCAACCATGTAGTTGGAGCTACCTACAAAAATATGGATGAATTTCAAAAAGAGTAAAACTAAACTTAAAGATAAGGGTTACTTCTAACTAAACAGGAGGAATTTATGATTGGGATGAAAAGACAAGAAGTTTCTGAGGGTGCTGCTTATGGTTTTTAATCTGAGTTGTGCACAGGTATTTGTTTTATAACTGTTCATTAAATTGTGCCCTAATTTTTGTATTTTTCCATATGTGTTATACTTCATACCTTCAGATTTTATTGTAAGAAAATATTGTGCAATTTAGACTGGCAAAATTTTGAGTATAATGACTAAAAGAATAGAAATAAAATACAAAGATGCCAAGTCAGTTGAGAGGGGGGAAAAAATGGTTCTAGAAAAACAAGCAAACAAAGAAACAGAAATTAATCAGTCAAAAGTGTTTTTAAAAAATGTTAAAAGAAAAATAAAGAGGAAACTTGACAGATATGGAAGAATTAGGTCCAAATATATTACAATAAAACAAACCTAAAGGAACTTACCTGGAAATCATCAGTTTAAAAGATGGACATGGTAAGATTGGATTAACAACAAAAATAAAAACGAGATGCCACTATGTGCTGTATAGAAGAAAGTAAGAGAATAGAAAAAGATGCACGAGGTAAATGCTAATCACAAGGAAATGGAGATAGCCATATTAATAGAAGATAAAATCTGCTATAGAACAAGAAATGTTGTTAAAGATAGACAATTTGAGTAGCAATGGACCTCACGCTGAGTCTAAAAGGCTTTTTCTTCTGCAAGTCAGTGTAGCAGGCCCAATATCTCAGACTCTCTGTCTTTTTCAACTAAGATGGCTATCTTAACCCAAAAAAGCCATTGAGATTATCTCTCTCTCCTCCCTCATTGCTTGCTCAGTCTTTTGACTTAACTAATGTGGAAGCTCTCACTGCTAGGAAGCATAGAGTTTCATGAAGAGCTTCCATCGAGTTTCAAGATTATGATTCATTGGTTCCCAGGTTGGGGTACAGTCATCAAGATTTTCATAAAAGACCTCAGGGAATTCTACCGTGCACCCGAGATTCAGAACCACTGGTCTGAAGTCTTCTGCTCCTCTGGGCCTCAAGGATGGAGCACTTCCTGAAGCCCTTTGACAACAGTGAGTTTTGTCACTTCCCAGTTTCTCATGACACACCTTCACGTTTAACCCCACCAACCTACACTTGGAGAAACCTGTGGGGTTCTGTAGTGAGCCCTGACTTCAAATTAAGTGAACTGAGGGTTGGCCTAATTGTTCTCCAGTCTTGCTCTACACACCACAGCCAGAGTATCCTTTCTGAACTCAACCCAGTCTCGATTCTGCCACTAGCCCACATGAATCCTTCAATGGTCTCCCACTGCCTTTAAGTAAGGGGCAAGCATTTTGACTTGGTTTTCAAGGCCCTCCTTGACCTGGGCCCTGCTTTCTTATCCAGACTTAGCTCCTGTTACTATTCCCTCTAAAGTGACATGCCAGCAATACTGATGTTTGTCTTTACACTCACACTCTCTAGCCTTCTGTCTTACATGTGTCATCAACTCTCCTCCAAACTCTCCCATTTGCTTTCATTCCTCTACCCCCTCCAAGGTCTTAATATGCATTTCCCTTCCTCCTGATGGCCCTGAACCCCTAGGATAGAGCTCACTGTTGTGAAGTAACCCAGTATTTGTATTTTGAAACAGTAATTTGACAGCTTAAATTATTGCAAAGTATTATTGGTCTGTCTTCCCTCCCAAATCCTAAGTTCCAGGAACGAGTGTGACTTATTTACTACTGTCTTTCCAGCCACGAGCACAGCACTTGGAATGAGAGGAGTGCTTCAGAAGTACTGACTGAATGAATAAATGAAGACATGACAGGTAATGATTCCCCCGTTATCCATTCAGTCCCCCTGCCCCATTCCCAGATCCTGCAAACACTGAAGCTAAGGTAATAAAATGGGGAGAACTTACAATATGACTCAGATTTGTGGAGACACTTTCGGCAAAATAAAAATGACATTTGAAAAATGCTAACATGAAGGTAATCAAATAAAGTTGATTGTCTTAGATGCTCTGAACTGAGAATAGTCCTTCCTCCACCCTCAGGATTTGAAGTCCTAAGACTCCCTTTTAACAATTGTTTTCATATTCCATTTATATTTTTTAATTTTATTTTAATTCTGTAAATCCTTCCTCCTTGTGCCTTTCACATCATTTTATATATTGCCAATAAAACTTTGCAGAGGACAGCATACTACCTGCTGTCCATCTCACGTGGCAAACCTGATCATTGTCTTGAATGTAAAGTTTTGTCCTTTTAAACTTATATGCCAAGCATGTCACACTACCTTTGATTCATTTCACATGCACTTAGTGCCCTTCTCAAAATAGCTCTTAGAAATTCATTCTTCTCATAAGTGAAGAGAAGAATTCCAAGAAGTGAAGGGAAACACAGAGGAGAGAGTCCAAGTGCAGAATGTTCACAGGACACCCACATCAACAACAGACTATTATGTCCCCAGATACATATAATCAGCGTCTCTTAAAGGCAAAGCACATCAAAGAGCCCAGATTAACTTTCCTTAAAATAATGTCTCAGGAATTCTATCATTTTTACACAGAAGTATTTCAGTCATAGACCTGGTGAAATTCTATGTTAAATTTCATAGTAAATATAAAAAAATAGCTCCACTATACAATGACATTTTTAAAAACATCTATTATTTCTCTTTTAATGTAAGCATAATGAATATTTAATAAAAATTACATGATTATCCTAGGTATAGGATATCATAAATAACTTTTTGAAATATAAAGTAAATAATTCCGTTTTAAAAATTAACACAAAAAAGAAGTGTAAAAGTAAATGCCTAATGAGACAAAACTGTATTGTATGACAATAAATAATACTTTTAAAAAACCCTAAATGACAGTGATACATCAGAAAAATACAAACAAGCTCAATTAAAATCTTGAATATAACTAAAGCAATAATAAAAATGGTCAGTCAAAAATAGTGAAACATTAAGCTAAAAACATTTATATGTACCTACACTAATGACCTAAACTAATGTTTAGACTATAATCCCCCAAAACAAAGGAATTTCTGTTCCTGAAAATTCATCTTTAATAAGAAAATTTAGTGGCTGGAAAGATACCATGCTAGAGCAATTCTGTGTCCTCAATTTCAATGTGAAAGTTCCACGCAACAGGACTACCAAAGACTTCAAACCAGGATATGCAGCCTGTGCTTTTAGTAGGAATTACTATTTTGTAAAGTAGAAAAATTGCTCTAATTCTGCATTCATCATAAGTAAAGATAACTACTTTGGTGAATCCCCAAAATTGAGAACATGTGCTTCCAATATAGGGCACCTTCTGCCAATGTTTCCAGAAAAATTACAAGCATATGTAGTTGCTTCTAACTGTTCATACCATTGATGGCCCATTCATTCTCTCCTTTCACTCTCGGTTCTGTTCCAGCCATGAGCATGGGTTATTAATAGCTCAATAGCACTTTTTACACTTTGGCCCAAGGCATCCTCTCTTGCTCTGGGCCTCCGTCAAAGCTGGCAGCTTTTCAAGTCATCTGGTAACTGGCCAAAGCAGGATACGCAAAGTGGGTATATGTGCTCTTTCCAAGTTGTGCCCAGTATTAGGCCTCTTAAAGATTCTGAATGGTACAAGGCCAAAAGCACAACAAGTTGTTTTTCTCTTGGGTGGGGATATCTTGACATCTCCCAGGTGCACACTGAGTGTTACAGGCGGATCTGACATCAAGGTTGTCTGGTCTTCCCTTCATTCAAGGGGATCTGATAGTGTAAACAATTAGGTTAGGAAATTGGCTGAGGGATTTAAGCATGTTTGTTTGTTTGTTTCTTTTTATGGCTTAAATAACACCTCTGTTCACTAGACCTGGAGTTTTGCTTTGTTTGATATTATGTGCTGGTTGCTCCACTCCCAATTTTTTCCTAGGGAACTCATTCCTAATCAAGTAGGCATAGCCAGATAGCTCGTCCAGACAGTCTGAGGATTGTGCCAGTCCCACTACCTAATATGGTCATGTCTTGTCTCTGCCACCCCCACGGTGCTGCTCACTTCCAACGCAGTATTTCCTACCAGCATTTTTTGGCCTAGAGAAAACAGCCATTTTTAACAGATCTTTAAAACAGATGTTATAAGCATATATCTGTGGCCTTAATATCTCACCCTTCCCTAAGGATCTGTCTTGAGATTCCTCATTATGGATGAATGTCCAAAATCAAGATTCCCATGAAATACATCCTTAGGCCATACTAGCGTTCCCTTTTCTCCATATTCTCACCAACTCTTGTCAATTGTTGATTTGTTGATGGTAGCCATTCTGCCAGTTGTGAGGAGATACCTCATTGTCATTTTAATTTGTATCTCTCTGATGATTAGTGACTTTGAGCACTTTTTCATATGTCACTTGGCCATCTGTATGTCCTCTTTAGAGAAGTATCTATTTAGGACCTTCGCCCACTTTTTATTTGGATTGTCTTCCTTTTATTAAGTTTGTATGAGTTCTTTATATATTTTGGAAATTAACCCCTTATCCAATGTATCATTGGCAAATAGATTCTCCCATACAGTGGGCTCCCTTTTCATTTTGTTGACGGTTCCATTTGCTGTGCAGAAGTTTTTTATTTTGATATAGTCCCATTTGTTTATCTCATCCTTTGTTCCCCTTGCCCTAGAAGATGTATCGACAAACATATTGCTATGAGAGATATATGAGATTTTTGCTGCCTATGGTTTCTACTACAATTCTACAATTTTTATGGTTTCACAACTTACATTTAAGCCTTTTATCCATTTTGAGTTTATTCTTGTACTAGAGGCCTGATGCTTTCCTTCCCCTGGCTGCCGGCACCAACTTCCCTCTGGCACCCGGGACTCAAGCTTCCCTCTGGCACCCGGGACCCGGGCTTCCCTCACAGCCCCGGCTTTGTCCAGAAGATCGTCCAGAAGGATGTCTGGCCTATTAGCATATTACACTTTTATTATTATAGATATGGTGTAAGTTAGTGGACTAGTTGCATTTTTTGCATGTACCTGTCCAATTTTCCCAACACAATTTATTAAAGAGACTGTCTTTACTCCGTCGTATGTTCTTGCCTCCTTTGTCACATATTAATTGAACATAATGGCTTGGTTCAATTTCTGGGTTCTCTGTTCTGTTCCATTGATCTATATGCCTGTTTTTATGCTGGTACCAGGCTGTTTTGATTACAGTGGCTTTGTATAATTTGATATCTGGTATTGTGATCCCTCCTACTTTGTTCTTCTTTCTCAAGATTGCTGTGGTTATTGGGGGTCTTTTTTTGTCCCATATAAATTTTTGGAGTATTTTTTCTATATCTGAAATATACCATTGGTATTTTAATAGGGATTGCATCGAATGTATAGATTGCTTTAGGTAGTGTGGACATTTTGATGATGTTAATTCTTCCAATCCATGAAGATGGTATATTCTTTATTTGTTTGTATCTTTCTCTATTTATTTTTTCAATGTCTTATAGTTTTCCAAATACAGGTCTTTTATCTCCTACGGAAAACAGTATGAAGTTTCCTCAAAAATTAAAAATGGAACTGCTATTTGACCCCATGATCCACTTCTATGAATATATCCACAGAAGCCTGAAACACCAGTCAGAAAGAATATATGCATCCCTATGTTCATAGTGGTGCTATTTACAATAGCTAAGGTTTGGAAACAGCCCAGCTGCCCATCAGTAGATGAGTGGATAAAAAAAAAAAAGCTATTGTACATTTACACAATGGTATATACTATGCAGCTGTAAAAAAGAAGTGTCTTACCCTTTGAAACAGCAATGGAGGGACCTGAAGAGTATTATGCTAAGCAAAATAAGCCAGTCAGAGAAAGACAAGTATCACATGATCTCTCTCATCTGCGGAATCTAATGAACAAAATAAATTGATGAACAAAATAGATCCAGAGATATAGAAGCATGAAACAGACTGCAGAACCTCAGAGGGAAGGGGAAGAGATTAACCAAAGAAATTATATGCATATATGCATAACCCATGAACACCGACAATAGTGCAGTGAAGGCCGGGAGAATAGGGGGGGGGGGGAGGCGGGCATTGGGGAGGAGACCACGGGGGGGAAAAGAGGACATCTTCAATACTTCCAATAATAAAGATAATTTTTTTTAAAAAAAAAAAGAGATATATCATGGTGTGGGGTAAACTAATACATCCTGGGCTGAAGACAGACAGGGTCCACTAGAGGCTCTTGAATGACCATGCTGAGGTCACCTGTGCGATTAGGAGCAAATCCAGGCCAAGAAGGAAAAGATCATTCAGACTCTGCCCAAGAAGGAAAAAAACTAAGAAATAAATCTTTTCCATGTATGTAGTAGCCTCATCAGCAATAGATGACTCAAAAAAATGGTTAAGATATGAAATAGAATATCTGAGGAATTTAATAACGTTAGTGATCAAAATAATGTCACTAAGTGAAATTTAATGTCATATTTGGGCTTACCCATGTGATATTGCTATTATTTGAATTTTTTACGGTTCTTTTTAATATGTATAAGGATCAAGATGAAGCCCAGGTACCATCAGCAAACATTTAAATCCAGCCCTATCAGTTATTATGTCATCACTAGTGGCCTGGTGCACGGATTCATGCACATTGAAAGGAAGTTAATTAGAAGAAATATTTTAATATTGCTATTCACCCTTTCTCTATAATAGAAGTGTCAACCAAATTCACGATTGACAATGACACATCGAAACACGCGCATGCGACTGGAGTCAGTGAGAGCTTTATATGTATCATGCATGCATGAGTCAACATTTATTTTTAAATTGCCAGTGCGAGTCATATGTACTGGTCAGTCAGACGGTTGGATGGTTGGACAGTCGGTCACTTAGCGTTTTATATATATAGATTCTAAATACAAGGAAATAACAGCTGCTAACTGTGAAAGGGAAGCAGAATTGAAAACTTTAACACTCATAATTTGACATTATAAAATCAGGGCCTTGAGGATCAGTAGAAAAAACAGTAAAAATGGTGCTGATGAAAAGTGTGGTATGTACATACATATTCATACAATGGAAAGAACTCCCGCTTGAAAACTGGAAAAGTGGCTTGGCTAAGCAAGGGCAAGGTTATATATGGTCAAGAACTGGGGACGGAGGGACACAAAATACAAATGGGTATATAAGTATCTGTAGGTATAGGATTATTGTGTTTTTGTGTGTAGCAGTATCACATGTGTGTGAGGGTAGCTATACATGCACACATATATGTGCGTAAATGTAGATGTAGGTATAGATGTGTGTGTGGTAAAATTTTCCAGTCATGACATTCAACCAACTCAGCCACACCAGCCCGGGCAACAATATTACAAAAAAGAAAAAACGTAGGCCTTGCCATCTTATTATGTAAGTCTAGGTGCTGTTCTAACAAGATATATGTGAGGTAATTTTGTATGGTTGTGATATGAATGAAATTCTAAAGAAGAGAAAGTTTAGGCCTCATTACCTCATTCTGTCAGTAGCATAGGTCTAGGTGCTGCACTAAGGTCTCCAGCGGACATGCAAGGCAGTTGCTGAATTGAGTCTGAACCAAGTCTTCTTCCTCCTTTCACCTTCTCCTTGACATTTCTTTACTCCCTCTTTTCCTGCCCTTCTTTCTGGGAGTATGGGCGTGGGGGAAACCTTTCATAAGGGAGACCCTGGCTGCCCTCAGGGGAGAAGCTGTTCCACTCAGCTTCAGCAGCTAGTGATTTTCCCATGTTCTCTGTTGGCCTGGGATTTCTCCTTCTGGAAACTGATCCACTGGTTCCTCATAGTACATGAAATCTGGTAAGATTTACCAGTTAAACTGCTTTATTAGTTTTGTTTAGTGCTTTGCTTTCATCTTTTCTCAGTTGTATATTCCTTTTAAATAAGGAGGCTTAATATGTGAATTGTTAAATTAATCAAGCAGAGAAAAGAGTAAGTAATTCTACAAAGCCTAACGTCTTGAAGCTAAGGGAATCTTAAGAACTGTATCATGTTTCTCTAAAGCATTATCTAAGCCTATTTCTTCACAATGATCTTTTAAGTTTTGTAAATGTCACACAGACAGAAAGATTAGATTCCGGAAATTAAAGGATGGCCAAAATCCGGGGAAATACCCTTGGTCTGGATAACTCTACAGTGTTTTAGAAGCAATACAAAGAAAAACACATAATTCTAGTATTAGACTACAATCCCAAGATTATGAGTCTGATTATGACATTAATCACCTCATTTTCAATTCAGATTATTAGAGACTATTTTACAAAAAGTTGAATTAATTCAAGGTATAACAAATTCAAAAGAAGCATATTTTGATTTAACACAAAAAAGTATTTAGCATCTACTACATGCCAGCATAGTGGGAGAAATAAAATTAGTATAAGAGAATAAAGCTTTAAGTAGTTCAAAATGTTTACTGGGAGGTAGAAATTCCAATTTTAGTAGCAGCCTATGAAGGTTTGATCTACAAGGTTCTACCAAAGCTAGACATTCCAACACTTTTAAGTCATGGCTTTTGAGACTGTATTAAAAATACCTGTGCCAGAAACATGAACACACCTATGAAAGTAGCAAGGGAAGTAGCCATCAAAGAAACCTTGTGGACCCCTGCTTGGGTTCTGTAAATATTTAAAAAATCAACCACCTTGAGTTCAGGAAGGATAAAAACGAGTATTCTTTCAACCAGTTTGTCTCAACACACTGGTGTTCCAATCCCCAACCTACTCTCACAGCTCTCCTTTCATGGTTTTGGATCCTGGATCACTTAGGCAACACTGCCTCCTTAGAACTCAGTCCTCTTTGGCACAACTAGACTAGCAGTACTTGATTTTGCTACTGTAAGTTTTAGAACATAAAGAGTTATTCAGTAGATCCTTTCCCTTCTTTTATTAAAAAAAAATGCATTTTTATTGATTTCAGAGAGGAAGGGAGAGGGAGAGAGACATAGAAACATCAATGATGAAAGAGAATCATTGATCAGCTGCCTCCTGCATGCCCCAACTGGGGATCAAGCCCGAAACCCAGGCATGCACTCTGACTGGGAATCGAACCATGACCTCCTGGTTCATGGATCGATGCTCATCCACACCAGCCGGGCTCCTTTCTCTTCTGATTCCACAGGTTCCCATCACAGCATATGATTCTGTTTGAATGGGCATAAATTGTTGTAAATTTTAGAGACAAAGAGAGATGGACTGCCACCTGACCAACACAACTATATTGTCCTTCCTGAATAACTGAACAAAACAAATTAAATATTTCATTTTTAATCTTGAGGACCCTACATATAGAGAAGAAGAAGAAAAATATATACATATATTTAAGAATTAAGGGTAATTAGTAGAAAAAGAAATAAATTGAATAAAGTGTCAGAGGTAAAGGGATAAAAGAATGGTCAAAATGGTATGAACTAAATATGAGAAGGTTTTCTGAAGGGAGAGAAGTGCACTTAAGATAAAGGAAATGGGATGGGTAAGGAGGCATGGGAAAAAATTTATTAAGTTCTAGGCAATCTTAATTTTTATATTCTTATAACAAGCATATGGCAATTTTAGAATAAAATAAATTCTGGAAAAGGATATTTATTTATTTATATTCCTCTTTGATTTGATGAGGAAGAAAAATAGGAATAATATAGATAGAGAATGTTGATTCTGAGTAGTAAGTAGTTTTGGTTATGAATTCTAGATTGTAAATAAAATCAATATCGACAACATGTAAGTCTAAACTCATAAATGTCACTAAACTTATAACACTGGCACAATCTTAATTTAAGAACAATGCTTAGAGTTTGCCTTTTGGCCCTGACTGGTTTGGCTCAGTGGATAGAGCGTCGGCCTGCGGACTCAAGGGTCCCAGGTTTGATCCTGGTCAAGGGCATGTACCTTGGTTGCGGGCACATACCCAGTAGGGAGTGTGCAAGAGGCAGCTGATCGATGTTTCTCTCTCATCGATGTTTCTAACTCTCTATCCTTCTCCCTTCCTCTCTGTAAAAAATCAATAAAATATATATTTTTAAAAAGAGTTTGCCTTTTGATTTAAAAGTAATATTTTCTTCCTCTTCCTTTCCATTTAATAGTACCTTTAAAAATCTAATAAATATTTATGCTATGTATTTTAGAAAAAAAATAGATGGTTAGGTCATGGTTATATCAAAAGCACAAATCTCATTTCACTATAATGCTTAGGTCAGTCCCAACTGATGTCACACAGCCATAGGATTAAATAAATCTCCATTATTGAAAATGTTAAAAAATGAACTAGCTAAAAATTTAAATTAGTCAAATGAATTTTTAAGGTCTGTTCTAACCTAAATTCCATGATTCCATGGCTCTGGCTGGGAGCTCTCCTTTATTCTGCAGAGTCTTCCTTACAGGTAAAAGTTCCACTTTACTTCAGCAATGAGCTGCATGATCGTGCCCTTCCCAATTTGGTTCTAGAGGCATCTATATCACAGTCTCTGGAATCCTTACTAAACTTTTAGATTCCTAGGCCCCACCTCAGACGTACAAAAGAAGAATACTTACTGGTAAATCCCAGACATCTACATGTTTCACAAGCTTTCCCAGTGACTGAGAGAACACTATAATTTGCGGACACTGTTCTAACCCCTGACATTCCTGCAGACCAGGAAGGGCCGTTTGCAGTTATGACTACAGTTACGGTGTCATCTCTTCCTTGAGGAGTGAGCTAAGCTCACAAGCATCTTAAACACTGTCTAAGCACCCCACCACATCTGGAGGGTAAATTTACAGCATGTAACATCTTCCCTGACCTCTTCCTTACAAGAGACAATCTTCTATTTTCATTGTCATGACAATTACTAATAGTAATCTTTCTCAAAATTCCTTGTCTCACCAAAGAACACTGAGTGAATAAGGCCTCAGTTATCAGCAGTGTCTGGTTAAGATTTAAATCTATAAATACTTTAGCCTTTTTCATTTCGATGTGATATTAGAAAAGAACACAGTATTCAGATCATATCTGCAACCTAAACCACAGAACACAAGTTAGGAAATCAACTCACTTATCTCCATTTAGTGTAGTAAAAATATTAACTGTTTGATTGTATTACCAAACATAACTGCTGTCGTATGGTTTACAATGGCAGAAGCAAAAGTGAGGATCCTAGAATCTCATTTACCATTTTTCCATTACAATTTTTTTAAGTACATACCAAAGATTTATGGCATATTGAAAATACAGAATAACTAAAAACTGACTAAATTAGGCTAATTGAAAGAATTCTAGTCCAAACTGATAAAAAGATTGAGCATTAAGTCTTTTATAAAATACTAGAGGCCCGGTGCATGAAATTTGTGCACGGGGAGAGGGGGGAGTTTCCCCCCCCCCCAACTGTCCTCCCCTGCAGGCCTGGTCCCCCAACAACTTCTCTCCCCTGCTGGCCTGGTCTCCCCCAACTGCCCTCCTCTGCTGGCCCGGTTACCCCTAACTGCCCTCCCTGATGGCCTGATTGCCCACAATTGCCCTCCCCTGCAGGCCTGGTTCCCCACAATTGCCAACTGCCCTCCCCTGCAGTCCTGGTCCCCCCAACTTCCCTCCCCTGCAGGCCTGGTCCCTCCACAACTATCCTCTACTGCAGGCCTGGTCCCCCCACCAACTGCCCTCCCCTGCAGGCCTGCCCCCCCCCAACTGCCCTCCCCTGCAGTCCTGTTACCCCCCAACTGTCCTCCCTTGCTGACCTGGTCTCCCCCAATTACCCTCCTCTGCCGGCTCGGTCACCCCTAAATGCCCTCCCTGCTTGCCTGATCACCCACAACTGCCCTCCCCTGCAGGCCTGGGTCCCCCCACAACTGCCCTCCCTTGCTGGCCTGGTCTCCCCCAACTGCCCTCCTCTGCTGGCCTGGTCATCCCCAACTGTCCACAACTGCCCTCCCCTGCCAGCCATCTTGTGGTGGCCATCTTGTGTCCACATGGGGGCAGCCATCTTTGACCACATTGGGGTGGCCATCTTGTGTCTTGGAGTGATGGTCAATTTGCATATTACTGTTTTATTAGATAGGATTATTTTCAATAATACATAGGATATAAAATTTCACATGTGAAATGGTAGTAGTAAGCATAAAACCTTTTTAGGGACATGAAAGTAAAATATATAAATATATATATATATATATATATATATATATATATATATATATATATATGAACATTACTTGAGTTTTTGAAAATTCATTCTATAAATAGACCAGGTCCACACAGACATGTTCCTATGTATGAAAACTCCAGAAAAAAACATAAAGGTATATACAATAAATTGTTACTAAGTTCTAAGATGTAAAAACTGGATTCTAAATAAACTCATGTAATAGAGCATTAGGAACAGCATACTTACAAAGAATAATAAACAGCATGGGGAAATGTTAATGATATAATGTAAAGTAAAACAGGAGGACATAAAACTATAGATTCTATGAAAAAAATGTATGCATAGAAAAGAATATTGGAAAAAATTCCACAAACTGTACAGTAGTACTTTCTTCTTGGGGGGCATTTCAGATTATATTACACAGGGTCTGAATTCTATCATCGTGGTCACTCTCCTTCTGATATACTTCTATTCATTCCTACTTTTAAAAGGATTCTGTTTTGAAGCTCATAATTGAATATAATATTCCACAGGTGTTTTAATACAATAGGATGATCACTTACTGCGATCTGACTACTCTTTTTTTAAAAAAAGAAATAACATTCTTTTTTTAAAAAATATATTTTATTGATTTTTACAGAGAGGAAGGGAGTTAGAAACATCGATGAGAGAGAAACATCGATCAGCTGCCCTCCCCTGCCAGCCATCTTGCGACGGCCATCTTGTGTTCACATGGGGGCAGCCATCTTTGACCACATTGGGATGGCCATCTTGTGTCTTGGAGTGACGGGGATGTGCCTGCAACCAAGGTACATGCCCTTGACCGGAATCGAACCTGGGACCCTTCAGTCTGCAGGCCGACGCTCTATCCACTGAGCCAAACCAGTTAGGGCCTGACTACTCTTTAGACAATCAAAGATGCATCTATTTAAAAGGATATATGCACCCCTATGTTCATAGCAGCACAATTCACCATAGCTAAGATTTGGAAACAGCCTAGGTGCCCGTCAGCAGATGACTGGATCAGAAAACTGTGGTACATCTACACAATGGAATACTATGCTGCCATAAAAAAGAAGGAATTCTCATCATTTGCAGCAACCTGGGAGGAATTGGAGAACATTATGTTAAGTGAAATAAGTCAGTCAATGAAAGAAAAATACCACATGATCTCACTCATTTATGGATAATAAAGAACATTATAATCTTGAACAAAAAGATAGATACAGAGACAGTAAAGCATCAAACAGACTGTCAAATTACAAGGGGAAGGTTAGGGAGAGGTGGGGGAGATAAGAGATCAATCAAAGGACTTGTATGCATGCATATAAGCATAACCAATGGATGCAAAACTCTGGGGGGTGGGGGCATATATGGGAGGGGGGTGTGGGGAGGGCAATGGTAAGATATGTACACATATAATACCTTAATAAAAAATTGAAAAAAAAAAAAAGATGCATCTATTTATTGAGCATTTATGAAGCACTTACTCTGAGCCAAGTCCTGGGACACAAAGATAAGATACAGATTCTGCCTTAAGGAACATAGAGTCTAGTGAAGGACAGAGATAATGAATACTCTGATAAAGACCGGAAAAGCTACTGTAAGGGCAGAAATAAGAGCAGTCAATTTTTTTTTATTAGACTTAGGATAAATCAGCTGAGTTTTGACCTATGAATCAAAAGGACTTTGATTTCACACCTGTTCAGCGTGATGCATGTGAGATATCCAATGGAATTGTCCAGTCATCAGTGAGAGTAGAAATCAAGAAAGTTCTGGTATGGAGATGAGAATTTCAGAGACACCAACACATAGGTGATAGCTAAAATCATGAGAATGCATGAAGTTGTTAAAAGTGAGCACAAAGGAGGAAGCAGGAATATGATCCAGAAACCAAAAAAAAAGCACAAAGTCCTCAAAAACAGCACTAGTTAAGGGAGGTACCACGCAAGAGGCCCCACAAGTAGAGGCCAAGAAGAAATGGTCAAATACGTAAAATAGAAACCAACACGGAGCTGATGAGGAAGCCCTGTATGGAGTTTTTAAAGAAGGACACGAGTTGACAGCACTAAAGTCCAGTACGGTGAGAAATGAAACTAATTCACTGGAGTTAAAAGTGAGGTTGTTTTGGGTGACATTTGCCAGAGCAACTTCAGTGTGTGTGTGTGTGTGTGTGTGTGTGTGTGTGTGTGTGTGTGTGTGTGCATGCATACTTGTGGGGTTGGGAAGATAGAGGCTGGAGGCACTAAATTTAAAAATAAGTGAAGACAAAAAAGAAAATACAAATGAAAAACAAATATATATTTTAAAATTGACCTCTTTAATATATAAATGCAAATTAAAACCAGATGGCAGTTCTGCTTACCAAATTAACAAAATATTCTAAAAAAATAACACTCAAGCTGACAAGGGTGTGGTGAGACAGCACACACTGCTGATAGGAAGATGACATAATTGTCCACTTTTCCTGTAATCTACCCAGCACGACTGATCTCCCCTTCCTTTGCGGCCCCTGTAACATCTAACTGTACTTATGCTCTTCATGTACAACTCTCCCTCTATTTGGCTTATGAGATCTTTGAGGATAGAGAACTAGTCTGAGAAATCTCTGTTCTCATTAGATTCTAGCTTCCAGTGCAGTGCCTCACTCCTGGTTATTATTTAAGAGATTCTTGTTGAATGAATTCATAGGGACCAGAGTTTTTGTTTTGATACATGCTGTTCTAGCTAAAATTGGCAAAATTTACCCCAGGTTTAAATGTTATCATTCAAAGAAATTAAGCCAATAAGAAAGGATGAAATAGTGCCATTTGCAACAACATGGATGGACTTTTAGAACATGATGCAAAGTGAAATAAGTCAGTCAGAAAAAGCTAAGAACCATATGATTTCACTCATATTGGGATATAAAACTGAAACTCATGAACATAAATAGCAGTGTGGTGGTTGCCAGAGGGAGGAGGGTGGAGGGAGAATGGGGTCCAATATATGGTGACAGGAAAAGATTTGACTTTGGGTGGTGGGCACACAGTGCGATATACAAATCTTATAACATAGAAACCCACACCTGAAACCTGTTGGGGTGACATTGGTCAATATGTTCATGTTGACCAATGTCACCCCAACAAATGTATTTTTTTTTAAGAACAAAGAAATTAAGCCAGGAAAAGTAGTTTCCTTTATGAAAATCTGATAATATATGAGTAATCAGACATAAAAGTGGAGACATATATAATATATATCATGCCTATGCACAAATATTTATGCTGTCCTGGCCCTCCTTCCATTTTATCATTTTAATTTTCTTGAGGTAAGTATTTTCCTTGGTTTAAGTCTCTATTTATCATCTCATCCTTCTTCGAGTATAAATTTTAAAAGCTACTCATAGCTTCCTAGTCTATCTAAGACAGTCATACCCTCTACTGGTCAGCCGGCGTCTGACTAAAACTATGTCTAGCAAGTTTATTGAAATTGATGAAAATGGAAAAAGTATAAATTCACTTGGCATTTGAAGTGGGAAAGGAAAATATGAGTAGGCTTGCATGTATTTTTAATATGCTTCATTTTCCCCAAACTGTAATTTTAATGAATCATCAGAAATTATTGTGTCTGTATGTGCTACTTGGGGGATCTCAGGAAAAACAGTCATCGCTGGAAAAACAGGTATAAGATTTTATGTTACCTCCTGCCTGAGAGCTGAAGCCCTCCACCATCAGCATCACGTAGTGCTACTCCTCTAGGACTGATCAATGCCACCCGGGGAGGGAACCACACCAGCTCCTTCCAAGAATTTGGCCATTTTCTTTAAGTATGCCAAAACTGCACTATTATTCCTTTGCTTACTTGTGAATATACAGAAATAAAAATAACTTCTCTGATTAGGCATTACTCTCCTCTATGTGCTAAATCAGTGCTGCTCACCAGGGGCAATTCTGCTCCCCAAGAGACATTGGCAGTGTCTGGGAACATTTTTGGTTATCACAACTCAGGGTTGAGGGGAGTGGAGGGTTGATAGGGGCCATGGATACCGGTAAGCATCCCACAGTGCACAGGATAGTCCCCACAACAACATTTATCCAGTTCAAAATGTCAATCGTGCTAAGGCTGACACCCCCTTTGCTAATTGATAGAATGTGTACAACTTTCAGAGACCCCTATTCATCGTTTGAGTCCCAGCTAAGCTACCACCCCTTTCCACAGGCTTTCTCAGATCAACCCACAATGACATCTTCACAGGTTAAACTTGCCCTAATTCAGGTTTCATTTGATGGTGACCCATCTCAAAGATATTTTGAGGAATCAAATATCCACGTTCATTGCTGATATTTCTTCCCTTTTCGTAATTTGCCTGTGAGACTCACTACTTATGTTGCTATCCCTTTCCAAATTTTCTTTTTTTAACTTTTTTCAGGATCTTTAATGTAATACTGGTTTCATAGAAAATAAGTTTTGAAGTGGGAAAGAGTAACTAATTATTCCATTGTTTTCCCAACTAAAATGTTTGAGTAATATTTCTAGTAACTTACATTATGCCAATGTCTTTTGCTTGGCTCATTCTACTAAGCTTAAAAACAAACAAAAAGGCTATTATTTTTGGCCTCTGATCAACCATATAATTCTCCTTCTATTTAAAGTTTGAAGATTTGGCTTGTTCTTTCTAATGTCAGGAATTCATACCCCCATGAGCCAGTAGTCGTAGGAATGGGAGACCTGGGGGAAATAAAAAAGCTCTGAATGAAAGATAACAGTTTAATTGAATTCATTAGTAATACTCTTATGAAACAAGTGATTTTCTTGAAAAAGAAAGGCTTTTTAATAAGTCACTGCTTTATTGGTCATTTTTTTCTGATTCTTGAGGGAACTTAAATATGTTTGTCATCTACAAACATAGGGACTATAAGTATGTACGGAAGACCTCGGCAAGGATATAACTTGTTATACAAAGTGATATTAAGGTTTATAATAATTATGTTTATTTTACCTACCCATTGTTTTTAAAGCTAGTTAGATAGCCAGGTTACTTGGTAGTACATTTCTTAGAGATAAAGAGCCATGATGGAAAGATCTGAATTTTGCCTGAGACCGAGGGAGATGATAAAGTGGTAGAGAAGTCACTAGCAGTGGCCAGCTAGAAGATTTTAGCTTTCATACTCAACTGAAACCTACCTTCCTATTAATTCCATCTGCTCCCATTCTGAAGCAACACTAACCAAGTCCTGTCTGTCTTCCTCAGAAAATTCCTTCAGATACGTGAAGACTGCTGCCCTATTTTTCTCAAGTCTTCCCTTTGAACTCATTTTGACACATGAAATATCTAGCCTAACCAAAGACAAGAAAAACTCAGAGAGAAAACACTGCATGATACTGACCTTTGAGTGGAACCCAAGAGTGAACAAACTGTCTTTTGAGATTTAAATACTATTTGACTTGAACTCCATTCTCTTTATGTTGGAGCGCACCTCCTCCAACTGTCTTTGGGAATTCTTAAATGGGAAGGGCAGCTGAAGACTCACTTTTCTCCTGGTTACCCTGGTTCAGAGCTTAGGTTTTCAGTGAATATTCAGTCATACTTGATTACTGCCTTACGTGGATGTTCTTTTTCTCTTCTGTCTTGAGCACTAACTCAAACATGAAAGACCCTTGTCCTGCATTTTCCCCAAACCAATCACATATGGCATTTGTCTTTGTATCAAACTTTATAGTAGTTTGTGGGGCAACAGAAGATGCTTCCAATGTAGAAATGCAAATGATAAATATGTATAGTAGGCATCCTTGTAAAATAGAAGACATCCTTAAAAGTCCTTTAGCAATCCATGTTAGCCCTCTGCCCTTCTAAATACTCTCACATAGATTCCACCCATTATTTTAGCTCCATCATTTATAACATTCTTAGCCTGTCTCAAGGAGGCTATGGGATAGGGTCTGGATCCAGTATATTTGTATTATCAATGGCACCATGATTACACTGGTAAACCTGGCTCAAAACCACATTAGTGCATTCAGGTGTTCCTTTCTTTGCCATCAAGTACTATCTACTTTTACTTTAAATTATAACCTATATGTAAGCCCACCCCTTCATTTGGCCACACCCTTTCAACATATATGTGGCTTTTGCTTTCGGTCTTTGTTTGATGAAAGCCTTCTTACCACTGCCAGATTCAACTTCAAAAGACAGAGAATTCATAATTCCACTTCTGCCCCACATCTCTGAGCAGACCTGCTGGGTTAAGTCCCACCTTTTCAGGTCAGAATCACATCAACTTGCTTCTCTAAGAAGCCAACTAAAGATTTCTCAGTGCCAAACCATTATTTTCTTGTTAGTCCTCCTTTAAGGAAACATATTTCTGCTTCCACAACTTTGTTCATAATTTCCTCCATTGTGGGTTACCACAACCAAGTACCACAATAGAAGTGGCTTAGACAAAAAAGATGTATTTTCTTACAATCTTGGAGGCTAGAGTCACCTCTTATAAGGACAGCAGTCATATTAAATTAGGACCCACCCTAATGACCTCATTTTAAGTTTATCTCTTTAAAGTCCCTATCTCCAAATATAGTCACATTCTGAGGTACTAGGGATCAGGACTTTAACATATGAATTTGTTGGGGGGGGGGGGAGGGTGGTTAAAATTCAGTCCTAAGTTTTCTTCTTCCTCTTCTTCCTCTCCAATACTTAAGGCTACGTTCAAATCCTCCTCCCAGTCTACCACCTAATCATTCTACCTCAGTTTTCCCTCTTCTTCTTCTAAGCTCTGACCTCATTCGTATTGGCATTTGCATAGTTTCACCTTCTATCCCCAGAAAGTTTAAGCTCTTTAAAGCTCTCTAAATTATTGGTAAGAATTTACTGATATGGATTAGGAATTCAACAAGATTGAATTTCCTCAGTCTGAATTGTCTTATTTTGAAAAGACTTTTCGCAGTCATATTTACTATAATATGGCTTTCATAGACAATGGCTAAGTACCTACGCCAGAAAAAGCCACTACTCTGTTAACAACTAGAAAGTAATGGTTCAAGTCTTTGAGAAGAAAAATTTCTCTGCAATATAAGCACATGTGAGATCCCTCCCCTAAAACTTTTTAAAAATATATTTTTATTGATTTCAGAGAGAGAAAGGTAGAGGGAGAGAGAGATAGAAACGTCAATGATGAGAAAGAATCATCGATTGGCTGCCTCCTGCACACCTCCTACTGGAGATCGAGTACGCAACCCGGGCATGGGCTTCCTAGTTCACAGGTCCGCTCTCCCCTAAATATTAAATTTTATAATATTTTCCTCTTTTAAATAACTTCTTTTTTCCAGGATCTTTGTTACTAAATACCATAACTTGAAACCAAATAACTGTTAACTTGGGAAAAAAATCAGCATTTACCTTGTGAATAAAATGCAAACTAACATTTATGCTGTACTTATGTATAGAGTATATTCAAATTGGTCTGCCTGTATTATCTCACTTAATCCTTAACAACTTTAGAAATGCATACCATGATTCCTTCCATTGTATATTTGAAAAAACTAGGGCAGAGAAATGTTTAGTAACTTGCTCAAAATATTATGGTGGATTAAGACAACGTAATCTGACATTAATGCCCAATGGCTTAACAAGAAATAAATAATTCTCTGTCTCTCTGTAGTGTTCTTTATTTAACCCTAAATTTTAAATTCATAAATTATTTTCATTAAAAAATTATAATATAAATCACATCCTTTTGATATGGATTTTTGTTGTTGTTAATCCTCACTTGAGAATATTTTTTCATTGATTTTTTAGAAAGAGTGGAAGGGAGAGAGATAGAGTGAGAGAAACATTGATATGAGAGAGACACATCAATTGGTTGCCTTCCACACTCCACCCGACCTGGGACCGGAGATTGAGCCTGCAACTGAGGTACCTGCCCTTGACTAGAATCAAACCTGGGACCCTTTGGTCCGAGGACTAAAGCTCTATCCACTGAGCCAAACTGGCTAGGGCAATAAGGATTTTTAATCATAGAAAAATATTTTAAGTGTATTTTTAATATTGTCACCTGTGTTTCAATCCATTGAGCAGTGTGTATGAAAAATAAATTACTCCATTTACATGTTCTTGAGCTTCGTGGTTTCCTTTGTAACCAAGTTCTCTGATTTAAGATCAAACCAGACAGAAGGCCTGTATGAGATTATGTTGCCCTCATGTGATAGATATTGTGAACTGCAAACAGAATGGACTAGCAGAGACTACTAGTATGCAGCCCAGCTCTGAGGAGCTGAGAGTATTACCTGTTCACTGATCATTCTCAAAAGCCAATGCAGTTTTCACAGAAGAAACAAAGTGGGAGACTATCCAGTTAGTGCAGGTATTTATAATACTACGTATTTACAGGTATTACATACATTTACAGTCTGGCGGTAGGAAATATCCAAAATGCTCTCCCTGTGAACTCTACATGCTAACAGAGAAAGTTAATATGTTAAATTGAAAATTATCTTTTTAAAAACTGCAAAATTCTCAAAATTTCTCCAAAGGGGTATGTAATTTACCCACTTGATTATACAACTTTACCGGGCCCGCTGTTTTAAAATCTGAATCTTGGACACATGGACTTTAAAATATGCACTTAAATCCTCTATTCATCATTATGAGTATGGAAAAAGCCCTTGTTGATGATATAAAACAGCAGAGATCCGGCCCTTCAACAAAACCCAAGGCAGATAATTCTCCAAAGGGCCCTCTTTCCTTGAAGAAACAGTCTGTTGGCTTGCAAAAGCTGTGTACGGCTAGAATTACCCCTGGGTCATAATTTCACATGGTCGTCTCATCAAAGGTGGAGTTAAAAACTCAAAACAGAACATCAAAATTCTACCCTAGATGATGCACGCAGCTGCCTCGAGAATGTGCATCCGAGCCTGCGAAAAGGCCTCCAACTTCTCTCTCAAAGGGCCAGCTTCCAGAACCGAGGGTTCCGGCCACAAATACACTCTTTCCTACTTCAACAGGATGTCTCTGGTAGCTTCTCTGGTAGTCTGATTTTGCAATATCAAAGTCCAACGTTATCTGGAGAGATAAGCCACTATAACTCACAAATTCTTAAGCATAGATTAAATTATCAGCATACTTACGGTCAAAAGAAAAGCAGCAAGTGAGCCTTGTGAGAAGAGGGGCAGCTGCAGGTAGTATTTAATGGAGAGGAGGATGGAGGGATGACCCAAAGCTCACGGTAAGGCCGAGAGGAGCAGCCTGTGGGCTGTGGAACTGGGAGCGAGGGAAGGTCACGCAATCAAGAGAAGCCAAGCACTGAAAGGGAAAGGGGGAAGAGGCTGAAGCAAATTGGACTTCTTGAGAATACTATGTGGGACTGGCCTTGTTGACCAAAACTGAACTACAGAAATTATCCAATAAGGAAGGAAATTTTTTAAATCAGTTTTCAGATTAAATAAAGCGAACAAAGGGTAAAAATGGGAAGAATGATGACTCTATCACAAATGAATTCTCACTCTTTAACGATTAAACATTTTGTACATGGAAATATCGAGTGATATGGAAATGCTAACGCCTCAGTTCGGTAGTGAACCGACTGTTCTGTCTCCTCTCAGCCAGGAGTAGGGCCCTGACCAGGAATCGGACCGTGACCTCCTGGTTCATAGGTCGATGCTCAACCACTGAGCAACACCAGCCAGGCTGTATTGTAAATTATTAAAAGTAATTCAATATTGCCTAATTAAGCATCAGAATAATGATAATAATAATAATAAGCTAAGTTCCAACACAGGTTCATAATTCACTCAAGAAAAGTTGTTTTCTTCGTGTACTATGCCTTAAGGTACAAGAAACGTGACAAGAACGTAAAAGCCTGACAAATGCTTTAGGGATTAACCCTGGACTAAAAAGGCAGGAGGCTACATAATCTCTCATATCACCATGACTACACCTTTGTATCGCACACCTGAAAATGAATGTTATTTATAGATAAAGCCGCCCAATTAATTCTCACAAGAGGATTACAAGCCTTCCAGTCAAGGGAAAGGCCCAAGGGAGCTGATAAACAGGTTCTGTCAAAGCACTTGTAGAAGTGAATTCCAGAATCGCTGACTCTCCCACACCCTATTCTAATCCAAAAATATATATATCCTCCATCTAGGAACAAAAAATAAAAGCCTGGTATTAAACAGATGGATTTCACCTAAAATACATTGTAGGGTAGTTACACAGAGAATATATGTGTTCTATACACCCAGATTTTGGAAATTGTACTAAGAATTCAAAAGGCTGCTTGATGTTTTCAAAGGTATCTCAAAGTAAATTAAAAATTCTTTGTCAATTATAACAACACTAGAGGCCCAATGCACGAAGTTCGTGCAAGAGTAGGCCTTCCTTCCCCCGGCTGCCGGCACCAGCTTCCCTCTGGCACCCAGGACCTGGGCTTCCCTCGCAGCCCCAGCTTCATCCAGAAGGTCGTCCCAAAGGACATCGGTCAGAGTAGCATATTACGCTTTTATTATTATAGATTCTTCTATATCCAAACTTGACTCTTCCCTTAAGCTCCAGGCCCAATTTCCTTGGACCACCCAAAAATACTTCATATTCATTATGTCCAGAAACATCGCTGTGCCCAAACCTCCTTCATGAGGGTTTGTTCTCAGTGAATGGTATCACTATCATTCTAACCACCTGGTTAAAACTCTACATCGCCCTGGTTGCTGTGACTCGTTTGGGCATCGTCCCATGCACCCAAAAGTCACTGGTTCAATTCCTGGTCAGGGCACATGCCCAGGTTTCGGGTTTGATGCCTGGTCAGGGCGGGTACAGGAGGCAGCCTGTTGATGTTTCTCTTGCATCTATGTTTCTCTCTCTCTCCCCCTCTCCTTTCCTCTCTCTCTAAAATCAATTTAAAAAAAACACATATTTTAAATGAATAAAAATGAATCAACATCACCACTCACAATCTGCATCTTAAAAAAAACACAAACACTTTACATCATCATTAACCCCTTCTTCATCCCCACTCCCACCACAGCCATTAATGAACAAAAGCCTTTGGTTTCTACCTCATTCAGTCCTCTGTTCTATTCTTGTCGTCACTGTCCTAGTCCAGGGATTCATTAAATTTCAACTAAATCATCTGTCTTAACTGTTCTGACTGCCTCCCTTTCCAAAGGTACTTTCTACATTCCTAATGGAGAGTCCTCTAAGCAGTATGGCAGCAAGATTAAAAGTCCTTAGCAAGGCATTTAATAATCTAGGTCACATCTGCCTATCAGACTTCTTTCTAAATTGATGTCTCTGCAAATTCTATCCTCCAGTCACACCACACACCATTCCTATTCCTTGAACACTGTACACCATAGTTCAGGGGTTTTAGTCATGCTGTTCCCTGCACCTACAAAGCTCTCTTCTCTCTTCTCCAAATAATAACATGTTATTTATTTATTTGCTCTCTCTCAACCAAGTTCAGGTACTACTTTTACCACCTTCTCTCATTTGAGCTATATCCTAACACTAAGAACTTATCACTATTTCCTGTACCCTAGTAAAATCCTGTTTGTTTTCCCAAAGAAGCACTTCTTTCACACATGCATGTTGGTTTCTCACTAAATTGTAAGTCCAAATACTCCAAGCATGTGATTCTTAACTCGGTATTTCCTATGGTCTCTAGCAGTATATGTGTGTGTGTGTGTGTGTGTGTGTGTGTGTGTGTGTGTGTGTGTTTATCCATCAGTAGTCCATTGCATGTTGATCAAAAGCAATGACTACTATTAAATGAGTGCTTATTAAGTGCCAGGCTCTATGTCCATTTTTCACTATACTAACTGAGACACTTAATTCTCAAAATAAATCTATGAAGTAGGTACCATCAGCCCCATTTTATAATTGAAGTCATATAAATCTAGAAAAGCAGCTTCCCCAAGGTCAACACTAGTCTGCAATCAGGATTGCAACCAGTCTTTCACAATTTACAGCTTTTGCCTTTAATACATAGCTCTGGATAGTTAATAGTCAAACAAAATAAAACTACAGTAGACAAAAAGGCTGCCATATGAATACAGACTGAAAACATTGAGAACATTAGTGCCCTAACAGGTACCATAAGACAATTTTGAAGATTAAATAAAATAAAGTACGTAAAATGGCTAGGGCAATACCTGCAACACAGTAAGAGTTCAAACAAGTTTGGTGGGGATGTTTTGTTGATTTTTCAGTAATGAATAGTATAAAAAGTATACTTAAACTGATTCCCTAAATCATAAAATCATAAATCAAGGAGACTTGCTTTAAATTCATAGTGTCTTGAAGTCAGATAAGAGAAAATATTGTTTTAAATTTAAACATAAATTTGTAAGATATTTCTTAGTATATCTGCTATAGAAAATATAAATGTATTATCAAAATTGTTTGGTAAAAATTATGATGGTCTCATAGATGACATCACAAAGACATTTATATTCTTAAGCTTTTGAGGCTGATGGCATCTCCCACGATGCATCCCCCGCCACACACACACACACACACACACACACACACACACACACACACACACACACACCTGCCCCCGCCTTGCTGGGAAGAGAGCACTGGAGACTTTGGAACCTGAACCAGAAAGCTCACCCAGCAACCATAATCATACCAACCGCTACTCATGGAGCAGTTACGCAGTGCATATGTACCAACTATTTTACTTTTCATAAAGCACCTATGAAGTTGGTTTTGCTGCTATTTTTGTTGGTGGTGGTATTATTAGTCAAATGAGAAAACCAAAATGTGAAGAGTTTAAGTAATTTGCCCAAAATTACACGGCTGTGTGTGACATAGCCAGGATTTAAGTGTGTGTCTGTCTGACTGTGGAGCCCAACCTCTTAATCACTCAGTCTGTTTCACTCAATCTGTAATCTACTGTTGCTTTGATTTTTCCCCCCTTTTATAAAGGGAAACTTTAGTGTGAATCATTACATTATAAATACCAGCTTCTTTTTAAAACCTCACTCAAGCAAAACACTCATTGTCTAGGAAATCCAATTTCTTTTAATTCAACACAAAGAGCAGACATAAACAAATTATAATTTATGTAGTCTGAATTCCAATACCATAAACCAGAAGGTCCCATGTATGTTTATCTATCCACAGAGTCTTTTCCTAGAATGGTCTGAAACCAGCAATGACATCATGGGGGGCCAGACTAACTTTGTACCATATGACTGTATGGTGATGTGTTCTGGGTACGTTTTTATCTTGCTTTCTATAAAGATCAGATCCATAATACATCAAATAAGGTATTTTTAAAGCTTCAGCTTTTCCCAGGTCAGCAACATGGTCCAGTCTTTGCATCTACATATTTGCACTGCTGTTTTCATGGTGATGCTCTTTTTCTATTTTGATATCAATCACTGCTTTCTCTTTTTTAAAATATATTTTATTGATTTTAGAGAGAGACAGAAACATCAATGATGAGAGAGAATCACTGATCGGCCTCACAGTGGGGATCGAGCCCACAACCCGGGCATGTGCCCTGACCGGGAATCGAACCATGACCTCCTGGTTCATAGGTCGACAATCAACCACTGAGCTACCACAGCTGGGTGAACCATTTGCTTTCTTTACAATCTGGGCTTTCACTTTAAAAATGATCCTGTAAATAACTGTTCACTTGAAAATTCCATCCCTTGTAGGAGAATTTAAGTTTTAAATATTTATGTTGGACCTGCTCCCTGAAATGGAAATGTGTACAATGTAGGAGCCCACTCAGGATTTACCATCGTTATCTCTGAACTCTCCTTTCTTCACCACATAAAGAAGCAGAAAGATGACAGAGAAGTCAGAGGGTTCAATGTAACATAACAGTGGATTCAGGGCCCCAGCATCTGATTATGGTAATTAGAGACTTGTCCTGCCAACTTCAATATTTTGAAGTTGAGACAAAGCTTTCATTTAAACCTTTCAACTATTCATAAAGCTCGAAGTTATTTTCATTGGTTCATCGGGCATCTTAAATGATTATCCTGAAACACCAGAGATACCCACTAAAATACACTTTTCTCCTTAAATACTTAGAGGAGTGTTATGCTTTTGTGCCACTAACTTTTCATCATTTTTAGCTTTGTATTTCAGATTCTTTAGCCAGACCTAGAGTCATTAAAGTCTAGAGCTATTCCAATGGGAGCTAAGATTGTAGGCAGGTCACTCTACATGCTCTTTTCATATATTCTGTCCAAAAAATGTTTTATTTGAATAAACTATTTAAATTTCAAAATGGTAAGACAGTCCAAAAGGGTATATATGAAAGAGGAGCAATCCAAATAGAACATGCTGTATTCTGGTTTATGAGCTCTACCAATGTTTGTGGGGTTTTGTTGTTCTTATTTTACCAGCTGGAGAAATACAAGTTTCCTAACCAAACATATATCAAAATCTGTATATATCAATGTATTTTGTTGTTGCTGTTAGAATTGAGCCTTTAGTTTAATTTTAGCCACTATTTTGATCAGTCAAAAAATAGCCCTCTATCTAGCCCTTGTAAAGTTATTCTTATACTAGTAGCCAATAATACTTATTCTGTCCTGCAATGGAATCCAGTGTGATCAATTCATAAAATATACTCAAGGTACATTAATCAGAAGGGGAGATAATACTTTTCCAAACACATTGGTAGTAGGCTGAAAAATGAACCATTCCTGATGTTCATTAATTTGTTGATTATGAGGATTATAAGCAAGTCATTTGCCAATGATTTAAGAAATAATCAATTCCAAGTTCTCCACTATCCTATATAATAAAAGCCTAAGATGCAAATTGACCCAACGGCAGAATGACCAGTTGCTATTATGTGCACTGACCACCAAGGGGCAGACGCTCAATACAGGAGCTGCCCCCAGCCCACAGGCCCCAGGCCAGCCAAGACAGGTGCCAGCGGGGGGGCCCCGATTGCCTTGCCGGTCGCCCCACAGATCAGCCCTGATCACCAGCCAGGCCTAGAGACCCTACGCATGCACAAATTTTGTGCACCGGGCCTCTAGTAGTGAAATATAATTGAGATTACTTTCTCTAAAATGCATTGATTTATCAAATACATAAGATCCTGCTATTATAAGGCACCACTGAAGGACAGAGTTGACCATGGAGCTAATAATCTAGTGAAGAAACACTAAATAAGTACAACAAAGAAAACAACAGATAAATCATTTCCAAGTAAATGTTTCCTTTATTCCTTGAGTTTAGATATTATAAAACAGCATCAAATGTACTGGTTTCCCTAAGTTTCGTTATTCTTGTCTGGGTCAAAAATAAACCTGTTTTCTTATCTAACAGGTTCTTTATCAATTGGTCACTACCCATGGCTGTCTCAATTAAACAACTGTTATATAATTTAGGTTAAATGAAGAAGGAGGAAGAAGAGAAGGACAAAGGTATAATCAAGGATAAAATACCACTGAGCAGTTTTACTATTATTAATTCAATTAATAAATTACTATGGTATACTAGTAAGTAGCTGAGTTATTTGTAGACTCACACTTACATTTAACGTCTGCTCAGTTTCAGAGAGTTGAACTACAAAGTAATTCTTACTTTATGAGTAGTATTTTCACTAATACAGAGGATTCATCTTTTCTGGGTGGAGTGTTTAACATAATACAATATCTGCAACAGCACTGACAAGCCCTTTTCCCACCAGTTTTCCAGGAGCAATTTGAGGTTCAATCAAATGTAACTCCTAGTAAGCCAACTATCTATTACAAAGGTAATAACAAGTAAATATTCACCTAATTCATAAAATAACTATTCCATGTTATTTTTATATTGGTCACATTTCTAAGCTGGAATTAAAATAAACAAATAGCTAAAAGAAATATAATCCAACCCAACAAAACAGTGTATCTCCTACTTATTTTTCAACATCTGGCTTTTAACAACATGTAGGTCCTAAAAATAACATAAATTTTACTAATAGGTTCCAAACTATAGACTCAAAATGCAAAATGAAAAATTCAGGTAAAAACTCCCAAAGAGAAAAAAACATAAATACTTTCATTAACTATGTATTTCTACTCCTCGAAGTCCAGATATATAGATGTCTGAGAATGCAAAATTAGTTTCCCAGAACAGAAATGAGTCTTCAACATCCTGTAGTAAAAAGAAAGGCTAAAGTTTTAAAAGTAAACACAAATAATTGGAATTATATCAGGAGAAGAGAAAGGATACATAAAAATGAGAGAAACAGAGGAAGCAAAAATAATAACAGAATATTGCCTGCTTAGTGTGTGACAGTTAGTGGTGTGAAGTAGTTAACGTACATTAGATTCTCACGCTGAATCCCTAAGGTCAGTATTCCTATCATTCAACATAAGAAAACCGAAGCTCAGAGAGAATTATCACAACAGTAAACAAAGGAGCCAGGGCTTGAACTTGGGCATCTCTTACTCTAAAAACAATGCTTTTAACCACTATCTTATGTTACTTACTTATGCTCTTAATCACTACCTTATGCTATTTAAGCAAGCAAAAAGAAGTAGAAACTATTCACTCTTAATATTTTGTGGCTTCTTTTTATTTTGAAGTAATTTCAAGCACACCTAGGATTTATGGTGTTGGAAGGAGATTTGACTTGGGATGATGAACACACAATACAATATACAAATGATATATTATAGAATTAATTGTACACTTGAAAACCACAAAATTTTATTAACCAATGTCACCCAAATTAATTAAATCTTTTTAAAAAAAGAAAAAAATAACTTTCCCAGAAGAAAAAAATAGAATAGGACAAAAGAGAAAGAGAATTAAACAAATGTGATAAAAGGTTAACGATTTGGAAATCTGGGGAAGATATATCAAACAAAGTTCCTTGTGCTCTTCTTGCAACTTTTAGGTTTGAAAGTATTTCAAATTTAAATGTTACAGAATTTAAAAGAGTATGTATTTTTTACAAACTTGTTTTTCCTTAATCAGAATCATTAGAAAGTAAGTTTGAAGATATTTGGGGTCGTGATACCTTTATCCTCATTATCTAAAATTGAGGAACAGGCTATTGAACAAGAAGCTGAAACAAATTCTCTTCATTTTATCCCAATGCTGTTTTCTTTCTTTCTTTCTTTCTTTCTTTCTTTCTTTCTTTCTTTCTTTCTTTCTTTCTTTCTTTCTTTCTTTCTTTCTTTCTTTCTTTCTCTCTCTCTCTCTCTCTCTCTCTCTCTCTCTCTCTCTCTCTCTCTCTCTCTCTCTTTCTTTTTCTTCCTTCCTTCCTTCCTTCCTTCCTTCCTTCCTTCCTTCCTTCCTTCCTTCCTTCCTTCCTTCCTTTCTTTTTTTTTCCATTAATCCTCATTCAAGGATATTCTTCCATTGATTTTTAGGGAGAGTGGAAGAGAGAGGGAAAGACAGTGAGAAACATTGATGTGAGAGAAACACATGGATTGGCTGCCTCCTGCATGAGCCCCCACCAGGGCCTGGGCCAGGGAGGAGCCTGCAACCGGAATCGAGTCAAACTGGCTAGGGCCCAATGCTGTTATCTTGATGATCTAATTCCTAACAGATACTATTGCTTTCTGATTTAATTGCTAATTCTGTTAGAGTCCGAATAGAATTATCTGTCTACTGCTATGTGGTTGATTTGTATATCAGATTTACACAAACTACACTATGGGCTAGTCCATGAATTTGGAGTAATTGGGTACAAAAGATTAATGTTTCTCAGTAACACATTCAAAGGCTTGAATCAAATCTGTTCACTGAACTATTATACACCTAGCGTTTGATGTGTTGGATAACCTTTTTCACATAGTTCCTCAACTTTGACATCTGTCAGTCTGTTCTCTGTATGTATAGGTCTGTTTCTATTTTGTTTGTTTATTTTGTTCATTAGATTCCACATCTAAGTGAAATCATATGGCACTTGTCTTTCTCTGACTGGCTTATTTCATGTAGCTTAATACTCTCCAGGTTCATCCATATTGTCACAAAAGGTAAAATTTCCTTCTTTTTATGACTGAGTAGTATTCCATTGTATAAATATATCACTATTTTATCCACTCATCTACTGATGGGCACTTGGGCTGCTTCGATCTTGGCTATTATACTGGTAAATAATGCTGCATATGTAAATCTCATGAGCATGCCACATAAAGTAGATAACAGAATGCTAACCTGCAACACTGCAAAAAAAAAAAAATCCTAATGACTAGAGTTCAATATTTATGTACAATTCTTTTGGTCATTATTCTAAAGTTAAGTTTTCAAAATATTGTATTCAAAAGTTACTTGTGCTCATTGACCCACCCCCCTTCAATGTAGTTGTATTTTTCATTTGAAATATTTAGTTTCACTTGCTTCTTTTTGTATTCCACTTTAGAGGCCCCTCATTCTTACTGGCTTTACACTACTTTGTGGGTTTAGTTTGTGTATTAAAATGTTATCATCATAACAAAAGTCAAACTGTACAAAAATTATACTTGGAAAGAAGTCACTTCCTCATCTCCAGTCCTTCATTTCTATTCATTCCCAGTAGATAGCCAATCTTATTGGTTTCTTGGCTTTTCCTTTCTGTGTTTCTATTTGGCAAAACTAAGCACTCATGTAATTGCTATCTCTCAACCATTCAATGCATCCTGTAAACTATAAGCTTACTATTCTTAGTTCATAGAATAGTCATTCTCTGGGATAGCCTTGACCCACCATCTCAGTGCAAAAATCTAGTTTCTGAAGACTTCAATAAGTTTTGGTAAGTTTTCCCAAGCAAAGGGTAGGTAGTCAATAAATTGTTGAATAAAAGTTCATGGAAGAAAAGTGAAATGAGCAACATAATGGAACAAACAAGGACTAAAAAAGATACACTAAAGCAGAGGTCATCAACAGTGCTAAAGACTGTATCCAAACTTTTCCAGGATTTTCCCCCAAACCAAACAAACAAACAAAAATAAGGATCAGCAGAAATTTTAATATGAGACATTTCAAGGCACCAAAAAAAGAGAAGAAAGTAGTTGTCTGAACTTTAGAGGGAAAATGTACCATGCCAAATGTTGTTGAGAAGGAATTATTATAGTTAAATCAAGAAAAATTTCTTAATAAAAAAAAACAACCTAATATTTTTCTTTCAGAAATGGCAAGATCAGTCCATGCTGAAAAGAGAAATTTTTTTTCTCAAACATACACTAAGTAAACAAAGATTGCATTTACCCCAGGACTTGGAGCTCTTTTTTCAGCTTATTTGTCTGTTTTTGCCCTACTATTAATGAACAGGCTTGTTAATTCTCTTATGTCAATCCTATTACCTATTCAGAGCTATTTCTGCAGGGGTCATCATATCCAGGGATCTTAAATCTGAGCTTAAACCTGTCCAAGGTCAAGAGGAGTTCTGTCCCCAGGGATTCTTATCCACTGAACATAATCAAGGACACCAGGCACAGAGAACCAAACTGTGAGTCACCGATAGTCTTCTTGATAATTTCTAAAAATTTACCTTCATGGAAAGAATAATGATTTTACTGTTTATGTATTATTGTGTGTTCTTTTAAAATATTACAAGTAATAGTAAGTAATAATTTACTATAAAGACAATTAAATAATGTGTTTCTTTCCTTCTTAAAGTGATTTGCACCAGACATCTTCACTAATGTGAATTCAGGATAAACATGCAATTTTCAGTCTGATAATTCTAGAAAGTTAAAATAAAACCACGCATAGAGAATTAACTTTAAAATTTTAAATTCTTCATTCCTCCCTTTGAGTGAAAGGAGAACTGAAGGAAAGAAGTGATGATTTCTTGCACTTTATATTTGAAGGTTTGAACCCTGGGATGTAAGAGGGAATATTACATTCAACACTAAAGCACTCTCAGATCTCTGAACCAAACACTAAATGAGTTGTATGTTCTCGGGCTTTTTCCTTAATATTATATATTTTTGTTGTTTTGTTTTAACCTTTAAAGTGGGAATAATAATACAGGCATTTGCTTCAGAAGGTTACTTCAAAATTTAATGAAACAGAAATGATGTTTTTAAAAGAAAAGAGCACAGGAAGTTTGTTGATGTTTGTTAAATTAGGTGAAATATTTCTTTCAGTTGGTTTCATTTTGCTGCTATATTGCATGCATGGAGGTGATTATTTTTTAAAATATATTTTTTATTGATTTCAGAGAGAGGAAGAGGGAGAGATAGAAACGTCCATGATGAGAGAGAATCATGGATCGGCTGCCTCCTGCATGCCCCACACTGGGAATCAAACCCACAACCTGGGTATGTGCCCTTGACCAGAATCGAACCTGGGACCCTTCAGTCCTCAGGCTGACACTCTTCCACTGAGCCAAACTGGCTAGGGCGAGGTGATTATTAATACAATAAATTTTACAGTTTCCATCATGAGAATGAAGTAAGATTTTCTCATTGTTTTTCCCATGCAATATATCTATTAACTGAAAAAATAGCTTTAATTATAGTATCCATTTTAAATACATATTTTTGACTACTATACATGCTACTTAGAATCACCTAACATTAAAAACTAGCAAATTTTTTAGAGATAATCTCACTCAGCATGGTTATTTTTTGCCTAAATATTGTTTATAAACTGGATTTAGTATTACATAAGTTGTCAAAATATATATGAACCATTCACAATAATGTCTATAATGAAATTCAAACCATATGTGTTGGAATAATGTATATATGAAATATAGAGATATTCAAAACAACGTATGTGTTCTTAATTCCCTGCAAGATCCTGACATTTCTGTTTTAAAATCATTTTTTAATAAGAAAGAAAAGGCTGAACTGTTTTCTACAGGAGTCCAATGTGACGTTGGGAGGACAGTCCTGACAGGGGTTAAAACATCTGACACTAATATGTCAGCCTTGGTGAGAACCTTGGCCTGGCTTAGTTGATCAGATTAGCTCGCAGTCACCTTGGAAAAGGCAGGAGAGCAGAGACCTCCGGAGATGCATGGTTAGAGGCAGAGAAAGGTAGGACATGGAGCCCTGCAAAGGGTGGGCGCAAAGAATGTAATACCCTACAGAGCACAGATCAAGACAGGATCTAGGTTTCTATCAAAGTGCAGCTGAAGCGGGATTTCTACAGATTTTCCCACCTAGCAGTCTTGCTTGGTTTCAGATAGGCCTTAAAGATAACTTGCTAAATTGTCCTCTAGTTGAGTTAAAAAATTATTTTAATCAAGCCCTTCAGTACTGGATTCCCAGTCAGTTATTTCTATTCATGGCTAGTCATGTTCAGATACAATAATGTCATGTTCAGTAGCGCTTCCTCTGAAACAGCTGCTTATCTGTTTCCAAAAGGAAACACATGCTTTCATGTATAAGGGAGAAGGTAGAGTATTTGTGTTAAACTGCACACACAAAAAAACTTACTTTGAAAATTTCACATTAGAGCTACTTCAATGCTCTATGTTTTCTTTATTTTTTATGTCTGTGGAAAGATGCCATGCATGTCTTAGGTAGAGGGTAATTTTGTTTGGTTGTTTAATCTTTTTACTCTGTACTTAGGGAAACCAGTATTAGAATAAAACCTTTCATTACAATTTTCATATATATTTTATTGACTTCAGAGAGGAAGGAAGAGAGAGAGATAGAAACATCAATGATGAGAGAGAATCATTGATTGGCTCCCTCCTGCACGCCCCACACTGGAGATTGAACCCACAACCCAGGCATGTGCCCTGACTGAGAATTGAATCAAGACCTCCTGGTTCATAGATCGACACTCAATCACTGAGCCGCGCTGGCAGGGCATAATTATAATTTTTTAAAAAAGGAATGAAGATACTTTTATATAAACCTCGGCCCTACTAAATAAAACAGAATACTTCTATTGAGCCTTCTTTCCCCTGGCATCCATGCCTTTTATTTATCAACAGAAAATAATAGTTATTGAAACTATTACTAGAACATCAGAACAACCCAGACACTAGCCAAGAAAATAAGTGGCATGTGTATTACCTGACATGCAGGGGCTTCTTGGCCCATATTTTTGTAGGCTCTTCTGCAGCATCCAAATGTGGGTGCAGGAGCAAGGAAAGAACTGGGGAAGAATCCAAAAATCAACTAGTTAATCCTAGTTGAGCCTCCTTTCCCCAGTGGTAATTCTTAAAGGATCAAAGCGGACCCTGAGAAATCCAGAGTCACCAAAGCTTTAGAAAATGAGGAAAAGGAAAAAAAAAGAAAAGAAAATGAGGAAAAGGCAGTCTGTGTCAGAACCCAGAACACAGACAGACATATTGGCCAGCATCTACATAATTTAGGTAATTCTTTACAGAAGTCAAAGCCAAATACTATAGAAAGAGTTGTAGTCCTAAGAATTCAGATGTTGATTATCTATCCTCAAATGTAACAATCTGAAAATATTAAATGGAAAATTCCAGAAATAAACATGCATATGTTTTAAATTGCATGCTGCTCTGAGTAGTGTGATAAAATCTCATGCCATCCTACTCTGTCCCACCCGGAACATGAATCATCCCTTTATTCTGCATTTCCATGCTGTACATGTAATACAATAAGATATTTTGAGAGAGAGAGAGACCACATTCACATAACTGTTATTACAGTATACTGTTATAATTATTCCAGTATCAGCTATTTTTGTTGATCTCTCACTATGCCTAATTTATACTTTATCATAGTTATGTATGTATAGGAAAAAGCATTATATATGCTTGGCGCCTTCAGTGGGTGTGGGCAGCGGCTTCTGGCCCTGATCGCCCCTGAGGGCATCTCCATCTCTCCCTGCTCCTGAGGGGCAACTGGGGCAGCAGCAGCTGCTGCTCGCACCCACTGACGGCGCCAGCCCTGCTCGCACCTGCTGCTGGCACCGGCCTCAATCACTCTGTGCCGTCAGTAGGTGTGAGCAGGGCCGGTGCTGTCAGCATGTGGGAATGGCAGGGCGGGAGCAGCGCTACCAACAGACAGGGGATCAGAGGCTGTTGCGGGTGGGTCCAGGCAGGGGTGCGGAGGATGGGCTGAGACCCGCCCTTGTGCCCATGGCAGCCTCATGGCCCACAGTTCCTTTCAAGGTGCACAAATTCATGCACTGGGCCCCTAGTATACTGATATAATCAAGAAATCATGTTTGCCCCAAGTAACTTAATTATCTTTTCAGTAAAGGGATTTCTTTGAAATTGTCAAGAGTCTTTTTGTAAAATGAAATTTCTTTTTTTTTTTTTTTCTCCACTAGATTGCCAACTAGGATGGCAAGAAGCAAGCTAGGCTTATGTCTCTTCAATATTTGAAATAAATTTATTTTTATATTTTAAAAAATCTTATGTATATTTATTGCAAATAGTAACTACCCCAAATTAACTATCTAATAGTAAAATAAAAGACACTGGCTTGAGCCTCTACTTTTCTGGGGACTACACAGCTATTGAAATTGTCCAATAACCTTCCATTACTTTGCTCTATAGTGTTCATTTGAAGCAAACCAATGATATTCTTAGATGCAAAAATTATTTTTAAATAATTGCAGTCATTAAGTAGCTTCTTTTGTCCAACAAGATTTACTTATTTCCATTTTCCCTGATTTCCATTGTCTTTTATTCCTTTTCATTACTAAATCCATTCAAATTTAATTTAGTATTATTTATTACATTTAAAGTTACATATATATTGAAGAATGGATAGATATTCCCTTAACAGCCTTCTCATAAAAGCCTTTCCTGTTCAAGTAAATAAAATTAAATTGGCAAAGACCTTTGACCTCAGTGTAATCAACTCACTCTGGGGTTTTTGCATCCCCAGTGCTTCTGCATCGGGACTGTAGTGAGGGAAACAATAAAATTATGAGACCAGTCCAAACGTTGGGAGCAGAACTGAAAGCAAAAAAATAATCAAGACAGAGTTCTGTTTACCATTCTGTTCCTTGGGAAAGCACCAAATAGACCAAGTCTAAGGAGGAAGTATAAACCAATAAAAATACTTTTGGAGGGGGATCATAGCTTAAAACTGACTTTGAAAGAGACAAAGGGAAAAGGTAGAAGAAATAAGGGTGAAAAAGTAGTGTACTAGTATCTGCTGCTAATATATATCTTCCGGGACTTGAAAACTTCAAGAAAATCACAGCTATATGGGCCCCTTAGGGAATGTGTTAGTATGTATAATAGAGTTTTCCAGAAAATGGAAATATAAATAAGCAAATAGGTTGGATTTGAGTGTGAACTAAGAATAAATAGGTTCTACATGAGGGCATCCAGGGATTTCCTGTGAATAAACTCCACGTGCTTTTGTTAGATTTTGTGATGTATCTTACAGTTTTTCAAAATCTATAGGTATAATTACTGGTTTTCACTGGCTTAGTGGGTAACATCCCCAGAACTTGCTCTGGAATGGAGAGATGTTATGATGTGAGGTTTTGAATAGCACTATACTTTAGAACATCATTCTTTAATGCCAATTCAGAAGTTGAATTTGTCAGACTGTATTGAGAAAAAATGGCAAGTAATTTAAATTCCATCCTTTAGCTTCCTCAATTGTAAAGTGACATTAATAACTAGCCCAGCCACATACGTCTATGTGAGAATTAAATGATTTTTGACACTTAAAATAATTGAAACAATGCCTGGTACATAGTAAATGTTCATAGTAAGTATATAATTATTATGAATTAAAATGTCTTTATTATATAAAATATTGAGATATAATTCTACAAATTTGGTAATAAACACTAATAAAAAAAAGAAAATCAATAATAAATAATGTTCACTGAGCCAGACTGGTGTGGCTCCTGGTTGAGCGTCCACCTATGGACCAGCAGGTCACAGTTCGATTCCTGGTCAAGACACATGCCCCGGGTTGCAAGCTCAATCCCTGGTAGGGGGCGTGCAGGAGGCAGCCAATCAATGATTCTCTCTCATCATTGATGTTTCTATCTCTCTCTCCCTCTCCCTTCCTCTCTGAAATCAATAATAAAAAAAAACAACTGTTAAAAAAAAAAGTTCACTGAGTACATAGACCTAAATTGAAGGCTTTTTAAGTAAAAGACAAACTATGAATTATATAAAATCCTTAGGTCCAAATATCTTTAATAATACAAATATTAATGTCCTTTTACAAGCAGATAGAAACATATTAAACACTTCATCACTTGGTGATAATCCTTAGCCTCCATGGAACCTGACAGCAGAGGAATATTTATGTATTTATCTATCTTCTTATTTCTGATCTATCATTACTTCTTTACTCATCCTATAGATTATAACAAATCTAATCTCTAAAATGGAAGAAGCCAAAAACCCAAGTTTGGAAGAAGACTTTGAAGGACAGGCGACACATACAGGTAAGCAAAGCAATAGGAATAAAACTAATTATTAAAGTAAAATTAAACCTGAAGATCTCCAATGTTCTTATGGCCACTATTCAGTATGGAATTTGTTATACTTTTGAGTGGTCTGATGGAATCATTTAAAAATAATTAAGTGGGTACATTAATGTGAGATCAAGTACTTTAAAAAATTTTACTTAGAAGTTAAGGAATGAGAACTTTAATTTGAAACACTAGTTATTGAGGATTTCTTGCTGCCAGCGCTCATAAGACGTATGTACTATCCTCTCTCCTAAAACCCCCCACTATGAACTTTCTTTGCAATTGTAAACAATAGTAGACCAAAAGATAAATAAATAAAGTTTTTTAATTTGTTACTCTGTAAAAAGTAAAGGTAATGATAAAACATTCTTAAATCAATATTCCTCCAGAAAAACCTGACAAGACTGTCAGAAAAAAATGTGGAAGCAACAAAAAAACTGCTTAAGTAAATTAATATCTATACAATGAAATACCATTACTCCAGTTTTTTAAAAAAGGAAGCATCTCTGTATGTATGTATGTATGTATGTATGTATGTATGTGAAAATAATCTCTGAGATACATTATGAGATTAAAAAAAAGAAACCAAGGTTAGGGAAAGTATGTATAATATACTACCATTTTTTTTAAAACAAGTTGAAAAATGATTTTTTATATATATATAAACACATGCTATAAATGTACATATTTTATATATGTAAAACATACCTGGAAGACGACGATGACACAAGTAAACAAAAAACATTAATTGCCTAAATATAATGAATGCAAGGGTGGGCAAAAGTAGGTTTACAGTTATTCATATGAAAAATAATCTATAATAATAAAAGCATAATATGGAAACTGACCGAATGACCGAACAGCAGAACAACCGTCTGGACGACCACGCTATGACATGCACTGGTGCCAGGCCAGCCAAGGTGGGTGCAATGTGATTGGTTGGAGGGCCCTGCCATCGCCCCACAATCGCCCCACAGAGGGAAGCCCAGGCCACCAGCTGGCAGGGTGATTAATCGGGGGGCTCTGCCATTGTCCCAAAGAGGGAGGCCCAGGGCACCCTCTGTAGGGCAATCAATTGGGGGGCTCTGTGGAACTGGGGAACTGCGGGGGGTGGGGTGGCGGCAGACGCAGGCACAAGTGGGTGCGGGCAGGGGGCAGGTCCAGGACTGCGAAAGCCAGGGCTGTGAAGCCAGGCTTTGAAATCAGCAGCCAGGGGAAGGAAGGCCTACCCTTACATGAATTTCGTGCATCAGGCCTCTAGTCTATATATATATAAAATCCTAAGCAACTGGTCGACGGATCAACCAGTCGACGGTTTGACCGGTCACTATGACACACACTGACCACCAGGGGCCAGACTCTCCCCTGGTGGTGAGTGTGCTCCCATAGCAGAAGCGCCGCTCAGCTGACCAACGGATGCCAGACACTGGGGCTCAAGGCTGGCGAGCCCAGCTGCAGTGGCATGAGCCTCTCCAGCTTCCAAAGCAGCATTACCGAGAGGGAACAGCACAACGCCCAGCCCAAACTCTGGCTCCTCCCTGGCTGCCTGCTGCTTTGCACACTACTACATCCCTCGGGGGATATAGGACTGCCGGTTTTGGCCGATCCCTGCAGACCAGGCTGAGGGACCCCCACTGGTGTATGAATCCATGCACTGGGCCTCAAGTTAATAAATAATAATACAAGAATACACTGTTTCATGTCCTCACAACAGTAAATCTATTTTTGCCCCCACACAGTATAAATAAATTTATATTAAAATTATATAAATAACCATTCTTCGAAAATATGTGAAGAAAATATGTTTACATATATAATACAATATTAAAGATATGGATATGGCTAACCTTTAGTGAAGAATATGTAAAACTTCATATTTTCAAGAATTTAGACCTTCTTCCAAACACTGTTATTATTCATCAGGGTAACTGAACATCAGAATTCCAGTTGGATCACTCTTGATTTAAATATGCAAATCCTACCCTTTTTATATCTGTAAAAGATTCTTAGAATCTTAGAAGGAATTAGATGATTATATAATGATTTTTTAAAAGCCATTTAGTTTTGTTCATTGAGGTTAAGCCTCCCTCTCACTGGTTTTCTTTTACGTGCTATTTTTATTTTGGATCTTGATATATTTTAATTTGTTTCTCCAACAATCCTAGTTTCCTTTGTTATGGTGTGGTGACAATTTTAGTTTATTGCTGAAGCCTCTCTCTTATGTAATAAAAAGGCTGTTTTTCTAAAATTCTAGTTTCCTCTCTACACTCTAAATTTTTAATATCTTTATCCCCAAATGTTGACAATAGTTCAAAGTCCATAATTTGCATTTTCATCAATGCAGATGTTTCAGAAAGATTCTTAGCCAAACCCTATTTAACAGGATTAATGTGGAGAAAACATTTTTATGAGGATGGTAGTCAGAAATTTCTAGCCCAAACAAGATGTTAGTTTCTGATATAGAACATGACAAGTCTATTCCCATGGTGACACACGAATATCAATGTATACAGTCCTTTTGAAAATAAAAAGGGAAACAATTGATTTTTAATTGTATTTCAGGACCCAAAGGAGTAATACATGATTGGAGAAAGTTTAAATTAGAGAGCGAAGATAATGACTCAGTCCCACCAAGCAAGAAGGAGATTCTCAGACAAATGTCTTCTCCTCAGAGTAGGGATGACAAAGACTCAAAAGAAAGATTCAGCAGAAAGGTAAGCTAAGGAAAAATCAATAAATAATTTACAATGTGTAAACATGAGTCATGGTTTTTTACAGCACTGTTTTTTTTAAGCTTACTTATATACTTGTTATATAAGGTGTATGTCTATGTGCATGAAGAGATACATTGGAAGATGATCTCTACGATGTTAATGGAGATTATCCCAGAGTATCAGAGTAGTGACATTACTTTCTGCCTTTAGGTTATCGTCTATTTTTGAATCTTTATAATTAGCATGTATTAATTTATATAACAACAACAATATTTTCCATTTATTTTTATTGATTTTTAGAGAGGAAAGGGGAGGGAGAGAAAGACAGAAACGTCAATGATGAGAGAGAATCAGTGATGGGCTGCCTCCTGCATGCCCCACAATGGGGATCGAGCCTACAACCCAGGCATGTACCTGACCAGGAATCGAACCGTGAGCTCCTGGTTCACAGGTTGATGCTCAACTACTGAGCCATGCCTGCCGGGCAACAACAATATTAATAAAAGAAACCATAAAGTGATTTTCACTGTGGAAAAAATCACTTTAGTGGATTCTCTTCAAACTAGTATATTTGAGTTTTTTTATATTGATTCTCAACAGACAGTGCTTCAGAAATATATTTGCTTCCAGGCTTCTGGCCGCTGTAAAAGTCTAAGATGTTGGTTTTGGTTCCTTCACTGAGTCATTATGTGATGTGAGTGAGACAATTAAATTTTCCCATCTTAGGAACTGTAACACCTCCTCCACTTGCTTTATAGGATGTGAAGAGAAAATAAGTGTAAAAGTGTTTTGAAAAATGTAAAATGCTATACAAACATGAGACATTATCATTGTTAAAGCTGTACTAAGGTTAAGCTTTAGCAATGTATCTAATCATTAAATATCTATATGCTTGAATATGTGAATGGAACAAGTTCTCATAAAAATGCTCAAATGTTTAAGTCAGTATTTGTGTGGTTTAGTCTGTTTAAATTAACATAATTATAGTAGCAACGTAAAAATTATACAACATATTTAACAATTTTTAGGTTTAAAACAAATTAGCCCTGCCAGCGTGGCTCAGTGGTGAGTGTCAGCCTATGAACCAGGAGGTCACAGTTCGATTCCCAGTCAGGGCACATGCCCGGGTTGTGGGCTCAATCTCCAGTGTGGGATGTGCAGGAGGCAGCCAATCAATGATTCTCTCTCATCATTGATGTTTCTATCTCTCTCTTTCCTTTCCTCTCTGAAATATATAAAAATATATTTTTAAACAAATTAAATTGAGACAATAATCTTAAAGCAGAAAAAATATGATAAAAAAATAATGAGGGCATTAGAAAAACAAATATAAGAGGCAGAAACAAGAGGATGTATGAAAGCATCAGATACTTTTACTTAACCTGAACCTCAGTATCTTCTGTAAAATTATGTATTAACAGCTACCTCATAGGTTAATGGGGGGATTAAGTAAAATAATCTATGTAAATTGCCTAAGATATAGATTTTTCTTAAATCCCACCTTCTTGCCTTCTCAATTGTCTACTTGACATACTGTCAGCAGTTGCTGTTTGAGAGGCTACCGATGAGAAGGCTGATTTGATCCCCTTGGGAACTGTCCACCTTCCATGGTTCTTGGCTGCTCCACAGCTCTTTAGACCCTTTATTGCTCCTTTGTCCCCTTTCTTCTTCTACTTCCTCCTCATTTAAAAAAAGAAGGTGGTTGTGGGGTATGGGTTTTTAACATTCTGTTGAATAAGTTGATAATGTGTAGCTCTTACGAAAGGTTCTGCAAATAATTTTATATTCTATCTGTAGTGATTAGTAGCTGCGTTGGAAGATGAAAGGCCATTTCTTGCTTTAGCCTAAACCAGTGGATAAGAATTGCCTAGAGGGCTTGTTTCAATACGGCTCACCCAGTCTCACTCTTACACGTTCTGATTTGATAGATCTGGGGTGGTGCCCAAAAATTTGCATTTCCCAGCACTTCTCAGGTGATGCTGATGCTAGTATAGCAGGAAACTCCTGGCTAATCTGATGAACTCTAAATAGTAGTAAAGCTGTCTTGGATCTTAGTCTACATATCCAAAAAAATCAGTCAGTGATAAGAGATGACCTTTTTATTTTTATTTATTTTTTTAAAATATATTTTATTGATTTTTTTACATAGAGGAAGGGAGAGGGATAGAGAGTTAGAAACATCAATGAGAAACATCGATCAGCTGCCGCCTGCACACCCCTCACCAGGAATGTGCCCGCAACCAAGGCACATGCCCTTGACTGGAATCGAACCTGGGACCTTCCAGTCCGAAGGCCGACGCTCTATCCACTGAGCCAAACCGGTTAGGGCAAGATATGACCTTTTTAACAACTTTCGTGGAGGAGACACTAATGTCCAAAGGCATTTGTTGAGGACATGTTTAAGTGTGTGTGCGCGAGAGTGTGTGTGTGTGTGTGCACGTGCGCACGCTTTATGAAAGTCACTCCAGAGTAGACCCTGCTGGTTTGTATGTGAATTTTTGTTCTCACCTGAAGTGATGGGCAGCTAAGTGGCACATTTCTGACTGAGACTGTGATCATCTCATGGCTCAGCTATACTCAGCAAATCCTTATGTATGCATTGATGTCATGAAATAATTACTGAACCCCTACTTTGTGTCAGACATTATAGCCGATATTGAAGAGTAGTGAGTGAGACAAATAAAATTCCTGCCCTCACAGAATGTATCAGTTAGAAAAACAATTATTAATATTAAACACTTCAACAAATAAATATTTAATTCAATATCAGGTAGTGTTTATTGCTATGAAGAAAAACTAAACCCATATATGGAATAGAAAGCTTGGGGCAGGGATTCTTTTAGGTAGAGTAATCAAAGAAGGTGACATTTGAACAAGCTTGAATGAGGTAAAGGAGAAGGTCACTTTGGGGGTGTGGGGGGATAGCAAATGCAAACTCTTTGAGTGAGGATGGGTTTGGTGTGTCCAAAGAATTGAATTTCTGGCTGAATGGTTTCTATAATTCTTTTTATTTATTCCCAGATGAGCATTCAAGAATATGAACTAATCCACCAAGACAAAGAAGATGAAACTTGCCTTCGTAAATACCGTAGACAGTGTATGCAGGATATGCACCAGAAGCTGAGTTTTGGGCCTAGATATGGGTTTGTGTATGAGCTGGAAACTGGGGAGCAATTCCTGGAGACCATTGAAAAGGAGAAGAAAATCACCACAATCATTGTTCACATTTATGAAGAGGGCATTAAGGGCTGTGATGCTCTAAACAGGAGCCTAACATGCCTTGCAGCTGAATACCCTGTGGTCAAGTTTTGTAAAATAAAAGCTTCTAATACAGGTGCCGGGGACCGCTTTTCCTCTGAGGTACTCCCCACACTGCTCGTCTACAAGGGTGGGGAACTCATAAGCAATTTTATTAGTGTTGCTGACCAGTTTGCTGAAGAATTTTTTGCTGGGGATGTGGAGTCTTTCCTAAATGAGTATGGGTTACTACCTGAAAGAGAGATATATGCCCTAGAGCAGACTAACATGGAAGAAGATATTGAGTAAGATTCCCTATGTCAATATTTCATATTTCTCTTCTACATATTAAACATTGATTTGGTAGTATCCATATTCTTTTAGAGAATACCAAGTATGGACATGGCTAGTCTAATGTGGAAATAAAATCAGGTTGGCACTAAGGTTGTATGAATAGCATTTCTTAGTATTAGTTACTAAAATTGATATTAGTATTAGTTACTAAAATTGATATAATGCTTAATTAAAAAATATTGTAGTCTTCAGAAACATGTTAGTAGACAAAGAGAAAATGGATAATATTGTGACAGTTTTCAAAAATCCCTTTCAAGTTATGTATTAACATTTTTACTCCTCGTTTTTTCCGCAATGTTATTATTTGGACTTTAAAAAATATATAATTAAGCCCTAGCCAGTTTGGTTCAAGAGGATAAAAGCATCGACCTGTGGACTGAAGGGTCCTGGGTTCGATTCCGGTCAAGGGCACATGGCTGGGTTGTGGGCTCAATCCCCAGTGTGGGGCGTGCAGAAGGCAGCCGATCAAATGATCCTCTCTCATCATTGATGTTTCTGTCTCTTCCTCTCCCTTCCTCTCTGAAATCAATAAAGATATGTAAAAATATATATATCATTAATTATCATCTTGCCTACATAATAATAATAAAGTCTCATGAGGAAATAAATATTGTATTTGAAGTCTATTCTTTCTCAGGTATTACAGCATCAAGGTCCTAAAAACATTATATAACCTAAAATTTTAGAAATATCATTCAGAAAGATATATTCCAACCAAACTAATGCACAAGAAACTTAGAAACTTTGTAGAGCATTAAAGTTGTGAGAAAGAAAAAAGAAGCATTTGTTAGAAATAAAATTTCAGAAGTTAACCGTATCTATTAAAAAGACAGTGTAGAAGCAAAGCTTTTTTATTCTTGGGACAAAAGAATAACATTTAGTATTAATAATAATCGCCAATTATGGGCTAGTAATTTATACATATCATTTCTAATTCTTAACTACAATCCTTCAAGTAGATAATATTCTTCTCACTTTATAAATGATGAAACTGAAGTGAAGTAAAAGTTCAGGTTTGTACATATTCCCCTAGTGAAACTATGTGGAAACCAGATATTTCTCAAATTCTAGTCTCCACTCTTCTAAATTACTATTTTATAGCTTCTCTTCTTACCTTTAATACCATTTCCCCCCAATCTAAACACTTCACTTTGCTCATACTTAATTGAGAAGATAGAAGTTATCAGATGAGTCCTACCTCATCTCTCCATCACCCGTCTAAAATGTGCACCTGTAGCCTGGCCAATCGATGATTCTCTCATCATTGATGTTTCTATCTCTCTCTCTCCTTCTCCCTTCTTCTCTAACATCAATAAAAATATTTTTTAAATATGCTCATCTATAATTTAAAGTTTCCAGCCATCCCTCATTTCTCTGCTTTTTCTTTACGATCATGTCTCTTGAAAGAAGTATCCAAAGTCACTACCTTTATTCCTCATTTCCCATTTTTTCTTTTTTTTTAATTTCTTTATTGATTAAGGTGTCACATATTTGTCCTCATCCCCCCATTCTCATTTCCCATTTTTTCATCCCACCTCAATTAGGCTTTATTATTGACCAGTCCCTGATATATAGTTGCTACAATAGATACTGTTTTTGCTCACAAATCTAAAATTCCATCTTCTATTCCTCCTTATTAATAGAGAAAGGCATTTTAAATACCCTATGGTTGATGAATACTAGACACAAAGTGGAAAAGTTCTAGAATGGAGACATGCAAGGTAATATAGATATATAAAATAAGGAGCTTAAAAACATGTTTTATCCTATCAACTAATTGCTATCAAATTTATTAATCCCTTACAGAGTCTTCTGTTAGGGAATTACTGGAATTTAAAGAAACCATAGCAAAAAAAAAAAAAACAGGAGCCTTATATGAGATATTTATAATTTTAAAACTCATTACTAGAACAATTGTTTAGATTGACATTAATTCCATGGACTGGTAGCAAGTACTTAAAAAGATGATAGCAAAGCAGTGAAGAAGAACAGTCAAGTGGGTATCTCAAAAGAGAACAATATTTTAGAAAGAAAACATAAGTTCTTTTTAATCACTAGTCATTATTAACCACAATATAATACAGCTTTGTAGGGCAGGGATAGAAAAGCATAGCTAAACAGCGAAAGAAGGCTCTCATCGATGGAAAAGAAAAGTAAAAACAAGAGCTTTTCCTGTTCAATCAAAGCTTTACTCTTATGAGAAATAATCTACCATGCATTAATTTGAAATTAATGCAAACTTCAGCAGGACTAACCCCAGGAATGTATTTAACCCATAATTGCCAAAACAAAAGTAACTAGGTGGCACCTCTGTAGGGAATAAGTGATGATAGCAACCATTCTCAAAATAAGTACTTGGTGACTAATGGATACCAGAGTAAAGCTTGATGGTAACACTCATCAGCAAGAATCGGACAAAAGGCAGGATTTGACTAGAATATTTGAAACCCGCTGCTGCAGAAATCCTGGGTTACACACTCGCCTCCTGTAAACACTTAATCTGCTATTATTTTAGGCAGGAGGAGAGGAAGAGCTCATTTTTGTCTCAGCAAAACAGTGACGTCTTAAATGTAAAGGTTTAAAGTGTCATAACATGTCATAACAAACCACCCAAATAATACTGGAATAGACTTGAAATAACAGCCAAAAGAGTTACTTATAAAATAAGAAAATAATAAAAAAAAATCTGTAGGCAATAGAAAAATTATATTGAAAAGCAAGAAGCTCATTCCTTCATTTGTTCACAAAATATTTATTGACAAGTGGCAGTGTCCTTGACCTTAAGGAGCTCAAGGTAAAGGAAACAGGCACATAAGCAATAGGTGGTAAGTGCATCTACATTTGTACTTCTGTCTATGTCTATATTAGCAGTGGTGGTTGATATCCTGAATACCCTAGGTTTGAATGCACTCACTCCTTTTGTGACCTTGAGCACATTAATTAACCTCTCTGTACCTGTTTCCCCATATATCCTACCTAATAAAATAGTAATATGCAAATTGACCGCACCTTCGCTACGCCCAAGCCACGCCCACCAGCCAATCAGGGTGAGTATGCAAATTACCCAACAAAGATGGCGGTTAATTTGCATACACTGAGGGAGGGAGGAGTGAAGACTGAAGACAACTTAGAAGAGGAAGGAAAAACGGAAAGCAAGGTGGCTGCCAGAGGGAAAGCCCGGGCGGGGCCGGTGACAGCGGAGCGCGGGTGCAGGCGCGGCAGCCGCAGCGGTGGCGGCAGTAGCAGCGGTAGTGCACGCGGCCGCAGCGGCCGCTTGCAGGATTCTTCCTGCAAATGGGCTACTAGTAAAATAATAATAGGCTCAGCCTCATTGGATTGTTATGAAGAAAAAATAAGTAAATTGTGTAAACTACTTAGAATAGTAACTGTCACATAATGTCTTACTCACATGTTAGTTTTGATTATTATTACTAATAGATATATATAAAGCAAAATGGTGCATAACTTATATAGATGTAAGATCTTAAATATACATTAAAAAAAGGTAATTTAAGAAGCTGGGATGCAACTCACCTATGCCAAACACAAACATTCACATTCCTCCAAATAGGACTTTATTAAAAATTCTACATATTTGAACTAGAGGCCCAATGCACAAAATTCGTGCATGGGAGGGGGGTCCCCTCAGTCCAGCTTGCACTCTCTCCAATCCGGCACCCATTGGGGGATGTCCAACTGCCGGTTTAGGCCCGGATCAGGCCTAAACCGGCAGTTGGACATCCCTCTCACAATCCTGGGCCACTGGCTCCTAATCACTCACCTGCCTGCCTGGTCACCCCTAACTGCTCTCCCTGCCAGCCTGATTGCCCTAACTGTCCCCTCTGCCAGCCTGGTCACCCCACACAGCCTGATTGTTCAGTCATTTGGTCATCCCTCACGAACCCCCCTGCTGGCCTGGTCACCCCATATAACCTGCTTGTTCAGTTGTTTGGTCGTCCTCACGAACCCCCCTGCCGGCCTGGTCATAGGTAGCCATCTTGTGAGGGCATGAGGGCTAATTTGCATATTATCTCTTTATTATATAGGATTGTAAGAAAGTGATCCTAAAAAACTGCCATTTAATATTGACTGTAGATGCCCTGCTGGCATGGCTCATTGGTTGAGCATTAACCTTTGAACCAGGAGGAGGTCACGGTTCGATTCCTGGTCAAGGCACATGCCCAGGTTGTGGGTGTTCAGGAGATAGTCAATCAATGATTCTCATCATTGATGTTTCTATCTCTCCCTCTCCCTTCCTCTCTGAAATCAATAAAAATATATTTAAAAAAATAAAATTGATTGTAGATACCACAGTAAGTATAAATTAAATTATCTCTAAAAATTAGAAATGTAAAATAAACATTAAAACACAAATAAGAAATGTATAGAATTTTAAGAAATTCTTTACTGAATTTATTGCAGAATAAAATTATGATTATATAATTACCTGTTCAAATAGATCTAGTACACTATTATCTCATGGTGAAAATTATCTCATGGATTTATATTTCTTTGTTCTCTTTTTCAAATATTCTACCAAGTTTGAGTGTCTAATATATACAAGGAATTATGTCTGATAATAGAGGAGGAGTGATAAAAATGGGTAAGATATAGTCATTCCTTCTTCCCAAGGGATTTACAGTCTAGGAAGGGAACACACACATTCCTGAAATTAAAAGAGTTGGGAACTTATTTTTGTTTCTTTATTACTGTTTAAGGGCTTATATTCTGTAACCCAATTGATAATGGATTTCAGGGAAGAAACTGTCATCCCCTCATGCCACTCTGATTAGCAAACATATTCTGTCATAATCCATTCAGTTCTTCTTACTTTCACTACCAAATCCCTTTTTGAAATCTTCAATTTCAATGAACCATTCTCTGATGATAGTCATCTACCCTTCAGCTCTCTCAGTCCTTCACTCCCAATACACATATTCTTTAAGACCTCCAATTTCTCAGCCTTCCCCAATTAATATGTTCTCCATTTTCATGGTTTCCACCCTTTCTATGTAGCCTAGACACTGGGTGGATGATATCAATCACCTTCCCGATAGCATATTCCATATTTTTGTCACCTCATTCTTCCAAAACACTTCTCTTTGAAATTTCCAAATATCCGAACATCTCCACTAGCGTCCATAACTTGTTCAACAAACAATTCCCTCTTCCATTCCCACAGCCACTACTTCAAACTTTTATTATTCCCCTCAGTCTTCCTCTCCTAAATCCTCCCCACTCTGAACAAATGGCTTTGGTTTCAACATCATAGGAAAAACTGAGCCCACACAACATGATGTTCTCCATTTACTCCACGTGTACTAACCCATCGATTCTCTATTTCATTTTTCTCAAAAATGTCTCTTTATACAAGGCTAATTCTGGCATCCATACTTTAAAATATATATATATATATATATATATATATATATATATATATATATATATATATTATTTCAGAGAGGAGGGGAGAGGGAGAGAAAGCTAGAAACATCAATGATGAGAGAGAACCATTGATCGGCTGCCTCATGCACACCCCCGACTGGGTATAGAGCCCACAACCCGGGCATGTGCCCTGGAATCGAACCCAGGACCCTTCAGTCCACAGGCTGACACTCTATCCACTGATCCAAACCAGCTAGGACAGGCATCCATACTTTAATCAGATATATCACACTCAAATTCCACAAGTTTTTTGCTTATCCTATATAATAAAAGCCTAATATGCTAAGTGTCCAGTCATCTGTTTAACCAATCGAAGCATAATATGCTAATGATATGCTAAGGCCGCTCAACCACTCGCTATGATGTGCACTGACCACCAGGGGCAGACACTCTGGTAGGTTAGCTTGCTGCTGGGGTCCGGCCGATTGGGACTGAGCAAGAATGGCCAGACACGCCCTGGAGCCCTCCTGCAGTCTGTCCCCAGCTGGTCAACCTCCTGCATCCCTCCCCGCCCCCGATTGTGCTCCGGTGGGGTCCCTCGGCCTGGCCTGTGCCTGTGCCCTCTCACAATCCGGGACCCCTCAGGGGATGTCAGAGAGCCAGTTTCAGCCCGATCCCACAGGCCAGGCCGAGGGTCCCCACTGGTGCACGAATTCGTGCACTGGGCCTCTAGTGTTACATAATTTACTCTCTGGTTCTACATCAGCTTCTTATTCACAACCTAAAAATACGTCTCTGGTTCTTCACAATTCTCACTAGCTATAATGCTGTCTAGCATTTCCCTTTCCTTCACTGACATTCTATTTTTTAAAAATCCATGTCCTTAATCTTTACGTCCTTTCTTTCCATTTACTTCTCCACCCATCTTCCTCAACCACTCCACTGAAAGTGATTCTGATAAAAACTAACAATGGCCTCCCTGTCAGGCAGGTTCCTAACGAGAAATGGAGTGCAAACCAAAAGGAATGATTGAAGGGAGTTTGATAAAGAGGATGTTTACAAGGGTGTAGGGAGGAAACTAACAAGAGATAAACACCACAGGGCTAGCAATAGGTAAAAATGACTACTACCCCTCAGGCTTTGAGACTTGTAACTACTGGAAAACCAGTGAGACTTGTAACTACTGGAAAAGAGCTGACCAATAGGAGCTTTAGTTTTTTGGAGAGAACACTGACCCTGCCAATCTGTCGCCCAGTGGGGAGAGAGATCAGAAATAACGAGCTCTCTCTCCTCCTGTTCTCTACTGTCTCTTCATTGTCTCCCATTGCCCAAAACCAACTGGACAACAGAGGGCAAGAAAATGTTGCTGATGAAATATGTTAAATCAACCTTCTTGGGCACAAAGCAGGAGAGACAGTGGATCTTAAGAGGCAAATGGAGGATATTCAACACAGCTACCTTATTACCAAACCCACTAGACTTTGCAGTCCACGTCTTACATGATTTTTGGCTGATGGCCACTCTCAAATTGAAATCCTTTCTTCTCTTGGTTTTCCTGATACTACCATCCAGATTCTCCTATGCTCCTGAAACCATTCTTTCTCCTTTTTACCTTTTGGTTTTTCTACCTTGGCATATTGATGTTTTGTAGGATTAGCTTCCCGGGCCCTTTGTATTCTATTATCCACTCTGATGGCTTCAGTTACCACCTGCACAAAGCTTCTGAACCTTGCCACTATTGATATTTTGGGCCACATAATTTGTCATTGTGGGAGTTGTCCTGTGTACTGTAGGATGTTTGGCAATATCCCTGATCTCTACCCTCTAGATGCCAGTATCACCCCTGCAACAAATAAAACTATCTCCAAACACTGCTGAGTGTCCTCTAGAAGTCAAAATCACTCCCCATTCAATAACTACTTACCTTTACCTGTAAAAGATAGATCTTTTATGTACCATAAAAGGTAGTGGGTGGGTAAGAAAATACCAAAGCTTTCAGGTATCTTGGAACATCTGTGAAACAAATAAGAAGAAGTAGACCTGTAAATATTCTAGACATATACTCTGAAACATTTGCAGATATAGACATTTCTTGATAAGCCGTGATTTGTGGGAGTACAGTGGCTGTGTACAGAAATATTGTACCTCCTATTACTAAAAAATGTATTCTTTCAAAAAAACATAAATTTAATAGCAATCCTTCTATAATCAATTTTCAAGAGTTTGATCTCTGAAAGTTCAAAACCTGAAAAGATCATAAAGATTATTATGGTATTGACATAAATTTAGATAAAGGTAAGTAGTTTTTATGACAAAGGTTATTATTTTTATGGCAGTTAGATTTGTTTTAATAACCCCAGTGCTTTTAATAAGAAAATTATGAAAAGTTATTTAAGAACACATACATGTTCCATGGGCAGATGTTGGTATATACTGTTGTGAAAATAAAAAACTTCACAAAGAAGTTAAATATTAAATTCCTGAAACACTGATGAAGTCAAAACATTATGTAAGTCATGATTACTAAAGAATTCACATGAAGGCAAGGCCATCTGTGCTGTAAAACAGTGACTTTGGAGACCCCAAACAACATAGCTAATAACATTTTTATAGTATTATAACAATTTCACATACATTATCTCATTTTATTCTCACAATTGCTCTGTGAGGTAGACAGAGCAATGGTTTTAATATGTCCAGTTCAAGAATGAAGACATTGTTTTCCAGTTTTATTGAGGTACTTGATACCCAGTGCATGAAATTCGTGCATGGGTAGGGTCCCTAGGCCTGGCCGGCGATCAGGGATGATCTGTGGGGCAACTGGCAGGATGATGGGGGAGGGGGGGCCTGCTGGTACCTGCCTTGGCTGGCCTGGTGCCACCCGCTCATCAGCCCCGCCCATCCCCCCCCCCCCCCCCCCCCCCCCCCCCCCCCCCGCTGCAGGTCGCCTCCCTTTGTGGAGTGACCAGCAGGGTGAAGGGTGATCAGGGGCCCCCTGCTGGTACCTGCCTTGGCTGGCCTGGGGCCTGCAGGCTGGGAGCAGCTCCTGCATTGAGCATCTGCCCCCTGGTGGTCAGTGTGCATCATAGCGACCGGTTGTTCCACCAGGATTTCACCCCCTTCCCAGTTAAGTAACACAGAGGAAAAAGTAACTGAAGTGTTTCTGGTTAGTTTTCTTGTCCAGGCTTATACAGCTAGTAAATATAGAGTCTGAGCTTAACCTTGGGTCTCCCAATCCTAGTCCCTACGTTCTTTATATCATACTCCTTATCTAGCAGACCCTTACACAAAAAATACGTTAATAACCAAATTTGGAATTTTCCTAAGATTAGAAGATCTTTCTTAATATATTTCAAGTCTATATGTAAAGTCTTTAGAAAAAAACACACACAAAGTTACTAGATAAAGCTTCAGTAGGTTTCATAACTCCAATAACTAATGTAGTGACCATGACCCTGGCAAAGAGAACAAGGCTAAGTATACAGTAATCTCAGTTTTCAATTATGGAATTTTCTTATTTGGGCAGTAGCATTTAAGGAAAACATTAAATTTTATCTTTACTTGAGGCTCTTAGCTGTAACAAGTATCAAAGTCTTTTTCTCTTTCAGGTGTGTGTGTGTGTGTGTGTGTGTTTTGTTTTGTTTTGTTTTTTTTGCTGTAGTATACAAGACAATGCTCTTAAAAATTAGTTTTCATAAAACCAGGTGTTTCACCCTAGGCAATTTTATTTCTCAGAGTGTCCACTCCCAATTCCCAATCCTTCAACACATACTAGCTTGATTTATTCATCTTATCTCAAAAACAATAATTCATTTTTAAAGGTTGACATTTATTCATCACTGACAACACATAATTATCTCCCATACATGATTCTTGTTCTAACAAATTAATGCTCTTTCAACAGGCTATACTAATCACATGAAATTGAACTTGCAAGGTAACTTGAATTACAGTGATTCACACAATAAATTGTGTTAAGTTCTACAGAAGTTTAGAAGCATAAGACTACGACTATACATTACATTTATGTTTTTTTGAAAAGTAATACAGATGCCATTTTTGCCCATCATTTTTCCTACTTTGAACATTTAAGGATAAATAGGATATTTTAATTTTATTTTGTTTTTGCTTTTGTTTTGGTGGGTGAATGAGAACTTTTAAACCTCCATTTGACTTTTTCTGAGATCGAGCAGCAGTGAATTGCTATACAGTTGAAACTAGATTGATTGTACTACTCTTCTCAGTTTTACAGTGAAAATTAAAATAGAAATTGTTCCAAACATAACTCAGTGTCTAATTTAAAAAATTAGTGTCTAGTTAAAAAAATGAGGCAAAACAACAAACAAGAAACTAAATGATATAAACGCATTAGTTAAAAGGCACATATTGTCAAATTAGACTTAAAAAATTGAATTAGTTGCTGTTTATGAGATACATTTAAAGCATCAGGATACATAAAAGTTGGAAGTAAAATGATGAAAAAGCTATAACAAGCTAATTATTTTTATAAGCAATTATCACTAAATTAATAGCAGACAAACAAGCTTAAAGAGAAAAAGCATTATTACTAGTAAATACAGAAATGGTTGTTACATAATAATAAAATTTCAGCAGCAAGATCTATCAGTTTAAAAAAAAGATCTATCAGTTTTAAACTTATATATCTAATAAAATGTCATTCACTATACACAGTACAAACTGGTAGAATACAGGGGGAAAGTGAATATTCTGTTATCAGAGATTTCAATACAGTTCTTTTGATCCTTAATAGATCAAGTAACAAAAAGTAGCATCAGTGTAGATACTAGCCACATAATTAACAAGCTTGATCTAAGGGACATATAAAACACTGCAACCGATAATTAGTGAACTAATCATTTCCCCCTTCTGCACAAAAAGAAGATTTTTAAACGTTAACAACCAAGACACTATAAAACAGATTACATTTTAGGGCCAATGCAATTAAGTGGAAATTAATAATCAATATAAATTTGTTACTAATGATAAACATATATATATATATATATATATTACTAAATAACTCCTGTGTCAAGGAATAAAATCATACTGGAAGTTTCAAATTTTTAAAACTGAAAAGTAATAGACATTCTTTACATCAAAACTTCTGGGATAGAGCAAAAAGGCTATATCAGGGAAATTTTTATTCTTAAAAAGATAAATTACAAAAGAATGAAGAAAAAAATAAATGACCTCAGTGTCTAATTTAAAAAATTAGTGTCTAGTTAAAAAAATGAGGCAAACCAACAAAGCAGAAAAATGAGGAAATAAATATGAGCAGAAACGAATAAAACATAAATTATAGCTACAGATGGAATCCAAAAAGCCAAAAGTTAGTTCTTTAAACAAAATTAAGAGAATAGAGGAATATCTGCCAGATTGATGCAAGGAGGGGGAGCATAAATAATACTAGGAATTATTTTAAAACATATGTCCAGATACCTGAGATTTAAAAAATATGAAACATTATAAACAACTTAATGCCAACAAATTTGAAAACCAGGTAAAATGGAAACATTTCTAAGAATGTAGAGCTTACCAAAATTGATTTAAAAACAGAAAGTCTGAGTAATCCTTTAACAAGCAAATAAACTAGGAAAGTATCTTACCTTATAATAGAGAAACATGCAAATTGACCGCACCTCCGCTATGCCCACGATTGGGCCGGCAGGAGGCTGGGGGCGGGACTCCGGGTGGCATATCCGCCATTGAGAAGATCAAGATAACGGTGCCCAGTGGCCGGGCCCATGCAGCCGCTCCCGGGGGTGCCTGGGGCCATCGGCACCCTGGGGGCATGGCCGGGCCCATGCCGCCACTCCCCGGGGTGCCTGGGGAGATCGGCACCCCCGGGGGGCATGGCCGGGCCCATGCCGCCGCTCCCGGGGGTGCCTGGGGCCATCGGCACCCCGGGGGCGTGGCCGGGCCCATGCCGCCGCTCCCGGGGGTGCCTGGGGCGATCGGCACCCCGGGGCGGCGTGGCCGGACCCATGCCGCCGCTCCCCAGGGTGCCTGGGGCGATCGGCACCCCGGGGCGGCGTGGCCGGACCCATGCCGCCGCTCCCCAGGGTGCCTGGGGTCGATTGGCCACCTGGGGGGGCTTGGCCGTGCCCATCCCGCCCCTCCCGCCGCTCCAGGGGCCGAGGCTTTCCGGGCCTTGGGCACCAGCGGGGAGCCTGCACGGATCGCAGGAAACCACTGGGGGTCGGCTCCTGTGATCAGTAGCAGGGACGCTGGGTGCGGCGAGCCCAAGGCCGGGAAAGCCTGGGGCGGAGGCTTTCCCGGCCTTGGGCACCAGCGGGGAGCCTGTATGGATCGCAGGAAACCACTGGGGGTCGGCTCCTGCGAACCTTAGCAAGGATGTCGGGTGCCGCCGAGCCCAAGGCCACCGCCCGGGGCCAAGCCCCGACCCTGAAAAAGGCAGAAGGCGGTGGCCACAGCCAAGGCCTGGGTCCCTGGTGCCGGCAGAAAACTGGTGCAGGCAGCCAGGTGAATGAAGGTCTATTGCACGAATCTTCGTGCAAACGGGCTACTAGTTTACAAATATTACTCCCAAAAAAACACAAGGTCCAGGTGTATTTACTTGAAATTCTATCAAACACACAAGAAACAGATCATTTTATATAGGCTTTTCCAGAGGACAGAAACAAAGAGAATAATCACCAGCTCATTGATGAAATTAGTATAATCTTGATACCAAAGCTGGACAAGAAAGGGAAATTATAGGCTAATGTCACTTATTCATAGAGATGTAAAAATTCTAAATAAAATATAAGCAAATAGAGTTCAACGGTGTACGAGAAAGATAAAACATGGCCAAGTTAGATTTAAGCCTGGAAGGTAAGGCTGACTATATCAAGTTCATAACTTCAGGTTATGCACCTACCCTAGCTTAATGTCTTTAGTTGCTGGCATCACTACCCGAGCCCCTTCCCACCTCCAAGCAATATAGGTGCAGCTACAAAAATTTATTTCAACTTCAATAATTACTAACTCAGGTTGAGTGAGCCAAATCGTCTGATGGTTGGATCCAGAATCCAATCTACTCAAAAACACTAAGATTAAATTTGCCAGGATTCTTAACCTTGCATTCATCCAGTCAACATCTAAAGTGAAAAGTTCTAGCCCAGCTGGTGTGGCTCAGTGGTTGAGCATTGACTTATGAACCAGGAGGTTGTGGTTCCATTCCCAGGCAGAGCGCAAGCTCGGGTTATGGGCTTGATCCCCAGTGTGGGGCGTGCAGGAGGCAACCATCAATGATGTTCTCTCATTATTGATGTTTCTATCTCTCCCTCTCCCTTCCTCTCTGAAATCAATAAAAATATAATTTTAAAAATAAAATAAAGTGAAAGCTCCAGCATCTCTTCCCACTGACTGCTACTTGCCCACTCCCACCTTGCTATTTGCCATAATATTCTATTGCACCATCATCTCCAACCCCTTCCATTCCCTTTTCTCTCTAAAAATTGCACACTTCCTTCCGTTTTCAACCTTTTCTCTAAGCATTTCTTCTACATCTTTGCCATAACTGAAACCTGATTCTTCAAAGAAGATTCACTTTCCCTTTCTCATTTTCAAGTGGTGACTGCTTATTCTTTCAAAATCCAAACATCATTCTTGACAGTCTTTTTTACTCCAGTTCATTATTCTCAGTTGCCTATGTAAAAAGGCTATGTAATTTTTAAAAGACTCAGGGTATTTGTCTGTATCACTTTTCCTCCACCCTTGTAACTATCAGCTATTGACCTAGTCGCTCTCCCTCACTTTTCAAAAATGAGATACTTAACTTACACAGCCTTCCTTTGTTTCAAGTTCTATCACGTTATTCTAGCAGATCAGCCATCCATAATCTGGACTCTCTGTTCCTTGACCTCCAGTAACATACTTCATCTCTACCACTCATTTCATTTGCTATCATCTGTGTGTTCCTTTTTTCCTAAATAATTATTCCAAGCATCCTTACTTTCAATCACGACCATGTCTCCTTATTGGTCAACTATTACCACAATTTTGGGTCCTTGATTTCTTCTAGATTTTCACTGCATTGATGCCTTTACATGACATTTACAATTCATCAAATCCTTCTCTCTGTCTCTGTCTCTCTCTCTCTCTTCTCCCCTCCCTTCCTTTTTTATTTAACTTAGATTTCATAGTTCATCATTTAAGTATTCTTTAAGCAATATCCTTGCCAATATAATAAATTTCCTAGCCCTTCTTTGCTTTCAACTTGTTAGACAACACTTCCAAATACTGCTCTTCAATTTTTCTATTCTTAAAACTGAGAAGACAAAGACTACTGGGGCGGGGGGAAATCACACAATTTCTTTTATTTATTATTACTAACCTCAAATGGGGCTTTGCTACTGTCTGGCAATCCCACTGTGTTTCTTTGGTCAACTTGATCTCCCATTCTTTGCAACAATTATTTGAAATCTTTGTTCTCCTCTTTCTTCACTATCTGGAGATGACCTTGCTGACTTCATAGAAATCTGAAGGCATCAGATCAGATGGAATCATCTTCAGCTTTCCACTACCAAACCTACAAGCCCATATATACCTGCCCCAATTTTCTCCTTTCTTTAAGCTTTATATTAGATGTTCCTTCTCCCATTGTCAGTAGCTGCCAATGCTTTAGAAACCATCCCCTCTCTCTTTCTCTGGAATATTATACTCATGTGTTGTTGTATTTTTTACTCCTTATACAGTCATCCCTCTTGCTCTACATATCCAATTATCACTCCTTTTCATCACATCCTTATATGTATATTCCCCACTGGCTACTAGGTTTAGCAACTCATTTTCCTGAACTTCAGTTATGTATTAAAAGGGCATGATAAAAATAAAAATACTTCATCATAAGTTGTAAAGCACTATACTATATAATGAGTTAGTTTCATATTATTAAAAATTGTTCTACCTAAAAATCAATGGAATTAAGCAACTTCCCAAGACTTTATTATTTCTTCATTGAAAAATCTAAGGGTATAACTACTCAATTCTCCATAATCATTAGCTATTATTTCATTTACTAGAGGCCCAGTGCACGAAATTCGTGCACTGGGGAGGGTGTCCCTCAGCCCAGCTTGCACCCTCTCTAACATGGGACCCCTCGGGGGATGTCCAACTGCAGGTTTAGGCCCGATTCCACAGGGATCGGGCCTAAACCTGCAGTTGGACATCCCTCTCACAATCCGGGACCGCTGGCTCCTAACCGCTCACCTACCTGCCTGATTGCCCCCTAACTGCTCCTCTGCAGGCCTGATTGCCCCCAAATACCCTCCCCTGCTGGCCTGATCACCCCCAAGGCTTTTATTAGTATAGATAATTAGAATATAGAAAATATTTTCAATAGTGCCAAGTTAAAAGTATAGGAATATTTTTAAACTTTGCTACTTTTGTTTAAATACAGATATTGCAGTATTTAAATACAGATAATGTCTTAGCTTATTGATGTTCAGAATTTTAATCCTGAGGACAAACATCTGGGGTATATCTACAACTAAATTGGATTTGACTAAAATAGAACCTAAGAGCCGATTAAACTACCTTCATCCCTATCATTAAGTTCCCCTTCACAATTCTGTAAACAAAAGATCTTCTTAACAAACTGAACAAATTGAGTGAAAAATCTTTCCCTAAAGGATCGTCTTTTTAATTAAGAATTTTTATGCAGGGCTCTTTTGGGATCAAAAGTTCAGGGGTTTCACAGTACAGTATAAAGTCTAACTTCACTTGATGGTGCTAAGTATGTTAAATACTTATAAAATATTTTTGCAAAGATAAAAAAAATGGATAACCTGTTTACAGTTACTGAGATAATAGTTACTTAAACAAATGTCTACTCTTCCTAATTATGTGGTCCTTGGATACAATACATAATTAATGTGCCCTTCAATTGTATCCATCAAATTTGAACACATTCAACAAATCTCTGCCCTGCTTACTACACGAGTGTTATAAAAATCCAGAGATAAAGTCTGTGACAACACTTTAGAAATGGCAAAAGTAGAGAAAAACATGTGATTTCTAACTCCACTTTTATCTCTTGTCCTTAATCAATAAATCAAAATGTATTAAAGTATAAAGTTACCTTATAATAGGTTATGAATTGTATGAGAATTCATTGGCTACCTTTAATGAATATTCATTAAAATACTGATACTTTCAATATAATTACTTATTATATTAAAGTCAGAAAATAAGAATAATTTACTAGATATTTATTGTACTTTGGTTAATTTACATTTAGATGAATCATTTAGATAAGGGTCAACAAACACAATAAGCATTGTACTAGAGCTTGATTTCCCCCCAACTATTTTGTAATACAGTTAAGAACCTATTGACTTCTGAGCATTTATAAGAATAGGCAAAAGGAAAATACATTTCATATATCCACCGAAATGTCACAACAGAACAGAGGGAAACAGAGGTGCTGTAGTAAAAGGCAGACTGTGGTAAAGGTCATATGTGGAGTATGTTTTTAGAGTAATGATAGCAATTATTTCCCTAGGGAACTTTTTAAAAAAATATATTTTTATTTATTTCAGAAAGGAAGGGAGAGGGAGAGATAGAAATATCAATAATGCAAGAGAATCATTGATTGGCTGCCTCCTGCACACCCCCAACTGGGGATGGAGCCAGCAACCTGGGGATGTGCCCTGACCGGGAATCAAACTGTGAAATCCTTGTTCATAGGTCAATGCTCAACCACTGAGCCATGCCGGCTGTGCCTTAGGGAACTTCTTTAATTGTCTCTCCTTTCTCCTGTATTTTTGTCATTTTTAAAATTTGACATATACTAAAGAATATACATATAGTAAGTCTCCAGTGATGAATGTCATCAATTCTTTCCCTCTCTATATGCATGTGCTACTACTCCCCCATTGAGAAATGCGCTTCTTTTTCCCCTCTCATGGAAACTAGTCTGGCCTTGTTTGTTTTGACCAATAGAATACAGAGAAATAACACCCTGAGACATCTGAGCCCAGGCCTTAATAGGTTAAGAAATTCCACTTCTTTGAACGCTGATTCTTGGGGCTCCTCCTTTTGTAATTCAACCGCCGGTTATGAGAATCCTAAGAAAGGTCATGTGAAGGAGAAACAGATATACTGCCAACCATGTGATTCCCCAATTCATATTCTTTTTTTTTTTAAATCTTTATTGTTGAGAGTATTATAGATGTCCGTCTTTTTTTCCCTCATTACCCCCCTCCACCTGGTTCCTGCCCCTATCCAGGCCTTTACCACCCTATTGTCTGTGTCCATAGGTAATGCATATATATGTATGTAAGATTTTTGGCTCATCTCTTCCCACACATCCCTTTCCCCCCTTCCCTCTGAGATTCATCAGTCTGTTCCATGTTTCCTTGCCTCTGATTCTATTTTATTCACCAGTTTATTTTGTTCATTAAATATCTTACTCATTTATTTTGATTTTTAGATTCAATTGTTGATAGATATGTATTTGTTGCCTTTTTATTGTTCATATTTTATCTTTTTCTCCTTCTTCTCCTGCTCCCCTTCTCCTTCTCCTTCTCCCCTTCTCCTTCTTCTTCTTCCTATTCTTAAAGAACACCCTTCAACATTTCATGTAATACTTATTTGGTGGTGATGAACTCCTTTAGCTTTTTCTTGTCTGTAAAGCTCTATATCTGACCTGCAATTCTAAATGATAGCTTTGCTGGGTAGAGTAATCTTGGTTGTAGGTCCTTGCTATTCATCACATTTCTTGCCACTCCCTTCTGGCCTGCATAGTTTCTGTTGAGAAATCAGCTGACAGTCATATAGGTGCTCCCTTGTAGGTAACTGCTTTTCTCTTGCTGCTTTTAATATTCTCTCTTTGTCTTTAGCCCTCGGCATTTTAATTATGATGTGCCTTGGTGTGGTCCTCTTTGGGTTCCTCTTGTTTGAGACTCTCTGTGCTTCCTGGACTTGTAAGTCTATTTCTTTCACCAGGCAGGAGAAGTTTTCTATCATTATTTCTTCAATAGGTTTTTCAATATCTTGCTCTCTTCTTCTGGCACCCCCATAATGCAAGTGTTGGTACACTTGAAGTCCCAGAGGCTCCTTACACTATCTTCATATTTTTGGATTCTTTTTTCTTTTTGCTCTTCTAATAGGGTGATTTTTGCTTCCTCATTTCCAAATCATTGATTTGATTCTCAGAATCCTTTACTCTACTGTCGACTCCCTGTAAATTATTATTTCAGTTAGTGTATGCTTAATTTCTGACTTGGCCTTTTTCATGTCTTTGACATTCTCACTAAGATCCTTGAAAGTCTCAGTAAGTCCCTTGAAGGTCTCATGAAGATTCTAGAGTAACCTTATAACTATGGTTTTGAACTCTATATCCAGTAGTTTGCTTTCTCCTATTTCTTTCATTTATGACATGTTTCTTTGCCTCCCCATTTTGGCTGCTTCCCTGTGTTGGTCTCTATGTATTAGGTAGAGCTGCTGTCTCCTTGAGTTGGCAGAGTGGTCTTGTATAGTAGGTGTCCTATAGGTCCAAGTGGCTTAGCCTCCCCAGTCACCTGAGCTGGGCACTCTAGGTGCACCTCTTTGTGGGCTGTGTGCACAGTCTTGTTGTAGTTGAGACTTGGTTGGTGTCACTGGGAGGAATTGACCTTCAGGCCAATTGGCTGTGAGGACCAGATGCAACTACAGCGGAAGAGCGGCTGTGCAGGAGACACCCCTATGGAGCAGGACTTGCTTCAGTGGGATTTTGGTGCTGAGTCAGGCCCTGAGTGTGGTGCGTTGTAATCTGCTATGGTCTGATGCTGACCAGAGTGCACTGGCTCGTAGGTCTTCAGGGAGGTGCAAAGGCAGCCACTGCCTGGGACAACCAGGCAGGAGCTACAGAGAAGTCTGCAGATTCCTTCTATTTGTATCAGGTTTGGAAGTGCCCAGGCAAGACCCAGCTGTGAAGCAAGGCAGGCTGGTGCTAGTGCTGGATCTTGGGCCTTTTATTGATAGGTTTGGGGTTCTTTGGCCCAGCTGCTGCTTGTTTGAGAGATTTTAGCCAAGCCTGAAGCCTAAGGAAGGGTAGGCCATTCATATGCAAAAGCCACTGCAGACAGGTTGGGTGAGGCTGTAAATTGGATGAGGCAGGGTCTCAGGGAATCACCAGGGCAGAGCAAACAGAAATAGCTGCCAGTCAACCCTGCAGCCCTATGACACTGGGGATCGAGCCCACAACCTGGGCATATGCCCTGACTGGGAATCGAACTGTGACCTCCTGGTTCATAGGTCAACACTCAACCAAAATCCTGAATTCCCTTAATAGGATTTTGCCTTTTACACCAGCCAGGCTTTCCAGTGATTTTTAGAGAGAGTGGAAGGGAGGGTGGGAGGGGGAGGAGGAGAGAGAAAGTGAGACAGAGAGGAAAAGGAAGAGAAAGCGGGGGGGGGGGGGGGAGGCGAGAGAGAGAGAGAGAGAGAGAGAGAGAGAGAGAGAGAGAGGGAGGGAGAGAGCGGGAGAGAGGGAGAGAGAGAGAGAGAGGGAGAGAGAGAGAGAGAGAGAGACTGGATGCTTCCTGCCTGTGCCTGGACTGGGACCCAGGAACAAACCCACAACCCTTCTGTGCACAGGGTGACGTTCTAACCATTGAGTGACACTGGTCAGGGCTAAATGTGCTTGTTTTTAAGCTTTGTAAAAATTGTATCACACTACATGTAGGCTTCTGAGACTGGATTTAATCATCACTTTATTTTTCAGGTAATTCTACCTGCTAAATAAAATTACAAAACCCACATTTTTTTCAATAGCTGCTCATGTTTATTGAATGTTTGCTTCATATCAGGCACTGCTCTGCATGCCTGATATATACAAAGTAATTTAATACTCAATTCTATGAGATAGATACCATTATCTCCATTTTATAGATGAGAAACAGAGACACAGGGGGGTTAAGTAACTTGCCCAAGGTCACACTGCCAGTAAATATCAGAACTTGAATACAAACCCCACAATTTATTTTTTATTCTCTTATCGATGGACATTTGAGTGGTTGCAAACAAGGATGCCTTGAACATTCTCACTTGTACTCCTGTGCACATATGCATGAATTTTTCTAGGGTATATATATAGAATAGTTAGGTATTAGAATATGTGAATGCTTAACCTTACACGATAATGTCAAATTGCTTTCTAATCCCACCTATAGATGTCTTTTTTTATTTTTAAATTGATTTCAGAGAGGAAGGAAGAGGGAGAGGGAGCAATAGAAACACCAATGAGAATCATTGATTGGCTGCCTCCTGCACATCCCCTACTGGGGATGGAGCCTGCAATCCAGGCATGTGCCTGACCAGGAATCAAACTGTGACTTCCTGGTTCGTAGGTTGACGCCCAAACACATAGCCATATCATTTCTTAATTTTTCAGTCTAAAATGGTATTCGTTGTCCTCTCAATCACTTATGAGATTAAACATATTTTCATGTGTTCAGTCATATCCTCTGAAAGTATCTGGTTTCTGTCTTTTGCTCATTTTACACCGGATAATGATGAATAGAAGTGTAAATAACAGGCATTGTTGTTGTGTGTTCCTGATTTTTTATGTATACAACTTAATCATTATCTTCTTTTACATAATGCTGAATTCCCTTAATAGAATTTTGCCTTTTACATCTATGTTCATAAGTGCTATTCATCTGGAACTTTATTTTCTCCTACTGAATGGGTCTGATTCCAGTACAATAATAGTTATACTGACCTCATAAAATGAGCTGGAGTACTCCTTTATTTATTCTTTGAACCTGCATTTTCCTAGACCATGGTCTATTTTGTCTAGGTTTGCAAATATATTAAGATGCTCCTGGTAGTCTCTTGTCATTTTTATCTTTACTATATCTATAGGTACTTTAGTCATTCATTTCTTCCATTGCCTGTGTCTCCTTGCTTCTACACTGTTTATTCTGTTGTTCTTTTCCTTAAGTTACACTTAGTCTTGTCCCTTAGTTTAAAACCATGTCCCTCAAAGTGCTGTTTCTGCTGCATTGCCCAATTTTCCAAATGTAGTACTTATAGATTCTAAGTACATTTTCTTCTTTCATCTGTAAAGTTTTATTAAACTTGTAAATATAAGATTTTTAAGGATTAACTTTTATCACTGACCTCTAACTTATTTCTGATTATCCATTTAATACTAACTTTTTGAAATTTACTATAACTTATTTCATGTCTAGTACATGGTCAATTTTTGCTGATATACAATGATTAAGAAGAATATTCTCTGTTGATTATTCTAAATATGTTCATTGACTCAATAGTGAAAATTAAATTATTCAAGTCTGTATTCACTAATTTTTTCAGTCTGCCCGATTTACCAATTAAGAGCTGTTGAAATCTCCCATTATGTTGTTCAATTTGTTGATTTAGCCCCATAGTTCATACATTTTGAGGTCATTTTATAGAGGAAATACAAATTTAAAATTGTTATATATTCCTAGTGAATTGATCCTTTTCTATTTATTTAGTAACCTTCTCCATCTTTACACATCATAAAGTCTAATTTTATGTGATCACTAAAACTACACATATTCTCTTTCGCTATTTGCCTAATGATTGTTTTTTTAACCCAGGAAAATGGTTTAAAAATTAAACTGTTGGTTAATTTATTTTAGTCTATTCATATTTATTTTAATTATCTGATGTCTTATTATCATCTACTTTTTTCCTCCTCCCACCCATAATTTTTCCCCTTTTTTGTACTGAGTTATTGACTTCCTATTCCATATGTTAAATTTATTTTCCTCTACAATGATTCATCCCATATCTATTCTTTAGCAGTTATACTTGAACATTTTACTATACATATTTAACATAATTTTAAAGTTAAACAATATCTTACCCATTTTCTCAATAAAAGAACCTCAGAATATTTTAATGCTAGTCACCCTCCTCTCACCTTATAAGTCATTGTCCAGTTTTTCAATTATATCCTATTTTACTAGTAAAAGTACACATTAATGTTGCATAAAACATTTAGTTTTACATTTGTTTACAACTTTACTTCTTATAAACACTTCTTTCATTACAGCTGTTTTCTATAAACAACACTTGATTTCCATGTTTATTATTTTATTTGCTCACTAGCAATTCCATTTCCAATCACCCTTTTGGAATCCTTTTCCTTCTTGAGATCATGCTTTTGCAGTCTCTTTAATGAAGGTCTATTGATGGCAAGACCTGTTTTTCATCTAAACATGTCTTTATGGTCATGTCTGAAAATGTCCTTCAGTCTTGCTTGGCTCAAATTCTAAGTTGACTAGTTTGTTTCAGAATTTTGAAGGCGTTATTTTACCATCTTTTGGGTATGTACATTGTTGCCATAAAGAAGCCTATTCAGTAATTGTCTCATCTTCCTTGATGCTTTCCCCACTTTGATTGCTTTTATAATCTTGTTTGGTATCTAGCAGTTACATTCATTGGGGTTAGGTATGAATTTCATCTATATGTGCTTGGGATATATATTGTGTTTGCTGAATTTATGAATTCATCTTTTCCAACAAATGCAGAAAATAGTTATTTTTCAAATATTGCCACTCCTCCATCCTCTCCATTCTTTCTCCCCCTAGTACTTTAGTCCTCACAATTCTTCCTTCCATACCTCTTAGTATTTATATCTTCCAGTAGCTCATTTCTCCTTGCTGTGCACTGAGTCATTTTTTAGCTTTAGCTTTCAGTTTATTTACTGTCTTTTCAGCAGAGTCTAATATGACATTCAACACTTCCAAGGATTTTTTTTTTTTTATTTCAAGTAACATTTCTCATTTCTAGCAGTTCTATTTGTTTTATTTTGCACCTCTGACTGTGGTTCAATCCTTCATGTATTGTTGGCAATGAGACCTTGGAGAGTTTAATCTGAAGATGGTTATTTCTACAGATTCTTTCTCATGCTAGTTAGTTTCAACTTGTGACTGCTGATCTCTAGTCATGAAATAACATTGCTTTATCTTAATCTATGAGAATCTTCATCCTCTACCTTGCTTCTGTCAGAAGTTATGAGACTACAAATTGAGGACCACTTCAACTGTCCTGGCTACAGTAGCATCTCAGATTCAGATTACTCTCCTTGTTTCTGGTCCGAGGCAAACTGCATAAGGCAGTGCTGCAATTGGTATCTGCCACGTGAGCAACCACAGCCCACCCATATGCTTAATACAGTATTTACGACTTACAACTCAAAATGTATTCATTTTTGTGGCGAAAGAAAAGTAAAGGTATGGTCTTTGGAGATCTCCCCTACTTTCCTTGAGTATATTAATGCATTCAAAGGTACATTTTTATTCAGGATCTAGGTATTTCATAGTACCTAGTCTAATGTACTGCTGGAAGAAAAAATCTTATTTAATATAGTAAAACAATTATGATATACAAACACGAGAAAGCACATGATTTATGGCAATCTTTACTGATTCAAATCCGGAAAGGTTTCCTACCACTTGATCAGAACTGGGTCAATATTTTGGAACTGGGTAAACATTAGAAAGGTCCTACAGTATGAACTTACCCAATAGGTGGTTGCCCCACTTTGTAGAAATTTCTCCTGTTGTTCTATTACTAAGATATTCAGCCAACCCTGACTATTCAAATTTTCAATGTCCTGATGAATATGTGATCCAGATCAAGAGGACTAAAATCTGTGAAAATAAACCATCAGTTTGAACATTTAAAAATAAATAATAATGATTTGTTACATGAAGCTTCCATCTAGATAAATAATTTTATTGCAGGGCTAAACAAGGCAGCTGGTGATTTCATTTGTCAGAAACACACCTAATAGGAGTTTGGCAGCAGGTCTGGCTGCTGTGGTCTTAAATGCAGATGGCTTGTTTGCATCTTTATTATTCATAATTGTTGGTCAGTGTTCTCTAGATGATCAGGAAGCTCATTGTGCTTCACCCTAATCACTGAAGTAGTGAAAGGAGATACCCACAGCAAGGAGTGCAACTGCAAATGCTGCAATCATACCTAAAAGTAAACAAACACAAAACAAATAGAAATGGAATAAGCGGAAGAAAAGCTTACTTGATTCTAGCCTCTAAAATGTAGGTAATTGATGGGCCTAAACAACAACAGCACACACACAAATACATATTCTTACACACATATAGACATGTCCTAAAAGCCGACAAAGTCTTAGAGGAAATACAGCAATAAGTTTTTTAAAAAGTAGATTGCAAAGGTTAGACTGGTAATCATGTATTTCATCACTTTAACGAAACCTTAAACAACAAAAAATAGTGTCTTATACATGTGTGCCCTCACACACATCTAAAAGAAAAACACATAATTTAAAAGGGTCCTATCTATTTACACTGAAATTCCAGCTGTCTCATGCAATTAGGCTTAAACCAAAAAAACAGCTCCAATGTGCAGTGGTTCTCAATCATTAAATGCAGTCATTTGAATAGCTATTGAAAACTATAGAAACTCAGATCACCATTCTAAAATCTAGGAACTAGTAACTCATTTTTGCCCCCTAATTATTAAGTTAAAAAACAAACAAACAAACAAACAAAAAACCGGATTAGAGAATCACAAACACACACACACACACACACACACACACACACACACACGTACAAAGAATTTATGAAATTAATTTAAGTTTATCTAATAAATAAGTGATAAAAAAACAACTAAAACTTCTGGCTGTCAAAAACCTTAATACTTTCCATGAAATAATAGTGTACATGTTCTTTGATCAATAAGTCTAAAAAATGTGAAAGTGACTGCCACACTATCGTGGAACCTTTTAAATACTGAAGTGCATTAAAAATTTTCAGCCTCAAATTTGACTTTTTTTCATAAGAGATATCGAATCTGCAATAACAATCCTGGGAAAACCAATTTGGAAAGTATTGGTCCTACTATACTAGTCAATTCCCCAAACTCAACATGCTTTTCTTCTAAAAGCACCAATAAAATTAGTAGGAAGTGTCATCTTTGAGGGCCCTTGAGATAATGCATCATTTGTACATCTTTCCATCTCCAGGTCTTAGCATGTTCCACAATTCTCAATAAATATTGGCTTAATCTAGTATCTTTAAGTAAAATAAAACCCAGTAATTTTAAAGTAACAAGAAAACGGAAATCCAAAATACCATCTTTTTCAATGTTATAAAAGAAATAAAATACCCATGTTTTGCCGAATTTTCAATACTATTGTAGTTTGCATTGGTTCTTTTGGTTGTTCATCATCTCTATTGTCCAATGGAGCTTCAGAATTCATAGAGGAACTCAGAAAAGCTGCAAGAGGATAATAATAATGAATCCTATTGTTGTTTTGGCAATTAATAATTTCAAATAATTAGATATTAGTAATAAAGATGGGATCAGCAAACTGCAGCCTATAGGCCAAACCTGCAGGGGTTGGTCAGACACCCATGGGCCAAATTTGCAGGGGTTGGCCAGATCTTATGTGTTCCACAAAGCCTAAAATAGTTACTATTAGAACCCAGACGGAAAAGTTGTCCTGACTCTTGATCTAACCTGAAATTTGAAATATATAAGCAAAATATGATAATAAGTGTGACCTCTAAAAAAAATCATTGTTAAGCAAGGCAAGCACAATATCTCATTTTACAGATGAAATATAAAACCTGGGAAGTTAGTGCATATTTGAGGTCATGGGCAGCAGACTGAGGATTCAGATATGAGGTTTTTTTCTTCTTAATTATGGGTGAGAATAATTTTTGTAGGTTTGCTTAGCTGAATTTATTTAACACCAACTAAAAGTATTTGAAAAGAAAACATTCTTAGAGATCATATAGAGCAGTGGTTTTAACCCCCTCTCCTCCTAGTGCTAAAGAGTCTGACATAAAATCCAAGCATGTACAACAGGTGAAAGTAGAATTACTCTGGCTGAAGTAGGTAGGGATGGGTGGCTCCTGGAGCCAGACTCCCTTCTTCCTCTCAGGTGGCAGTGGAGTTCGGTTCTATAGAACTCCGGGGAACTATGTTTGAAAGCAACTACTTCATGTTGATCCCTTTATTTACAAAGAAGAAAACCACAGTGAGAGACAATAAATACTACTGTTTAAATTCCAAGTAAAATAGCCTAGTACATGGATTTAAAATGTCCTTATAAACATGTGTATCCCAATATACTAGCACATAAGCTTATTGAAAAAGATACCTAGCGCACCAAAATGGTTGAAAGAAAAAGGGAAAAATGCCTAGTTCTCATCAATTTCCCATGAAGAAAAATTTACTGTCATTTTCAGAAATAATCCTTAGTAACTACCTCATTAGAATCAAGGGAAGCCCCATTCTTTTTATATCCTCTTAACATATAACTAAAGAACTTTAAAAACAAACATAGTTTTCTTTTTTCCTACTCCAATATCAAGTTGTCACAAAGGCAAACAAATTCTTATTATGAACTGTCTCTAAAACTATTCAGTCTCTTATATTTCTACAGCTTCTTGTTTGCTAAAGGGCCATAACACCTTAGTTCCAGACTACATTAACCTATCAGCTTCCAATTTCCCCTAACTTCATCTGACAAAAATTGAATGGGAGGTGGGAATGGAGGAAGATGGAGGTGGGTAAAGGGGAAATTGACGGAGACTTGACTTGGGGCAGTGAACAGACTTTACTTGGGGGATGAACACACAATACAGTGTACAGTTGTGTTGTAGAACTGTGCACCTGAAACCTGTATAATTTTGTTAACCAGTGTCACTCCAATAAATTCAATTAAAAAATGGAATGGATAACATAATTTTATTCATGTTAAAACACACGCACACATAAACTTTGGCTTTTCTATCAGCAAATATCACTGGTAAAAAACTTTTTCTTTGGGCCACTATATCTTTGTATCAGGTAATGAATAAACAAAAATATTGGATAAAGCATGAATTATACCTATTTGCTAAAGGAATTTTTTTAATTTAAACACTTGTATATAAAGAGCACAAAATGGTTCTATTTGTCATGATATACATTTAATATTGAATTGTTATATGTGAAGATCATGCTGGACAAGTAATTTACTTTTATTTAAAAAAAAAAAGCCATTCCATTGTTCTATTATCTCCATTTTTAAATCGGTCAAAATCCTGTGATTTGATACAAATTCAAGATAAGTTTTCAGAAACAGAGCACTTTTCAAGAATAAATAAAGCCCTATCATAATTTACTTTTTGTGAGGGTCTGTAGGCTTTTAATTCAAATCTCAGGTACTATGTTATTTTACCAATACTTTAATTTAAATGCAAATGACATATGTTCAATAAGAAATTAGATTGTAACCATTCCTTAAAATCAGGTAATTTAACTTCAAACAAATCATGTAAGAAAACAACTTTCTTGAGCAACTGTTAACCAAGGAGAAAACAAGGGCCATGATGAATACATGCTAACTGTCTATGTGTTCCATTTCACGCCAAGTTGTTAATAGGTGGGCAGGACTATTTAGAAGCTTAAAATGAAACATTAGGACTTGAACTCCTTTGGTTAGTTGTCTTCTTCTCCATCTCTGAATCCTAAATTAGTGAGGTTTCACTACAGTCAGTGATTTAGCCAAAAAATGCTTTTTCCTCATAATTAAATTAGCAACATGTAAGGAAACAGCAAAAATTAATTTCAGTTCAGATAGCAAAAACAGAATTAGTAAAATGAGTTTCATCCAATTTTAAAGGTGTGTCTCCAAATTTTAGCTGATACTGTGGATAAAGTACATCTGAATTATTAAGTTAATATCTACTAGGAGGTGACTAATGCATCTAAGTAATTTTAAAGCCATAGTTATCCCTCACCTTAAGTGAGTCATTTTGACAAATTGTTCTTCATCCCTTAAGTCATTTAAAACTATGTTATTTTAAGATATTTACTTGGCAAATATGTATTTTAAACATAGCAACTACTTGGCAGCATATTATAGAACAGAAATAAATAATAATCAAGCTAGATACTTATAAGTTTAATGCTAATTGTATAGCAATTGACTTCAATTTTTAAATTTAAATATCAGAACTCTACTTTTTATGGTTTATTATATATAAAAAGATTAATTTAAAATATTTAGGAAAATCTATGCACCCTACAAAATATTACTTTCCTACTTTAATATTAATAGTTTCCATTATAATTCAGGAATCATTATTTTAAAGCCTTATAATACTAGTTATTATCATGCTGCCTTTATGTTTAGAAAGTATTTTACCTAACATTTTTACTAAATTCTCATACCAACCCCAAGAGAATCTGAGGTTCAGAGGGAATTTGTTTAAGGTTATACAGCTGCAAGTGGCACACCTGGACTGAGCTAAAATACTATCTTGGAAAAATTATGCATCTAATATTTTTGAATAAATTAATAAGTGAATAAACGAATGACTAAGTGAATCTAATTCTAAACCAATAGGATGTTTATGTAAAAGCACTTAATTTTTCTATTACAAGGTTATGTTTTCACCCTACCTTATAATTTGGAAATATGTCATTTCATTATTAAAAATACACTAATTACTAAATCATTCCTTCTAATTTAAATATTTGATGAAGCAAAACTAATATAATTCTAGAAAAGTAATATTCTTGGCTATAATACAACTCATACCAGTGTTCATTTCCTAAAAAGCCTAGTTACTTTTACTGTATTCATCCTTCCAAATGAACTCAAATGTTACCTGCTCTGAGAAGTTTTCCCTGAATCCCTTACAGGTATAGTGTTTATGCTAAATAAATGTAGTAAATAAATAAGACTATAGTCTTATAGTCTATATTGGTTAGGTCCCATGGAAAGGTAGTAAAACAAAATTGTTAGAAAAAAACACACAGATTCTAGAGTCAAACTGCTTAAGTTTAAGCTCCACCATTACTAGGTATGTAACCTGACAAAGTTATTTGACCTTTCTGACCCTCAAGTCTCTCATCTGGAAAATGGGGTTAATAATAATCTGTATCATAGGTAAGGATTAAATGATTTCGTATTTGTAAGGCTCTTAAAACAGTGTCTGGAACGTAAGAGGTTCTATATAAATAGATAATATTGTTATTAGAGTGTTAGGTTTAATTCAGGGTAATATATTTCAAGAAAGGCAAATCCAATATAATAAAAAGGTAATATGCAAATCGACCAAATGGCAGAACAACCAGTCGCTATGACACGCACTGACCTCCAGGGGGCAGACACTCAATGCAGGAGCTGCCCCCTGGTGGTCAGTGCATTCCCACAGGGGGAGGGCCTCTCAGTCAGAAGCCCAGAAGCCGGGCTCATGGCTGGTGAGAGCCTCTCCCGCCTCTGTGGCAGCGCTAAGGATGTCCTACTGCCAGCTTAGGCCCGCTCCCCAGAGAGAGTGGGCCTAAGCTGTCAGTCAGACATGGAAATCCCCTGAGGGCTCCCTGACCGCCCCCGCCCCCCCAGTGCACGAATCTTGTGTACTGGGCCTCTAGTCAGAGTATATTTAAAGAAGTAGTTTTTAATTTTTCTTAAGTTACCAACCCTTTGAAAGCTATAGATCTCTTTCCCAGAAAAAATTATACAATTACTTTCAAGTGATTTGTGGATCTCCCAAAAGCTATCTAGAGCAAGGCAACCAAAGTGGCAAGATAAAATGAGGTCTGAAAACTATAATAAAGAGAATAGTTAAAGGTGTATGGGAATATCTGGCTTTAAAGTATTTAAAACACAACAGTTACCCTCAAATTTAAAGCATGGACCCCCAAAAGCAGTACTCATGTTTTATTGCTGCAGATTACTGAAAAAAGTATAGATTATAGGAAGGCAGACTGGTATTAGGAATAAGGAAGAATAGAGTCTAACCACCCATCTGTAAGGAATATAGATTCAGTATTCAGTATTATAAGACAGAGGATGAACCAGGACAATTCTAATGATCCCACATGAAGTGCATTCAGATATCAACAACAGAATGGGTCAAGAATTATTGGTAGGCATTAGTGAAAGAAATAAACAAAACAAATAAAAACCTCCACCCTCGTGATTCTAAGTTTGGTTTGCAGGGATATTACAGTCACTAATATGGGAAAACATATTTTGAAAAGTAGCAATTATTTTTTCAACTAGTCTACTTTCAAAACTCTTTTAGAAAATACTAGTTTTCAAAATACTGAAACACAGCTGCTGCTTTAACATCAGGTACCAAGCAATTTGGAGTGTTGCTTTTTTTTTTCTTCTTTAAAACAAACTTACTATTCCACATCATGATTAATACTAACCTGGAGCTATTAAAAATCCAACCTGGTAGTCTCCAACTAAGTGGAGGCTTTACTGACAGATTTGTAATTCACCAAACAAACACTTACTTGACATCATATTAACAAGAGAACTCTGAATCAAACACTCTACTTTATGAGGGGTGGGAATTAGTTAAGCAACAGAGGAACAACTAAAAAATTAGAATTAGAAAAAGAAATTAAAAATTGCTGTATTCTAATTTCATAAACATCCATATTCAAAAGTAACCTAAAGACTTTATTAGTATATCAGAAATTTTAAGATTGATAAATGGCTATGTACGCAATATTCATTGATATTTGCAAATAACTTCTTTTATCACGTATTTTTTTAATGTTTCAGGAAGTCTGTCATACATGCCTGTACACATTTATTTATTGATATGTTTTCATAGCCTACTTTCACTAGAAACAAAAACAAAAACAAAAAAACAGCCTTCCAAAATGTAAGGTCAAATGTGAAAATGATGGGTAGGAGAAGAAAATGTGTCACACAATTAAGATAGTTTGGCAAATCTATACTCTATAAAAATAATTTTTGGAACTGCCTATTTCAGCTTAGTACCAGTTATATAAAGGGGGTAAAAAAATAAAGGCAGATAGTATGCAGAAGACGTTTAATAAAGTATTTTTTAAAACTTTGTGACATCATGTTTAACCAAATAATTAATCAAAATAATGGGTTTTGAGAAAACTTCTCTTACAATAAAGAAATACCTCAAAACCATATATTTCCACCTACTTAAGGCAACTCTTGTTTCCAGATCTACTTGCTAGGCTTAGAAAAACCTGAAGTATCTTAAATGTTGATACAATTTTCCAGAAAAACTAAATGCCTCAGAAGTTATCAATCAGAACTAGCTTTAAGGAAAAGACATATTTAAACTAATGTCTCATAGGTGATCTTAGCAGTAGTCTAATCAGATTCTTAAATAACACCATGGAATTACCTGTGTTTATTTCCTCTGCAATTTCCAAATCTTCTATTTGAATCCTATGATCTAACATCTCTATAAAATGGTCTCTGATTTCTTCAGCTGACTCATCTCCAAATTTATAATCACATAACATTACCGTGGATCCCGGAATGGGGACAAAAACTCGGTGAGGAAGGATGTGAAACTCTTTTTCAGAATCTAAAAGAAGAAACATTATCAATATTTAGCTAAGTCGATCACTGGTATCAGTGACATATATTTTGTAAGTAAATGAAAGCATCATATACATACCAATAGAAATAAAACCTAAAAGTTGTTTTTATTCTCTAAATGATGTGACACAAAATTGCTGTTACTGAATCCTGCTTTACTTCAATATCCCTGGCCTCTGCAAGGGATCTAAATGATATTCCTGTGAAATATAAGCTTATCACTGCCTTCAATATGAGGATGTTGTTGATTATATATTCTTGTATTAACCACCCTTCTTTGAAAGAATAACCAGGAGAAAATTTTGTCCCTGGTTATTTTTCTTATTTGTTTTAACTTTACAATTTCCCCCTCTTCATGCAACTTTGGAGCCAAATTAGTGGCCCATCTATATGGAGTGTATAGAACATGACAGCATACATTTTTATACATGTATGTACAAAATAATCTCACCACTCACATAATCTACAAAGTGCTAGTGGTCCCCTCTATCAAGCCTGTGTATGACAGCAAGTTATGTTTTATATACTAACCTCACTACCAACTCCATCTTGCTTTCTTTTCATTTTCCCTTTGCCTCATTCTTAATACTAATATTTATTATTCTGATCATTAATCTTAATTAAGTTCTTAGTTACTCCTAGAACCTTATTACATGCTATACATAATTAATAATGCATACATATTCTGTTTTTCAAATCAGGTTATATGCTTCTTGAGGAAAGGAATCTGGTCATTGATTTGTATCTATCACATTGCCTTGAACAGAACAAATGCTTAATGAACATCTAATAAATAGACATACTAAATGCTATAAACTAGAAGTAATATTCCTGGGACAACAATTAGTGCTACATATTGTCATAAATAGCATTAAGTAATATTTGAAAAAATAATCTGGATCTAAATAAATAACGAAGAACTATATTTCACTCTTCTTTGAATACTCACAAAGTAAAATATATTCCCCCCAATTTCTAACATCATCATTGGTCCAAACAAACACAACTGGTTCTACACCATGATTCTAGTGAACTATCAACAAAGATCTAGATTTTGTGTAAAGAATAGACTCTTTCAGCAATGGATATGATTTTTAAATCTACCACTGTACAGGCCAAGTAGAAAAGCAGGGCTCACTTTTATAGCAACCTTTTTTCTTGCCAAGAAACTAGTGGTAGCTTTATATAACTATAAACAGAAGACAAAGAATGTCTGTCAGGGGAAATGCAATGACTTAAATTATGTGTTTCTGCCATATTATACTTATCTGCTTTTCATAAGAGAACGGGAAAAGAGTTTTACTCTTTGAACAGACTGCCACCTATCTGTAAAATTATATTACTACAATTTGTTTTGTAGCATGTGAACTGTCCACGCAGATGGTTAGGCATCTATTATTTTATTTGGGTCCAGTTTCTTGAAATAGGTAAAGTTCAAAATTTTTAATGACCGCTATAATGTGTATGTATAATTGGCATGCAAACTGCATTCATTCTAGTTTTGCCTAAAAAAAGAGATAAATATGCTATAAAATCAAATGTTTAAGAATTGGTTGTGATGAATTTAAATTACTCACTAAAAAAGAAAAGGCTCTTATAATTTCAAATTAAAAAGTTAATTTAGCCATTTAATATCTAAATAAAACCAAGTTTTCTAATTGGTCTGAGGCTAAAAATGGGAGGGGGACCTTTGTAAAAAGACACATCTTAAAAAGTATTCCAAAAAGGAGTCCTTTAGGAATAGTCCCACAGCAGAGTATCTAGTTCACCATTATTTCAAAAAGTTCAAAACAGAAAAAACATTTAAATTTAAGCCAATATGATAAGAATTGGATTTCTGCTGATTAATAGAGTCCCAACTCATACTGAAGTATTAGAGCAATTTTTGTAAAATAGGTGCTATCATAACCAATGGATGCAAAACTCTGGGGGTTGAGGGCATGTATGGGAGTGGGGTGGGGGGGAGCAATGGTAAGATATGTACACATATAATACCTTAATAAAAAAATGGAAACAAATAAATAAATAAAATAAAAATAGGTGCTATCTAAGCTCTTAAAAGATAAGAGCCATTTGCATGAAGGGATGAGAAGTGCCATCCACAGACTGAAACCACGACCACAGGCAAAAAGGATTGTACATGACTGAGAGGACAAGTGATATGAATGGATATGGTGTAGCAATGGAAGAAAGTAAGAGGTTTCAAAATTGATGGCCTCATTTTCATAAGGAGTAGGTCATCTTCTGAGAGTAGGTTGCACAGGATTGAATGGAGGCTGATACAGAATAATGAAGATGGTCTGACATACTTTCTAAGGGGAAAACCCCAATAAGTAAAAAGAATGACTGGAGTTCATATATATTTTTTAAAAATTTTTTACAGTCATTGAAGTATTAGGTTCTTTCACCTGGATAGCCAGAATCCAAAGGCTATGTTTGTTTTAAAATAAGGAATTTAAAGTTAATATGCCCTTTGCAGACTTCCTGATGCATGCAAAAATATTTTACGACATATATTCTACATTTTACCATTCTACAAATCTACAAAATCTTACAAGCATAGGAGAAACATAAGCTAAGTAAAATGAGGACTAAATCTAAGATCTAATAACTTGGTGTGTGTGTATATATATATATATATATATATATATATATATATATATATTCAACTTCAATTTTACATTTGTTTATATTATACTTGCAATTTAGTCTTTTATATTGATATCCTAAGATCAATTTACATGTTAATGGAATAAGTATCCTGTTACTAAAGTTTTAAAAAATATATTTACACTTGCGTTTCTTCTGGAAATATAATGCTATACTTCCCAAAAATTAAAGTTAAGAAATTTTAAGACAAGTATCATTAAATAATTCTCTTCCTTCTTCACCTCTAACATAATAGCAACTACTATTTATTGATGGCTTGACTTAACAACTTTAAAAACATCATCTTGCTTAATCTCACTGGCTCAAAAAGTAGCTACTATAATCTCTGTTTTTTACATAAGATAATGGATGTTTAGATAGGCTGAATCACTTGTCCAAAGTCACTTAACTAGTGGCAAAATAGACAAAGAGCCCAAGACCTTTAGTCTTTGTTCTTTCCACCAAACTACAATGCCTATTCTCTTCACAAAGTTATTCAATTACAGTGAAAAATGTTTTTTATTTTTAAAAAATTTAATTTGTAACTACTGCAACTGCTCTTTGAAGCAATTAATTATAGTGATTGGACATCATCAAAATTTTCAATACTCACTAACTTATAAAATGATACCAGGACAGTCATATAATACCATTTTTATGAAGCATTTTTAAACAGAGTAATTAAATAATATGTGTGATTAGATAGATCTTTGGCATTAATGATGGATATATGTCCACGTCTCTGAAAATCTCAAAATTCACTGTTCAGCTGTAATCATACTGTTGCTCAGAAAGTGAGTATTTAACACCACGAGAGCTATACCATCCACAAAGCCAAGTAGCAAAAACAAAGCCATAATGAGGTGAGGTTGGTAGGCTTGACTGTGTGGCTAAGTGACCAAGTTTCACACAAATATCTCAATCCAATTGCTGCACATAAGAATCAAAGTCATGTCTCAGCAAAACTATACATTTCACTATCAGTGGAGAGAACCTCAGGGTTATTTGTGAAGTACAGCAAGGACAAATGTGAAATCTGGCAATTCCAGGAATCTATCATACTAGCAATATAAAAAAGATGATTAGCCTACCGAACCTAATATACTATTTACTAAAAGAAGTTAATTTTGTAGAGAAGCTATGCTTTCTTCTATACATATAAAAATAGTCCCTTCACAAGCTAATATATAAGTTTCAATTATATGTATATTCAACTGTGAATTCCTAATCTACTCACATTTTAATGGTAGCAAGGTGAAGATGAATATGTAGCTCTAAAAAGCATACTCAATATTTAATTTTCTTTTTGAATAAAATAAATATTTTAATAGAAATTACAAAAATGGTATAAATTGTTTATGTTTCACAATAGATATAATAGTTAGAATAAATAGGTTATGACACCATGGCCCAAACTTTTTAAATTTAATTAAAATCTGTTAGAGTAATTGATAAGAAGTATATAAACTAGTACACAAAAAATTTGGTAAGAATAAGATGTCAATTGCATATAGACCACAAATTAATACCTATTAAATAATCTATTATATAAATATTCAATACTAATAAATGTTTTGATTATGAATGAATTATTTTAAAAACCTAATATATATTAATTTTTAAAATTAGCTTTAAAATGTTAGCACAGTTTTCTAGTCTGGTAGAAATTCATGCATATTTTTTTTTAAATCTTTCCAGAAATTGTTTTAAATATTGATAGATTTCCTATTATAAGGTGTTCACAAACTATTTTTTGTGCAACTGAAAATTTTTCATTCAATAAAAAAATAAAAGATGACATATTGTTATTAAAGATAGGTATAAGTATGAAAAATGACATATCTATTATATCTTGACATCCTATCTACTGAAAACATGCCCAATAAAAGTACTTAATTTTATACTCATAACTTTTTTTTCTGGAATTTCATTCAAAAGCAGATCCTCAAATAGTATTTCACAACGATCAGCAACTGTATTCAATATATCTCTCTTCACTGCCTACGGAAAAACAAGACAAATTACAATAAGAAATAAAATCCGTTACTTTAGATTTGCATGATTTTATTACTAAGAAACCTTCACATAACTGGTCTCCCTGTATAATCACATCCACTAAAATAAGTGATACATCATTCCTTTTCAAATGTCCACTTAACATCCTTATTAACAACATTAATAGTTTAAAAGCAAATTTGCCTGCCTCATCTAAATAATAAATTAAAACCAAATAAATAAATGCAGTTTTGCATCTAAACAAATAATGCTACTATTCCGAACTAGCAAATGTATAACTATGAAAAAAGTGCTAGTCATGGCACTTTTTCTGAATTACAGAGATTATAGAATACTACCTAATCATTCTTCCAGTAAATACTTTTCCTATTATTTAAAAAGTTCAATTTCTTTTAAAGGAAATGATTTCCAATGTACTAATAAGTCACACTGTGGAACACTTAATGAACTTGTATAATCATCACTTTAAAAAAGACATAAAATAGACATTCTACATATGAAAATCTCGTGATGAATTACATGGTATAATTGTACTGCCTAATCGACTGGGCCTTTATTAGTCAAAGTTAAATTAATAATAATGAAAGCTGATATTGCAAAAATTAAGGACTTTTGAATAGTCATGTTAACACGCTTCTGCTTTTCATGAACCAGTTATTATTCCTTTTGTACCTGCACAGCATCCTTAACCTTGGGTTTATTGCTATGAATGTAAGCTCTGCATTTCACAGCGCCCTTAAGGTTTACAGAGCCGCTGCAGATCTGGACGGTGGCTGTGGATCTGTGGTCTGAATTCAGAAGCTGAAAGACAAAAATCACTTTAAAGTTCTAATAGCTAACATTATATTAACTATATAAACTACATTAATAACTACATGAGACTTTTAAACATTATAGAAGACATTTCGTAAAGTGAGAAGAAATTTTTGGCTGAACCAAGTATTTGAAAATTTTCTCCATAAATTATTAAAAGGCCTTCATATTTCTCCTTATATAAGTTATATATCATTTGTTGAGTATTTGAGTATAGTCAAATACTTTATGTTAAACTTTTAATAGTTTTGGGCCAAAAGACTCAAACATTAAAATAATGTTTTATATTAAAATAATGTTTCTTGCGAATAACTTTCCTAGAACTGGACATTTTTTAGTCTCTTACATCTCTAAAATTCTTTGACTCTCTAATTATAAACATAAAAACAGAAACAATTTCATTAAGTTTATTCTTAGAAATAATGTACTTTAGATAAGAAGGATTTTAAAATATTTACCAACTGCGTTAACACTCTGACATCAAAAGAACAACTACTTGCTTGAGCATTTCCTCGAGGTTTTTTCTAGGGGAAAAAAAGTTAAAACTAGATTACTGAGATCAGAATGGAACATAAAAGACAATTTAGGAACTATCCTACACATACTAAGTAACTTAGAGAAAAAAAGTATTATTATTTGTTTTGTTTTAGCTATTTCTATAGACATGTTACTTTGTATATTCTATAGCAATGTTTTGTTTTTTGATAAAAACAAAACAAACAAAACATTAATTCCCTACTTTTATTCTTCTAAAGCAAAGACTAGCAAACTATGGTCTACAGGTCAAATTGAGACTACCACCAGTCTTTATAAATAAAGTTTTACTGGAACACACTAATATCATTCATTTACGTATTGTGGCTGCTTACATGCTACAACATCAGAACTGAATAGCTGCAACAGAGACCAAACGGTCCTTATTTCTGCAAAGTTTGCTGGCCCTTGCTCTGAAAGGAGAGATCATAAAGTTTCTCTTCAGATCAAAGCTATTTTAGGAGCCCATATAGTCCCTTCTTTAAAATGGCAAAGGTTGGTCTTCAAACTGCCATAAGGGCAGGATTCTTTTTATTTCCAAAATAATCTCATAATTTTATGAGAAAAACGTCTGCCCTTTACTTCAAAAGGCCTTAGAAATAAGAAGTAGGTGAAAACTGTTTTCATGAAGGAAAGAAAGATAGAACTAAGGATTCGTCATCTTTTGTTTTTCCTTAACACAAATAATTTCATAAGTAAGAGGATTTTCTCTGAACTCACCTGTCCTTCTAGTAGGTCACAATCTTCAGCTTTAACTTGTCCATTTATCAAATAAATACCATTTTCTATTTGCTTCGCCCAGCGTGCAAGTCCATTCTTATAAGAAACACAACAGGGATATCTTTCAGATATGATGCCATCTCAAATTCCCCACAACTTTTTCCTCCTAATTCACTGGCATAGTAAAAATCTTTATGTAGCAGTTTTTTGTACCTTATTCATCCTATATAATAAAAGCCTAATATGCTAAGTGTCCGGTCGTCCGGTCAACTGTTCAACCAATCAAAGCGTAATATGCTAATGAATGCTAAGGCCACTCAACTGCTCACTATGATGTGCACTCACCACCAGGGGGCAGACGCTCCGACCAGGAGGTTAGCTTGCTGCTGGGGTCCGGCCTATCAGGACTGAGCAAGATGGGCCGGACATGCCCTGGAGCCCTCCCGCGGTCCCTCCCCAGCCCCGACCGTGCACTGGTGGGGTCCCTCAACCTGGCCTGTGCCCTCTCGCAATTTGGGACCCCTTGGGGATGTCAGAGAGCCAGTTTCAGCCCGATCCCACAGGCCACTCCCCTTGGAGGGCACCCGACACAGGGCTCATGGCTGACAAGTGCTGCTGCAGCGGCGTGAGCCTCTCCAGATCGGGTCTGATTGGGTGCGAGCCCGTGGCAGGCACAGTGGGGCCAGGATGAGTGGGAGCAGCAGGTAGGAGCTGCAGGCGGCTTTGGACTGTGGGTTTCAGTCCAATCCCTGCAGGGCACCCCGAGGGACCCCACCCGTGCACAAATTCGTGCACCAGGCCTCTAGTATTTAATAATAGTTTGTCTAATCTTTATCTCAAACTACCATTTACATCACTGACTTAGAAGGTTTAATAACTACATGATCATAGTCAAATAAGTTCAATAATTCCCATTATCTTTTAAAAATGTGACAAAAGAGAAAAAGCCTCAAATACATAAAGCAGTATTTGCCTCCAACACAAATGAGATATAAACAAAAGAATGATACAAAAATTCTTTAAAAGGACTAACAAAGAGAACACAAAGCTAAAGATGATGCAAAAGCAAAAAGACCAAACAGTATACCTTCTTACATAACTATATTTTACAATGTACATAATTATGTTAATTAACAAATATTTATGGAGCACCTATTATGTTAAATATGTTAGTATTATGACATTGTTCCTCCTCTAAATTTGTAATCTGGAGTAATAAATTAGTTACCTCTAACAATATTGTTACAATTAGAATGCACTTTTTGAGGATTATAAAATGAACAGTAGACAACCAGAATAAAAGCAAATTATCTATTCAGCAATCACTACAGAAAATTCAAATTACTCTGATACCTTTGTATTTTTCTCCAGAGTATAGCTGACAGAAGTGGTAGACAGTGGGATGTGAATATTAATATGAACTGTACACTCTAAAGAAAGCCATGAAGTTGATAGTCCATTTTGATACTTCCAATCTGCTGGTTTTGCTGAACTCTTTAGTGAGAGAGGGGTAAAAACATAGAATATGTGCTTTAGGTCATCATATGTACAACCTAATAACTTGAACAACCTGATAGCTAATATATTTGGCCATATTCTTTCATCAAAGGGCAATAGGTTATAACTAAATAAAAACAAAGCATGCATTTAATTTTAGTAATCTTCAGAATACTGAACTTGGTGACTCCCTCCTCCAGTGGTTGGCTGGCAAAAACCAGGTGGTCCATGTTTAGAATTCTGAGGAGTCCTCTGGTCCTCTAGCTCTCATCTATAGCTTCGACAATGTTAATTCTGGAGCTTTCTGATGTGAAGCAAATAACCACTGAGTGACTTTCAGGTGCCAGATGTTCTCCTTTCTGTCCCATCCACCCTAACAGAATTCTACAGTTACTTTTTCACATTGCTTTTAAACATCTCAGTAAGTAAATGTTAGTTTGGATTCTGCTGAGTGCAAGTAGCTTGCTTACTAGGCACTATAGCTACCAAAAGCCCACATACTTTTACTACCAGCCTCTCAAATATACTACTAAACACATAAACACGGTAGGGGGAGTTTAATAAACATATGTTAACAACTAAAAAAAAACACAACAAAACCACCACATAAATTTTCCTTGTCTGTAATGAAATATTTCAAAATAAAAAAATATAGGTGGTTGTGGACATCAATAGGAGGGAACAGCACTGAAATTTTTTAAAACTAAATAAAGAATTGAATTGTACTTTAAAAATAGTTTGCAACACAGAAAAATCTTTAAAGAGCAATTTTTCTTACCTTTGGATCATGGATATCATAAGTTCGACAAAGTATTCTTTACTAATTAAGGATAAAAATGACCCAGACCATCAAAAAATAAAAAAAACAACTATAAGCATCCAAGAGTTTTTACAAAATTATACCATTTTACACACTTAACAATATATACACATATGTATGTAATTATACAAATATATATATATATATATAAATTGCTCTGACTATAGTTGTGGTGCTTTAAAATATTTATTGTGGCTTATAAATCCTGCTAATCATAATGAATAGAAAGCACTTGCTCAAACACACACCCTGTATAACAAATAGGTGTGCTGTTTTGGATGGAGTCAAGCCTGAGAATCTTTATTGGGTCAAGGGGCCTGCACATGAAACTTTCTAGTTAAATACACAAAGGAGTTTAAAGCCCAGCTTCTGCAGGAGTGATCACTGTTTGAATTTTGTCTTTTCCAAATCCTGATTCATTGGGCCCTTGCATTGCTTCACTTTCTTCCTAAGGCTGTCACTTGCTTGGGAGGCATTCTTGCCCTGGCAAGATGTATAGGAAAGAAGCTAAGGGGTCCCTATAACTAGCTTTTAGTGCCATTTGATCTTGGCTTAAGTCCTAAAAATTTCTTAGATACCCTAACTGTCCAGCTCAGTGCACCTGTGCTTTGAATTGAACATTTTACCAATAGCAATTGGAGGTAAAAATTTAACATAATAAAAGCATTACTTTGCTTAAGCTGTCAGCTGGGGTATCTACTTCTCTGTAGGGGACCTATCTTGCTGGTAAACAGTTCTCAATCCCTAGTCCTTGACACTTCTGTCAAAGTCTTTGCAACCTTGAGGCATGATTATATTAGTAGTAGTAGTAGTAGCAGTAGTAGTTGTTATTGTGCTAAGTATGTGTTATTTACAGAAAAACTTACAACTAAGATTATTTTTTAAATAATGATTTAAGTAAATGTTTGGGGGGAAAACTTATAGGAACATTATTTTGGTATTATATACATTTAAAACATAAACACCTAAATAAAAGATACTTTTTTGTAGAAGAGCAAATGTGAAGTGTCACTCGATCTGAGACTTCCTCCTCTGTGAAACTCCACAGTCTCTTTTTATTCATAGATTTTTCCACAGCAAATACTAGCTGAAATAGAGGAAAACACACACCAATTGAATGCAAAGTGAATGCAGAAAAACATACAATTATAATGTCCCTAAGCTCCCATCTATTTAAAATTTCATGATTCTACAATTAAATTATCTTTTCTTCAAAAGAAAGAGTGAAACTGATTATTAACCGTTTGGGTTCCATTTACACAATTGGTTTTTTAAAATAGAAAATATAATCCATCATCATTAAGAATCAACTGGACATAAAAATTAATTTTGGGCAAACATTTAAGTGAAATATAGAATAAAGGCTTTATTATAATAAGAGTGAGAAAGGACAAGTTATTTTTAAACTATAAAAATGGAGCATGTCACCCATTTGGCATTTCTTATTTAAATGTCACAAAAGATTTAAAGCAACATATAAGGACACATACAATATAGTAGCAACATAAATTTAAAGTGACAAAAAAAGAGAAATAGTGACATATATTTATACCAGAAATAAGAATTATGGAAAGGCATACTTGATATATGGAGAGGAGTTATGATATGGCTCTAAGCTTTCTAACAATAATGCGTACAACGAAACCTAATTTGTTACCTACTGCACATGGTCCATAAATTAGCTGAAAACAATTGATCAGAAGAGGCACAGCTTTTTTCATAACGATATCAAAAGAAATTTCTTCAAAGACAATATGTGATATAATGAACAAAGTTCTTATCAATGATCTTATGGGAGACACTGGCAAGTTTTATAATGTTCTTTCTTATAGTGTTCCTCAATGCTGGCCAATGGAAACAAAGTTAGATAATTCAAACTCAATAATTTCTGAAATACAGCATTTCTAAAGTCTCATATGCTTCTTACAAACAGATACAAAAACAACAGGAAAGAGGATCTGACTATATTTCTCTAGCACTGAGTCCACATTCACCCCCATTCAATCCAGCACCAACCACAAAAGGATGCACAACCAATGTTATTAATACATAAAGGTTTAGATCATATTCCAAAATGCTATTGAGATCGAGTAACTGTAACATACATTTATTAAAAACTAGAAGCCCGACGCATGAAATTCGTACACGGGTGGGGTCCCTAGGCCTGGCTGGCGATCAGGGCCTTCCAACTGCAGGCTGGGGCCTTCCTTCCAGCTGCCGACAAGGGCCTCCCTTCCCCAGCTGCCAGCTGGGGCCTTCCTTCATTCCGCACTGCCCCCTGGTGGTCAGCGCATGTCATAGCGAGCAACAGAACTCCTGGTCGCTTGGTCAAATTCCCATGGGGACACTTTGCATATTAGCCTTTTATATATATATAGAAGATGGGAAAGATAGCAGAAGGTTGAATAACTTCCCAGGGGAGGGAAAAATCTCCATTTTCTTCCCTTACTCTCTTAGGTACAAATATCAAAAGTTTGACAGTGGACATTTGATAGGTAAGGTTATAAAACTGGAAGAATCTGTAGAATCTGGAATTCTTAGTTGCACACTTCTTTACTAGAAAAAGTTTTGGGGATTTTCTGTGGGTTTTTGCATTTTTTAAGATTATGAGGTCCGCTTCTCTCTTAATGGGGGGAATAACTTTTTATTTATTTATTTATTTATTTATTTTAAAGTATATTTTTATTGATTTCAGAGAGGAATGGAGAGGGAGAGACAGAAATATCCATGATGAGAGAGAATGATTGATTGGCTGCCTCCTGCACGACCCCCACTGGGGATCGAGCCTGCAACCCTGGCATGTGCCCTTGTCCAGAATCGAATCTGGGACCCTTAAGTCCACAGGATGACGCTCTATCCACTGAGCCAAACCAATCAGGGTGGGAAATAACTTTTTAAAGAGTAGAAGGCTGGCTGCAGAGTTTACTTTAGGTTGTCAGGGGAAACAGCTTGTGAACCTTCATATTTACATGTAGACTTTATTACCCAATTCACTGATGTGGGAATAAAACGAAAACAGGGATTCATAATACTCAGTCCAGGAATAAAGAATAAATATCTGATTATTGTGTTGACTTTGTTTTACTCTCAGGATACTGAGAGAATTGAACAGAAGAATCGCAAAGCCTATTAATTTCACATTATAGCAATCACTTGGAACTAAATGAAAGGTCTAACAGAATACTGCTATTGTACAACAGAAACAGTTAAATCACTATAACTTGTTTCATAATAATAAAAAAATCTTTAAATGAAGACTATTTTAACATCTGCAGCTTGGACTGAAAATATAAATATTGACATTACACACAAGATACCAAGCAATTGGGTGGGAAAGCTATGTCAACACAATCTATAATAATAAAAGCATAATATGCTAACTAGACCAGACGTCCTTCCCAGACGACCTTCTGGAGGAAGCCAGGGCTGCAAGGGAAACCTGGGTCCCGGGTGCCAGAGGGAAGCCTGGGTCCCAGGGGCCAGAGGAAAGCCAATGCTGGCAGCTGGGGAAAGGAAGGTCTACTCTTCCATGAGTTTCGTGCATCGGGCCTCTAGTATAAAGAATTATGGGACAGAAATTCAAATATGTATACACAGGTATACATATATACAAACAGCATCCATTAAAATAAGATGTAACTTGATCATATTAAGAATTTTTATATTTCAGACTTACTCTGCGCAGGGTATTTTGAAAATCATTTCCCATTTCTAATGTTGTAATAATAAATATTCCAAGAACTAAAAGACCCCCAGGTAGCATTCTGGATACCTAAAAATAGAAATATAATATTAGCTAACATAAACATTTGGCATTATATGCAATCCTTTGTGTCTGAGAAGCTAAATATTAAATAAGCAAATCCCTACTTAGTACCAACTATATGAACAGCATTGAGGTAGGAGCTTTGAGAAACGGGTTAAAATACTGAGAAATGGATGATAACCAAGACAAATGGGGTGTCATTATGAACACAATCTTCCTAGAGTATCCTGAACTTTTACCCTAAAATAACCTTATAAGTAAAACCATTAAATAATGAAACCCATTAGCTACATAAATAAACCAACCCCTTTCTCATGAAATCAAAAACTGAAATATCTTGTAAGATTTTTTTCCAATGGCTTCCGCTATCAGCTAAATAAAGTATCATTTTTTCCTTAGACTGCTATTTCAGACTAAAATCTGGATAATCAGATATCCTTCATTTGACACTACTTACTCTGAAATATCAAAATGCCAGTCAAAACTTCTCACTGTTCTCCATATATATGCCTAGGCTTTCTAACGCTATAACTTTACTCAGGCTGAGAGCTGACTTTTTCTTATATTTTTGGGTACCTTACTAGTGGGTCTGGGAGGTCCTTAAGGGATGAAATAATTCTCAACTATCACTGTATCCCTATATTTAGAATACTAGAGCCTGGAATTTGATCAGAGGGAGTCTGACTTGAAAATCCATTGTTTCCTATTACTTAGGTTTACCTGTTTTTAAAACCTATTTATTGATATAATTGAGTATTTATGTATTTTGTAATTTTTCTTTACCCTAAAATAATACTGGATAAAAATCCTTGCAAGTTTTTCTGTGTTCACTGGATTATTTGTTTAGGATAAATCTCTTGAGGTGGATTACTAGTCTAAGAAGTTATGCATATTTTTAAAGTGTGTGACACATACTACCAGTTTGTCTTCTGTAATATCTATTATTTCCTTTCACACAACTGTGGCTACTAGTACTTTTTAATGCCACATGGATATCTTTCTACCATCTAGACTCAGTTAGGTTATCTTTTGTGTAGTTGAACAAATTGATCACAAAGTTAAGTCTTCAGAAATTAGATATCATAATATAATCCCTAATAGATTGGTGTAGCCACTGCTGGTGGCTCCCTCTGGCTTCATCAATTCTATTTATTATAGTAACACAAGCCTGACAATACAAAGAATAAAGTTTTCGTATTTAGCATGGGCATCTGCATATCTTTTCAAAATAGCTACATAAAATTAACCATTTCTTTCTAGAGGCATAAAAATGTGAATATATTTTGCTACATAAATTTTATGTTTCTGTATGCATCTAAGTATATACACACAAATATATTAGCTACATAAATAACCATATATACACACAAAACTTTTGGAAATGAAGTTTAAAATATTTAACATTTTTGTTAGAAGATGATATTAAATATTTCTTGGATAACTACACTAGAGGCCCAGTGCACAAAATTCGTGCACTTGGTGGGTGGGTGTGTGTGTGGGGGTCCCCTCAGGCCAGCCTGTGCCCTCTCGCAATCCGGGAGCCCTTGGGGGATGTCCAACTAAGCCGCTGTGCTCGCCAGCCATGAGCCCGGCTCAGGGCTTCTGGCTGAGTGGCACTCCCCTGTGGGAGTGCACTGACCACCGGAGGGCAGCTCCTGCATTGAGCATCTGCCCCCTGGTGGTCAGTGCGTGTCATAGCGACCGGTTGTTCCGCTTTTCGTTCCATTTCTGTATTAGCCTTTTATTATATAGGATACTACACACCTCCATCACAAAAACATGTGTGTTTAAAAGATTTAAAGTTCATTAGAGAAAGAAATAATTTTACTTTTACCTTGCTCTGACATTCTTTATTAGATGATATAAACCATTTAATATCTAATTTTAATTAATTTAAACATCATTTCCTTGCCCACCCCCAAATCAGTTTCTTGCCTATATAATAGCAACACCATCTTCCTAGAAACCCAGGCTAAAAATCTTAGTAATCTTGAGCTACTCTTTCTTTCACAATATTTCTCCATTCGCAATCTACTTGCTCACTAAATTGTCTTGATACTAGTTCTTTCTGAAATGTTTTGGCAATGAAGTTTTAGTTCACTGCTTCAGTTTATTCATGCATTCATTTATCCAATATTTTGGAGTTTTCTTTATACACTATGAAAATACTGTGCTTGGCACAGAGGATATAGCCATAAACAAAACAGATATAAACCCTGTTCCTCATGAAGCTGAGTCTAGCTTAGACTCACATCATCTTTTTTTGGACTATTGCTATTATATGTTTTTTGTTCTGTGTCCAGTCTCTCTACTCTCCATTTACATTGTACTAAGGCATTAAACTGCCACGCGTCCAAAACGGAAACCAACCTTACACGCCACGATATTTTGAATTTAATTTAAAAAATCAATTTGCAATGAATGTTATAAAAATAAATGTATTGCTCATAATTCAGGTATTCTTGAATATTTTCAGGTGAAAATTCTCACAAAAAATGATTTTTTAAAGCATCTATAGACGCTTATGGTGTACAAAGGGTTAAAATTAATTTCTAAATTACTGGAGGATCATATTACCTCCTTCTCCAAATAGGGAGCTCTGAAACTTACCATAGAGCTACTGTCTACCAAACAAACTCCTCACTTCTTAGGATGGGACTCCAAAGCCATCCATAACTGGCCCTTTACAGTCTTATGTATAACTATATTCTTTTATATATCCTGTATTTCAATTATACCCAATTGCTTGCTATTTTCCTAACATACCTTTAACTTTAATGCCCTCAGGTCATTTATACATACCTTCCTTTGGACATTGAATTTGTTCCCTTACTTCTACTGGCAAAATCCTATTCATTTTTCGAGTTCAGAGCCTTCTATCAGACTGTCTGAATCCAGCCATTGGCAGGTATTTAGTTATTCCCCCTCTATATTTCTGTAACATTTTCTATTTTTATCTCATTTCTCTTATAACTGGTTTGGGTAATGTCTTTTGCTTTGGTTAAAACATAAATTATGAGGATTTTTAAAAAATTTAACCATCATTTATTGCCTCAATGCCTAGTTTAAACCTTTAAAACAATCTGACCAGAAACTATATTATCAATAACCAGTATTATTTTAAAGTAAAAACTGAAAATAAGCTAAATGAACGTAGTAGGAGTTAAAAAAAATAGAAGATAAAAATTAACAATGGAAAAGCATAGCATATAAGATTAAAATGTCAGACTGCCTCGGTTCAAATCCCAGTTCCACTACTTATTCTGTAATATTGGGTAGGTTACTTAACTTCCAGTAAGAAAATGCAAGCTGTGAAAACTTAAGAATGAGTACTCTGAAATCCTACTCTGGTAATCTGAGGATAAAGTGATTTTATTGTGTCAGTCAATAAACACAAACTTAACTATATAAGGAGAAAACTATGGTGACCTGGTTAGCATGTTCTGTGGCCCATTCTTCATCCAAGTTATCCAATTGATCTTTGGGATGCTTGAGGTTCTCATTTCTTTCCTCTTTCGGTGGTGTTCTAGTGGCAAGAATCACATAATCTTTCTGTGAAGAACACTTAAAAACAAATTAGAAAAACTTATTAGAGTGATATCTGACTGAAGAATATAAAGCTCTTATGACATACAAAAATAGTAATATTTATAACAGCTTAAATTGTTAATGTCTATATTATAATGGAATCTATACAGAAATCAATTTTCATAAATATGCTTACAACACTTCTCCCACATGTCATCTTTTAATATATTTACTATCAGCCTCTTATTTATTTGGACATCCAAATGTGAATCACATAGTGGTCACTAAAAATGACTTACTGGATGAGTAAATGAACTACATTTAAATCAAAAGAAAACAAATACGCTCGGTCAATTTTCTAGTTATTATATTTATTTCCTATATAATTTGAACATATTGGTGGTTCAATGAAATAAAGCAACAAATGACCTTATGCATCTTACTGTCATTGAAATGACAAATACTGTATATCAACAGAAACTAAAAAACAAAAAGAAAAATACAAAAAAATGACAATAGTGGGAAACTTGCATATGTGTGTCCACAGAAAAACAAGGGGACACATAAGTGAAATGGTATCAGATTTATGTTCCTTAGTTTTAATAGCAGTTAAATGGTAATCAAAGGTGGGAAACCCAAATATAAATTAAGGGACATTTAATAGCCTAGTGTTATTACAGTCGAAGGTTCCTATAAAGAAAGAATAAAAATAAGACTGATAATACAAGTTAGTATGTGGTCATCCTCAGACATGACCTGAAATTCCCATCTTTAGTGTCATCTTGGACTAGAAAAGAAAGAGAATTTATTTCTATAAAAGTTATTTCCAGAGAGTTACATTCAAATGTACACAGGAAAAGGTAGGTGCTGATTAAGAAAGTTACTCCTTCTCATAAAATCTATGACTTTGAAAAGAAAATGACCCTAGAAGTAGGAAACAGATAAGCTTGACGGGAAGGAGAGAAAAATGATGAACCCCGGAATAAAGAGGAAGAAAGAACATGTAGAAGAGTGGAAGGAATTAAAAGGCAGCATGAAGCAACAGCAGAAGGAACATCCTAAATTGGGAGAGGCATTTGTGAGAAACCGTCTATATGCACTAAGGCAAGTTTGGAAGAGGGTATTTCTCACTGAACTTTTATTTTATGAACCCATCTTTCTCTAAAACTCTTCTTCCTTTAAATTAAAAAGAAAAATGGGAAGTAAAGAAACTTAAATAAAAAGTTCCTAGCAGCATGCATATAAGCCTAACCAATGGACACAGACAACAGGGGGGTGAGGGCATGAGTGGGGAGGGGGGGAAGGGGGGAAAAAACCTATGGAGAAAAAAAAACAAACACAAACACCAGCATCATAAAAGATTTAACATTTAACACAAAAAAAATAAACATATAAAGTAAAAAAATAAAAGTTCCTAGCAAAAGGAACCCTATATTAGATACTGAGTTTCCGGAATAAGAAAGAAGTTCAGATTGTTGCCAAGAGAGGCAGGCTGGCCATCTAATGAGAGGCCTCATAGGATGGGACTACCTGGGTGAACAGTGCAGGGTCTGCCCTCTGTCTTACAAGGTCAGAATCAGGTTTGTGACCATGAAGGTGTGACCGGGGGGATCATGGGAATATGGGATAGCATCAGAACAAGGAATGTGAGTTATGCAATTTGAATTCTCTAAGGCATCAGGATAAAATATCCGGAACTAGAGCTCTGTCACAATAGAGCTTCATTTGCTAACAGGCCTCAAACTCAAGCCCTTGGGCCACAGTGCACTTTCCCCTAAACGGTGTTTAGATGGACACAGGCAGTTTGTCTGTTACTCTCTTTTTTAGTTGTTCTTGCTGCTTTGTATTGCTGACGAGTCCTCCTTGCTTATTAACACAGTCTTCCTTCAATTATAATAAGTCAGTTGGTGCTCATGCTTTTTAAAGTAACTGTCCAAATCTCTATTCCATTTTGTGTTGACTTTTAAGGCTTAACTTTATGGGGGAAATAGAATGTGTGTAATTTTCAAATTTTTCCCACCTCTTCCCACTCCCTCTCCATTGAATTAACATTTTTTTAAAAATCAATATGATAAGTACTATACTACGTAACAAAATATAGGATGACTGTTGCTCTAAGACTGAGATAAATTAAAATGGGAATAAAACTGTCAAAAGCTACTTCTATAAAAAACTGAACCACCAGGAAGTAATAAAGATTAAAAGGAAGTACAAAACACTTTGGAAACACACACACAAACATACAAATAATGTGCTCAGTAAAAATTCTGATTTTGAAGTTTCCACATTATAAATTACTTTTGCCTTGTCAAACGGGAATGTGCTCTGACTTGAGCACACCCGGACTAGGTCTGTCATACTGCTCCACATTTTTCCTCAAAAATCCATTTTAAATTTACTTCTCCATTCCATCCCTCCATCCCCGAACCTTGAGTTTATTGTCAAACAGCATGGTTCAACTTTAAATAAACAGGTAATTTGTTCTGTCAATAAACACACAGTAAAAGATACATACCTGTCCTATTAAAAGACCTGAGACAAAAGACTTTCCTTGGAGACTGAGGTTTGTGAGATACTGGCCAATAGTCTCTTCTACAATGTAGGTTCTTCCCATTATTGAGAACTAATTCAATCTCCTAAATTACAAGAAAAAAATATAGTATTTTTAGGGGGGAAATTATAACTTGCAACATTTTCCTCATGGGGGGGAAGTACAGAGAGAGAAGTGGTACTACCTCAATGCTACCCTATGCCTTGCAGTGATTGCTTATTAAATAGGATATTCTTACTTGCAAAGTTCAAATGTAGCTTCAAAATTCTCAACACAGTGCTGCAACCAGAGTTGATATGAGTCTAACCAACCAGAGTTGATATGAGAGATGAAACTGAATACCACATTTCCGATAAGGGAAAGGACACTAAATTAGTAGTCAACACACCTGTATTTTTATTTCAGATGTACTACTCCTTAGTTGTGCTAAAATTAATAATCTATTGCTAAGCCTCAGTATGCATTTCTCAAACAGAAAAGATAATTTTTTTAATCCTCACCTGAGGATATGTTTTTATTGATTTAGAGAGAGAGAGAGAGAGGAAGAGAGAGAGAGAAACAACAACTGGTTGTCTCCCATGAGTGCCCCAACCAGGGATCGAATCTGCAACGTAGGTATGTACCCTGACTAGGAACCAAACTGGCAACCTTTTCAGTGTACGGGATGACATTCCCACTGAGCCACATGGCCAGGACAAGGATGATAATATCTGATTTGCTCACTGGGAGGTAGAGAGAACCTAAGCATACTGTGAAGAACTACGACATGCTAGAAGTTGTGCCAGGTGCGATGCTTATGAAGGTAATGCTTGATGTCTGCTCTTGAGTAACCCATAGAACAAGAGCTACTGAAGTAAACAGCAATGCAATAACAACCTTTGTATGGCTCCTGCTAAAACAGAGAAAGGTAATGTAACTTGCCCAAGTGACGAAGCTGGTAAGTGGCAAAGGTACGATGTAAACTCAGTCTGGTTCTAGAATCCATGCCCTTAAACACCATGCTCCTAACGAGGAATCAAACTCAGTTTCTCTTCTAAACCATTACTAAGGGTAACTCCCGACGGCAGATGAGAACCAGTATATTCCTCTTACTGGCCTGTGCTCCTTTGATTTGATTTTCTGTAGCTAAAAAACAAAGATGCCAACTAAAAGAGTAGGCAATAATGAATGATGATCTCAAAGAGTTCACATTTGGTGTGGGAGACAAAAATGTAAAGAGATAATATTCCAAAATGTTATAAAACGATATAAAAGGCTGCAGGTACACAGTTGCAGCATTTTGAATAGAGATAATAAGTCTTTTGAGTTTTATAAAAAATTTCACTCTGAGTCAGCCCAACCAAGTGGAGGCAGCTAGAGATGTGCTGGGATGGCGTATCTGACACCCGTAAACGGTCACAATGATTTGCCTTCTCTAAAACGAAAGCCCAGAGGACTGGCTCCAGCTTGAAATGGCCGGCTGGATGCTGTTCTTGTTGTTGCTGCTGTTGTTTTTCAAAGAGCCTGTTCAGTTTTTTCTCGAAATGCATTAAATGTCTTCCTATCTCTTTTCTGACAACAGTTTGCAGACAATTTTTGTTTAGATTAAATCTAGAACTGCATGTCTAAATCATTAATGCCTCCATAAAAGTAAGAGCTTTTGACTTTTATAGTGCCTTAAACTTAACCCTTTGCACTCGCTTGCTTTTTTCTCGATTCCTTTATTCTAATGCTAACCGTGTGAGTCACACTCGACATCCGAGTGCAAAAGGTTAAAGTATGCATTTCTGTGTTTTAAACTTTCCTCTACTTCATCATGCTATTCTACTCCTTTCCTTCTGGCCTAATAATTCCGAATTCTTGCAAGAAACAGCAGTGACAGTGACTCCAAAGTTACGGTATGTACCTGGTCTAACCTTATTTCTTCCAAGGTGACACCTATCAGCCATGTCAATGTATAAGAAGCTGAATGCAACAGAAGATGAAAATGTATTGGGTTGTAAAATCTGGTTGAATGCTAGATTTTTTTTTTGTTTGTTTAGTGCTCCTTTGAAATTTTGAAATGTAGCCAACGATACTTTACAAAGGACACTACTAAAAAGGTGGACCTTGGCTTACACAGTTCAGTTTTACCTGAAATGTTGTGCGTCAGCAGGAGCTTCCCAAGTTGTCCAAACACTGTGACTTGAGACAACTCTACCGCCCTGCACTCTGATTACCTACTCTACAAAATAAACCCCAGCAGGTCTGAAAAACCTATCTAAACTCAGGATTCTGCGAGTTCATGTACAAAATACCTGCGCTTTCCAAATGGTCGATCACAATACGATAATATTGTGTACCTAGGGCAAAGTACAGTACTGCCATACCTGCAACCTTAAAGTGATTACATAAAATATTTCAGAGATTTAAAAAAAAAAAAAATCAACCCCAAACTCTTTACTGACATTCGAAAAAGGCCTACTATTGTGGGAATTGCAGGGTGAACGACATGAGCAATGCTTTGTTTCCCATAAAGAATTTAACAAGGTATTTTAGGGGAGCAACCAAACATGACGTCATCTTTACATTCAGCTGAGATGCCAGAGTTACCTCTGGAAACAAGCCGTTCTCTTCAGGCGGCAGAGTGAGAAGTGGTTTATAAGAAACGTGCTTAAAAACGTTTGTGACGGCTGTTTTTCCATTTAAAAAAATATATATAAATGTAAGGTCACCTTTTCTGCAATGTTACCTTAGCACACCAAACAGAGGTTCCACTCACCACTCCTCCGAACTTCCTTTTTCAAACAAAATCTTCGTCCTGGAAAACGAACCGGGCTCCTTAAAATTCCTGTTGGCTCCCTGTTACCCACCCCAACACACACACACACACGCACACACACACGCACACACATGCACACACACACGCATGCACACACATGCGCACACACACACGGCATCTAAACAGCTCTTTCCAATAAGGTGAGTCTGTCAGAGTTGGATTTGAGTGTGTGGTGCCATCGTGTCTGTCCATACGTTTCCTACAGTCTGTCCGTTTCTTCCTTAAAAAAAGGAAGTTCTCCTGTCCAAGTGCACACACACCACCTTCGCACACACACGCATTACACCCTGAGGCGGAATCACCTGTACGCGTGGCAGGCACACTTACCCGCCGGTGTGTCCGAGGAGTTTAGGGTCCAAGAACCAGCCTCCAGGGACCAGATTCCCCTCAGGCCTTCGGGGCCCAATAATTCATCCGAAGACGACGGGCGTCCCACCCCTTACTTCCCACTCCCAACCCCGGGTCTCCGGAGACAGGTGGCGCAGACTGATGACGCAATGGCCCCCTGCCACCGCCGCAGTTCCTCTGCCAAAGCGCCTGCGGGCCACCCCGCCCCCTTCCGGGCACCGTCCACGGCGTGGCGTTACCCCGGCGCTTGCCATCCGGCCCTGCCGGGACCGATGCCCTCTAGCGGCTCGGTGCCTAGGAGCCGCCCAAGAGGACTAGCCATGGCCTCTCGAAGCTTCGATGGTAAGCTGGCCCTGCTTTTTAGGGAGGGACGTGGGTTAATAAGCACCATGGGGCGCCACCTCGCGGACAGTGGCCACGCGGCCTGCTTAGGAGAGCCGGGGGGCGGGAAGAAAGGAGGAAGCTGACCCGATGTTGCGTAATTGGGCTCCGCGAGGCGTTTGAGGGGAGAAAAAAAATACATTTCCCAGAATGCTGCGGGGCTAAATGCTAGTGAAAAAGGGAAGTCGGAGGGCAGGTCCGGGTCAGAGGCCGCCGCTGAACTGTTCCCAGGATGCGCCGCTGCCGGCTGCTGCGCGCGCATTCGGACGCGGGCGCCGTTGCGCTGGAGGTGCCGCCACTCACCCAAGATTTGATTTCCCAGGGTCCCGCCGCGGGAACCTCCGGCGGGCCGGCGCGCGCGAGCCCCCGAGCGAGGCGGCAGAGGTGGCCGCCCCGGCCTCTGGGTCCTCCTGGTCTTCGCCTTGCTTCTCCGTTTCTGGTCCGTCGGCCGCTGCCGCGGCGGCTCCCGGCGGCCTGGCCGACATGGCGGCGGTGTTGCAGCAGGTCCTGGAGCGCACGGAACTGAACAAGCTGCCCAAGTCCGTGCAGAACAAACTGGAAAAGTTCCTGGCCGACCAGCAGTCCGAGATCGACGGCCTGAAGGGGCGGCACGAGAAGTTTAAGGTGGAGAGCGGTAAGTGACGCCCTTCCCGCCCCTCAGGTGGTGGGCCCCGACTCCGGCGCCGCGGCTGGTCTTTCCCGCTTACGAGCTCCCTCGCTCTCAGGCTGCGACTCCCCTGGTAGCATCGCTTCCTCGCTCTCGTGGGCCCGCTAAGGCCTTGTCTTACCGGCTCCTCTCACAGTCTGATACGCAGGAGCCTTTTGTGTCGGTTCGTTTCTGTTTGTAAATCTGAATGCCCAGTCAGGTCCGTTTTCTTGGTGATGAGGGCAGTCTCCCAGAACAAGAAATTGTGACCATCTGGGGTCTGTGTACCCCGCACCGAAGAGCCTACAGCCTCTGTCTGAGCCTAGCGTGCCCCGTATGTCGGTTGCACGGACAGCCGTGGTGATTTCCGCCCGGTTGCCGGCTCACCTGCATTCAATTTGTCCAATTGACCGTCTCGTGCGCTGGCTCTGAGTGTGTGCGTGGCTCTGGTTCCAGACCGTGATGGGCAACCTTTTGAGCTCGGTGTGTCAAACTTCGCCAAAAAACTGAGCATAACTCGGGTAGAGTGTCACTTTGAGGAGAAAAAAAAACAACATTATTTCGCGATATTTATAGTTTAAATAACATAAATGTACAATTGTTATATATAATTGTATTTAATAAACCAAAAACTAATATTTAGTGCTGACACGCGTGTCAGAGGTTCGCCATCCCTGCGGAGGAACTAGATGCTCGCAGAAATGCGTCGGCGCAAAGGACGGCGTTGGCAGCGGAGTGAATGCGCGGTCAAGACGTTTCCTCTGTCGGACTTCACCTCTGAAAGTTGGAGTTTAATAGAAAAATACGTTACGCCCTATTTAGTCATGCCTGGAGTAGACCCTCAAAGAAGAGCAGAGTTACCGACACTAGTGAGGCTTGAGCGTCCTTGATAAAAGGTTCACCCTTAGTAAAACACAGACTTCCTGCCTTAGGCTTGGGTTTACCAGCTGCCGGCGGGGATGCTGCCGGGGTTTTGTTTGCTAAGTGGGTTGAAAGTCCTGAATGAATTTTTACTTCAAAAAGTGTAGCCGAATTGATGTTGGAAATTAATTCCCCGGGTCCCCAAGGTGAATATAGTACACTGCATTCTGTTCATTAATTGACAGAAAAATATTGAGTGTCTTGATGTGCCTGATAACAGTGCTGAACAGCACTTACTCAAAGCCCTTCCCGTGATAAGATAACACATTTGTTTTTACACAAATGTAGTAATTGTATGCTTTGGGGTATGTTTTGGCTTGTTTTCACACTAGCCTTTTAAAGCAGATGGTTTTTAATGGAAATAATTTTTTCTCCATTTTTAATAAAGCTTAGTTGGCTGCTTTTTATGCTAAGATATCTACTGACGTGTGAGGAAAATACCGAGATATAAGACATGTTTCCTGCCTTGAAGAAGTTCTTAACTTGTGGGATAGATAGACAAGTAATTTGTAAAATCCCCCTCAGGCCTTATTTTCTTTTGTCATATACTTACCATATAAGTCCGTTGGAAATATTGAAGTCATTTTCAGTGCTACATGTATTTACCTTTACTCAAGTTTTCTTACTTGGAGTGCAGTTCCAATACTATGTCTTAAATTTTAAAATGAAGCTTATTAAAAATAAGTGGCAGTATCGAAATTGAAGGTACATGTGTGCTTTATTTTATTTTCTCTGCTCTTCTGTAGAACAACAGTACTTCGAAGTAGAGAAGAGGCTGTCCCACAGTCAAGAGAGACTTGTGAATGAAACCCGAGAGTGCCAAAGCTTGCGGCTTGAGCTAGAGAAGCTCAGTAAGTATTTAATTACATCTTTTTTTTTTTTAATGTATTTTTATTGATTTCCGAGAGGAAGGGAGAGGGAGAGATAGAAACATCAATGATGAGAGCCAATCATTGACTGGCTGCCTTCTGCATGCCCCCTACTGGGGATGGAGCACACAACCTGGGTAAGTGCCCTTGACTGGAATCCAACCAGGGACCCTTCACTCTGCAGACTGATGCTCTATCCACTGAGCCAAACCGGCTAGGGCTTAATTACATCTTTATCATATTAGTGGAGTATTGAGATCTTCTGACACTTTTGTATACTTTGGAAACATCTACTTTATATGAAAATACTGTTTTTATTTATGGTAATATTTTGATTTTTCATTCCGTGGTAAAAGAAAATAGGGTTTAATGGTCAGGAGGCCTTGATTCTAATTCTGAGTGCTATTAAAATGTTCTTTTGCCATATGTAACTCATAATAGTGCCTGACTGTTGTTTATAAAATGGCTAGAACCACATGCCCATCTACTTACTATACAGATCAAATGTGATATTTTAGAAAGCATTTTGAAAAAAATAAAAGCAATTAGGCAACTGAAAAGGTAAAGAGAGTGCTTAATTATTTTTGTTGTTGAAAAATTAAAACCTATTTCATTTGTTTTAATTTTCTGTTAGGATTTTTATAAATACTTATTGATCTCAAGATATTTCCTACTTAATCCTAGTTCAGGTGAAAGAAGAGTAGCTAATTTCCTTCTTAATTAGTTTTCTTACATCATTAAGTACTAAAAAGTACACAAGATCTTAATTAAAGGTCTTGATCAGGCATCCTCAAACTACGGCCCGCAGGCCACATGTGGGTGTTTTTGCCGTTTTGTTTTTTTACTTCAAAATAAGATATGTGCTGTGTGCTTAGGAATTTGTTCATAGTTTTTTTTTTAACTATAGTCCGGCCCTCCAATGGTCTGAGGGACAGTGAACTGGCCCCCTGTTTAAAAAGTTTGAGGACCCCTGGTCTTGATATTTATTGGGAAGATGATGTGTATTTGCTTTGTCTACAATAGAAAAGACCTGGTAGAGTAGGGGCATAATATCTGTTACTAGATACAGATGGATTTTATTTTAAGAACTCAGGAAGCAAATGATAAGGAGAATGGTTAAAACATCAATCTTCTTTCTTAACCAGGTTCATGCCCTTTGGCTATTTGGACTATACATTTTTTCAGCTAATTTTGGCACAACTCATTTTTAAAACATGACATACCTATGATGGTATGATATATATACATTTGTAATGAAGGCATATGTGCATATTGAATAACTAGATCCAGTTTATTGTCTATACGTTGTTTTGCTTTGGCATAATAAGAAGGTCTGTACAATAGTGATGCTAAAGAATTTCAGGAAAATGACTGATTATAGCTGCTTGTGTTAGATCTGGAAAAGGGAGAGGGAAGGGAAGATGGGGGTAAAGAAACCTAAACAGACATTTGAGGTGTATACATTTATATATATTTTTTTAGTTTTACTGGATGTGTAAGTTTGGAAAGCCGCAAGTAACTTTAAAGCAAAATAGAAAATTTAGACTAATTTCGTAGGGTTTTTTCTTATAATAAGCCAATTGTTTAAATAGAACTTGACACTGGAAATAGTAATAAAGTATTTGCTCATTAAATTGCTAGCACATAATATAGGTGAGTTTTCATTGAAGAAAACTTAAAGTTAACTCTTTCCTAATTACCTTCATGTGTTTAGCAGAGAAACTATTAAGGAGAGATAGCCCATTCATTATATGTGGACATTGTGGGGTTGGTAATTGGGTATCAAGCATAATTTCCTTTCTTCCGTGCTAAAGGCTCTCTTTACAGTGATTAATAAACTGAATTATAATCACAGTGTCTATTGTGATTTATTCTGTATACATTTTATGGAAGTTAAATGTTATTAACTATTTGGGTATGTTTTCGCTCGGTTTTCTTATTTGTAAATTTAATTCACTGTTTTTTTGTGTTTGATTTGCAAGATGTCATTGAAAAATAAAGAAGTTGGTAATTACATATGCTTTTACCTATAAATGTTGGCTGGAATGATCACATGGAATTTTGGAGACAGGATAGCATATTTTAAAATTTGATCTAGAAATACAGTAAATTTGGCATGTATTTATGATTTGGAATGTAATGTATAACTCAGACTTTTTGAAACTCTGTTTCTTAACTTTAAAGTGTATATGAGTGGCAGTTGGATAAAACCTGTTCGTTGCAAGTTTTAAGCCTGTGTGTGCTCATAAAATTCCTTTTATCCAGACAGTCAACTGAAGGCACTAACTGAGAAAAACAAAGAACTTGAATTTGCTCAAGATCGCAACATTTCCATTCAGGTAAATGTTATTCCTATGAATAAAACTAATTATAAACATGATACTTGAGGAAGTTTTCTATTCTGATCTATTAGTTATTTAGTCAATGGTAAGATGAAACAGATGTTCTATTAGAAGAAGCTACTAGCAAAAGCATATACATAAATTTCTTAATTGAATCTTTATATGTTTTATTGATAGATTGGACATTTACTCATTAGACTATATATTAGTACTTGACATAAAAAAAGCTTGCTTTTTTAGCTCTGAAGCGCTCTTAAGTTGTGATTTTTTAAATTATCATTGTAAGTAAAGTGCCGGAGAATTAGACGTAGGATAGATGGATGTACATAGGTCCAACTATCCATCTAGTCACTCACCCATTTACCTACCTGCCTTCCATCTTTCCTTTCTCTTAGAAATTATCTATTTAATGCTTACTATTGCCAGGCATTATTTCAGTTATTGAGTGTATGGGTGATTACACATCAGAAATCATTTACTTAGAATAGTGATATGAAAACAGACTGAATGTGATTACAAGGGTTGTTGACCAATTTGTTTAATAAAATGATCATACCCATAAAAAACTTTAGACTCCATTGCTTTTTTAAAATTTGTATTTGATTTGAGTTTGAAAGGTACAAAAAAATTCAAGAGGGAAAATGGGCAAAGGAATTTTAAAAAAGCAAAACAGAAGTAGCTGCATAAATGGTTAATGACAATGTGAGATGTTGCTCTACTTCACTTATCAGAAAAATGCAAATAAAACAGTAACTTAATTATCTTTCACCTTCCATGTTAACAGTAATTTCTTTGTTTGTTTTTTAAGAGCAATCTGTACTTTGACATGGATGGCTTGAGAATTGATACTTATTACTCAAAAGCATATAAATTGCTGTTGTCCTGCTACAAAAGCAGTTTGACTATGACTAAATATGTTAAGATTTTTAAGTAACTCCATTTCTAGGGATCTCTTACTGAGAAACTAGAGGCCCAGTGCATGAAAATCATGCACTGTGGGGAGAGGCGGGGCGGTCCTTTAGTCTGGCCTATGCCTTCTTGCAGTCCAGGACCCCTCAGGATGTCCGCCTGCTGGCTTAGGCCCGCTCCCCCATCCCCACCCAGGTTCCAGCCTAAGCTGGCAGTCAGACATCCCTATCGCAGTCCGGGACTCTTGCAGTCTGGGACCCCCTCACTCCTTACCACCCGCCTGCAGTGGAGGCAGGAGAGGCTCCCACCACCACCACTTTGCTTGCCAGAGCACCGCTTAGCCAGAAGCCGGGCTCGCTGCTCCTTAGTGCTGCTTTGGAGGCGGGAGAGGGAGCCTGGGCTCTGAGCGGTGCTCCCCCTGTGGGAGTGCACTGACCACCAGGGAGCAGCTCCTGTGTTGAGCATCCATCCCCTGGTGGTCAGTACATGTTATAGCGACCAGTCATTCCACCGTTTGGTCGATTTGCATATTAGGGTTTTATTATGTAGAGGATAATTTCAACTGAGGTGTAAATGTAGTGACATCAAAAAATTAGTAAGTTAAATGCCCTATGAAAATGTATTTAAGTAGGACACTTTCAAGTGATAGCGACATGAGTTTTTCATGAGCCAAGGAAAAATAATTTTTAAAACTCCAAAGCATGAACAGAAATGTTGAGAATATAGGTAATTTTTAAACTTTCTGCTATATGAGCTAGAAGAAAAAAAACCATTTTAAATCATAGCTAACATGAACTAAAGTGACAATTTCATATTCAGGTTCCTGTATTGATGATCAGCTTAATTAATTTATGTATGTATTATGCTTACTCCTTTGTATGACAGAGCCAGTTTACAAGGACAAAGGAAGAATTAGAAGCTGAGAAAAGAGACTTAATTAGAACCAATGAGAGACTATCTCAAGAACTTGAATATTTAACAGGTATGAAGAAGTGCTTTAGCCTCTACCGCCACTCTTCCTTTCTCTTCTAACAGTGCCAGGAATTAATCTCCTGTTCATGTCTGTTGGTGTTTATTTATCATAGCTCAGAATAGAGTTCCTATTGTTTCTCCCACTTACTTTAGATCATTACCAAGGATTTAAAGAAGTGTCTAGACAAGTACGTAAACGAAAAATATCTCAAGTAGTAATTTAGACCAAGATCTACATGCAAAGATACTCAATAGAATGTTATTTGTAATATCAAGTTGGAAGTAGTTTAAATGTTTATAGAGGCTGAAATCATTTATTTTATATATACACCTTTGCTAGTATAAGTTGTCTACGAGCATTCAATATAAGAAGCTAAATGGGGAGCCCATACTTAGAAACATACACTGAAGTGTAGGTAGGAGGCAGGAATATAAAATATATAAACATAGGCTATAATATATAGTACAGTTGGTATATTTAGATAAATATGACATGCAGTTTACTGGTATCAAGTTCCCTTTGTTTACTTTTTGTAAGCGTTTTGAAAAGTTTTAGTTCTATTAAAAGAAGAATTTTCAAATATTTATGTTGCTATATAATATTTAATTAGACATTTCCAGTCTCAGAAAAAAGTTACTTCAAATTATTTGTTGATGTTGATCAGTTGGTGAGTAGGTAAAATTAAAAGAACTTTTCTTCGTAAAAACCTTTGTAAGGAATTAAAGGAAAGTAAGTATGTATCCTGGTTTTGTATAGGAGGTCTTTATATGTATCTTTTTTTTTTAACTTAGCAAGTAGCTGTTTGTGAAATATTAATAGAACTTTGGTTATATGTCAGAAAAATTAATGTTAATTTTGTATATTTAGCTTTAGGTATTGCATTTAAATAAAATAACCAGTGTAATTTAAATGTCTGGTTGGGTGCAGTAATTTGGTTCTTTTATCATCTGCTTGCTAAAATTAAATTTATATTAAGTATCTCAGAATTAAAGTAAAATAAAACAATTGAAAACTACTTACTTAGTATTAAATGTTTATATTCCTAGATATGCATTTTTTTAAATATATTTTTATTGATTTCAGAGAGGAAGGGAGAGAGAGAAACATCAATGATGAGAATCATTGATTGGCTGCCTCCTGCACGCCCCCTACTGGGGATCGAGCAGCAACAAACAAGGCATGTGCCATAGACAAGAATCGAATGAACAAGGGACCCTTCAGTCCTCAGGCCAATGCTCCATCCACTGAGCCAAACCCACTAAGGCCTACTCTAGACAGACATTTTTGATGTTTGATTCCTCTAAGCAATAATTAGTTATTACTTTCAAATTGTCTTCTGACCTTTCTAGAGGATGTTAAACGCCTAAATGAAAAACTTAAAGAAAGCAATGCAACAAAGGGTGAACTTCAGTTAAAACTGGATGAACTTCAAGCTTCTGATGTTTCTGTTAAGGCAAGTAACAAATAAATCCTAAATATATAAAATATAATTTTTGCTTAAAACTCACCTAAATTAAATTTAGGCAAGATATCTATAAAGTAACTAAAGCTGTGTTTTGTTTTTTAATGTCAGGGAATTAATGTAGCTTTAATTGAACTGTTTTGGTTATGTGATATTTTAATTTCTTATTCTTTTCTGATTATGTTTTCTGTTAAGAATTCTTGCAGATACTTATTTCTGTTATGAGGTATTCTGCTTCTGTTTCTTGGCTGCAGGCAAAATCATAAATAACCACATATTATGTTTTACTATAAAAAAATTTTTAAATTTCTTTAGCATCGAGAAAAACGCTTGGAGCAAGAAAAGGAATTGTTGCATAATCAGAATACATGGCTGAATACGGAGTTGAAAACCAAAACTGATGAACTCCTGGCTCTCGGCAGAGAAAAAGGAAACGAGATTCTAGAGCTTAAATGTAATCTTGAAAACAAAAGAGAGGAGGTATGTTAGTAAAATTGTATCTTTGTGTTGGTTACAACTTAATTTGTGTGACAATTTATTAAACATTTATTCAGTGGTGTACACTTGTAAATGTATTGTAGGATTAAGGGTCACATGTGGAGAATATAACTCGTAAACATTTTGCCTGGGAAATTAACCAGTTGTTTTGAAATAGAATTTATAACATTTTTAAAAAGTGGTGGTAAGTTTTTGTGAGCTATATCCAAACATGTTCCATAAACTATGTTTTTATTTTCTCAAATATCCATATTTTATATAAAATGTTCTTAGGCTATTGGAGATTATTTTGCATTTGGCAGCTAGATTTCATATCAAATTAATTTCAGTTAATATAGCATTCTCCCCCAACCCAACTCTACTTTTTGTTTTTAGGTTACTAGAATGGAAGAACAGATGAACAGCTTGAAAACTTCAAATGAGAATCTTCAAAAGCATGTAGAGGACCTGTTGTCCAAACTGAAAGAGGTATAGTGACTGCTGTAAAATGTCTCTTACAGAAATAATAAAGCACTTAGGAAACTTTATTTTATAAAATTATTTTATGTTTTTAACTGGTACCACAAAATAGTCAGGACACTTACCTAATCAGATACAGCAATTGTATGCTATATCCAAAGTAATGTCTAAAAATGAGTATCATTAATTTTAATACTTGAGTATTCCCCTTTTATTATCAATATTTTATCCTTAAAGTAATTCATCTTTATCATGAAAACTGATTTTCATTTTATCTCATTACCATACAAACCTTTTTTTATCTTGGTGCTTGATAAGCCTTCTAAATTCAGTTCAAAGATGTCTGCTATAATTGATACTGTTATTTATTTATTTATTTATTTGTGGATTTTTTTTTTTAGGCTAAGGAACAGCAGGCCAGTATGGAAGAAAAATTCCACAATGAATTAAATGCTCACATAAAACTCTCTAACCTATACAAGGTAGGTACCCTGCCTCACTTTTTAGTGTCCTAATGTTATATTATTGGATGTTTTGGTAACTTTTTAAGTTTATATTTTAGAGTGCTGCTGATGACTCCGAGGCAAAGAGCAATGAGCTGACCCGAGCAGTGGATGAACTACACAAACTTTTGAAAGAAGCTGGAGAAGGTAAATTTTCAATTATGCAAAGATTATTTTATTTTTAGATAGAAGGTACTTTTTTCTTACCTTTGTGTAGATTGTTGGGTTTAGAAGTTAGATTAACTTTATTATGGACAGAAACTCTGATATAGAAGAAAGATCCTGGATTAAGATATTTTAAATTATTTTGTTAGCAAATACTGTATTTGAAAATATAGTTCTGATTTTTCTATTTTGTTTAGCTAATAATTTTATGTATAATCTGATTTCTAGTAGAAAAATTTTTCCCCACAAAATATTTACTTTGATAAGTACATAAGTTTATAGTTTGGGTACTCTCTTAATCCATAAATAAGCCTCACTTTTAAATTATAAATAGTGTATTTTAAAATCTCTGATTTTCTTATATTCTTGCTTTTCTTGAAATACGTTTTTTTATAGTCTTTTTCAGTTATTTCCTATCTTCTAAACTAGAGATCAAATTAAAACCAAAGAGATACTTAGAGGCACTTTTTTACAATTTGAGTTCCTTTATTTTCTCTGTGAATAGGAGACATCAAAAGAAGAAATAGATTTGCCAGGCCAGGACACTTTTTAGGATTTATATGTAGAGCAAGAACATTAGTGGGTACTATCAACCACAGCCTGTCTAGAATATAATATTGTTGGATGGAGGGGAAAATGACTATTCTGTTACATTTTATAAGCTCCAACTTTTCAATTACATGTTTGAATATTGTCTTTAAAAATATTTTTAGCAAATAAAGCAATACAGGATCATCTTCTAGAAGTAGAGGAATCTAAAGATCAAATGGAAAAAGAAATGCTTGAGAAAATACGGAAATTGGAGAAAGAATTAGAGAATGCAAATGACCTGCTTTCTGCTACTAAACGTAAAGGTATGGATTAAAATGCTTATTTTTTTTTTAAATATATTTTATTGATTTTTTACAGAGAGGAAGGGAGAGAGAGAGTTAGAAACATCGATGAGAGAGAAACATCGATCAGCTGCCTCCTGCACACCCCCTACTGAGGATGTGCCCGCAACCAAGGCACATGCCCCTGACCGGACTCGAACCTGGGACCCTTCAGTCCGCAGGCTGATGCTCTATCCACTGAGCCAAACCGGTTTCGGCTAAAATGCTTATTAATGGCTTGAAATACTAGAACTTCCCTACATGGGTCTCATTTAATTTTACTAATAGAATTGCTCTGTAATGTGATGTAAGAAACTCCATCTAGCTATAGTATTAGAACGTACTTTTAGTTTAAAATTAGTACTTCATATGTACTCTTATTGTATTGTCAGACAGAAGTACCATTTGGTCACGCATAATTGTGCCGATTTTCAGAATAGTTTTAACCATAATTACTGCATGTTTTTTTTAATTGAATCATGTTATATTACTCTTTGATGTCATAATTTTTAATGTTTGTAGGAATTTTTATGTAACTAGAAGCCCGGTGCATGAATTCGTGCACTGGTGGAGTGGGGGGGGGGGTTGGCATGGTGTGGTGGCTGAGGGCCAGGATGCGATTGGCCCTCCGGGCAGGCAGTGGGATGCCCTTGCCGGTGATCTGGTTCTGTCCCGCTGACATTCGCGCCTGTTGTCGGGAGCCACATGGCGGCTGCTTTTATATCCTTTATTCTTTGCGGGGTGTCTACGGAAGGGAAGCGGCCGAGGCCAACTTCCAGGAGGCCAGGCAGCACTGTCATGCCGGTTCATATTGGTGCTTGGCCCGTTCTCCTGAGATTGGACATGCAGGACTACTGAGGAAGTGGCTGCTGCCAGGGCGGTGGGCCACCTGGACGGGTCTGTCAGCAGAGCGGCGCTTCTGCTGTGGGAGCACACTGACCACCAGGGGGCAGCTCCTGCTTTGAATGTCTGCCCCCTGGTGGTAAGTGCGTGTCATAACGACCAGTCATTTGGTTCGGTTGCTTAGGCTTTTATATCCTATCTAATAAAAGAGTAATATGCAGATTGACCATCACTCCAACACACAAGATCAAGATAGCTATCCCTATGTGGTCAAAGATCCTGCCCCCATGTGGACACAAGATGGCCACCACAAGATGGCCAGCAGGGGAGGGCAGTTGGGAGGTATCAGGCCTGCAAGGGAGGGCAGTTGGAGGCGATCAACCCTGCAGAGGAGGGCAGTTAGGGGTGACCAGGCTGGCAGAGGAGGGAAGTTAGGGGCAAACAGGCTGGCATGGGAGTGGTTAGGGGGTGATCAGGCTGGCAGGCAGAAGCGGTTAAGGGAAATCAGGAAGGCAGGCAGGCGAGCAGTTGGGAGCCAGCAGTCCTGGATTGTCAGAGGGATGTCCGGTGGGATTGGGCCTAAACGGGCAGTTGGACATCCCTCTAGGGGGTCCCAGATTGGAGAGGGTGCAAGCTGGGCTGAGGGACACCCCCTGCCCCCCGTGCACGAATTTCGTGCACCGGGCCTCTAGTGTATAGATAAAAGTGACACACAGTAGATGTCACTTTTTACTTTAAAAAATTTATTAGTACTTTTAATTTCAAATTTTACAAAAATATACTAGATTTCTATGTGTTGACACAGGAGCCATATTATCTGAAGAAGAGCTTGCAGCCATGTCTCCTACTGCAGCAGCCGTAGCTAAGATCGTGAAACCTGGCATGAAATTAACTGAGGTAAGAGAGGTACTAAATATTGTTATTTTCCTTCAGCAAAAGTGTTCATATTTCTCTGAAACATAGTCCTCAGAAAAATTAACCTTAAAATCATCTGATGATTAATGCATTTTTCTGAGAAAGGTTTTCTTGGTTCTTAGTTCTGTGTAATATACAGTAAATATTCCCTCTGTGAGTGCTACTGAATGTTTATTATGAATATAGCCAGACTATGTACTTCTCTTGTTATGCTTGCATTTGAAATGAACTCTCTTCTACTTTCAGCTGTATAATGCTTATGTAGAAACTCAGGATCAGTTGCTGTTGGAGAAACTAGAGAACAAAAGAATTAATAAGTACTTAGATGAAATAGTGAAAGAAGTTGAAGCCAAAGCACCAATTTTGAAACGTCAGCGTGAGGAGTATGAACGTGCACAGAAAGCTGTGGCAAGTTTATCCGTTAAGCTTGAACAAGCTATGAAGGTTGGTTCCATTCCCAAATTTTAGCTGTAGGAAAAATACATTTGAGAAACAGTTAATTATACATATTAAAGCTTGTCATTACATTATGAAACACTTGTAATCACAAAATGTTCTTACCTTTATTTGGCTAAAACTATGAGCGCCTTTTACATTTTTAAAGATATTTGGGATTATTTCTATGTAGCAGGTGATAAATAGCCATTTCCAGTCTTTCTTTTGTAATAGAATGCTTCTAAATTTAGCATAGTCATTTTTTGTCAAACAGTTGTGGTGCAAACTCGATCATTAACTGCATAATGTTGCAGAAGTGAGGAGAACTAGGTTTGCTAAAATAATTGAGGTGATAGAAAAGTATCAGCCTCAGAAACTAATGGAATCCTTTATATCCTCTTATAGTGTGGGGGGAAAAAACCCAGTTGTGATAATTCTGTCTAGAAATGACATTGTTTCACCATAGGGGTGTACTTAGAGATTTATTAAATAATTTTTTTGAGGAAATTCAGTTAAATCAATTTGTATCTGCTGTTCTAAACTGAAATTTCATTTCCCTTTTTTGTTTTTTGTTTTTTTTGAGAATAGTATAAATAAGTTGTATCTTTAATTCTAGCTTAAAACTTTTGTTGCTATTGCTAATACAATTTCAACATTAGTTTAAATCAGGGTATGTTATATCTAATTATCTCTCCCCTGAATCAAATGACATCTACCAGTCTTACTTTGACAGAATATTGGCTTTTTGACACCCCCTTTTCTCATCTGGTTTGAGAAGTGGTCCATTGAATCTAATTAGATCTTGAGTTTCTCACTGTTGAGAAGTGAGCATTTTGCCCAGAGCTTTTTGTCTGAAGGGAATAGATAGTGAGATAGAGGGGCTTAAGAATCAGGAAATAGCAGCTATTCGTTATGGAGAAACCTGTTTTTTTCTCCACTAATGTACAGGTACAGTGATTAAAAAATACCTATCTATACTAATAAAATGGTAATATGCTATAATTAGACCAGGAGACCAGACATCTTTCTACTGTCTGACTTTGTTCCAGACAAAGCCAGAGTGATGAGGGCCAAGGAACAGGCGGTTAGGGGCGATCAGGCTAGCAGGGGAGGGCAGTTGGGGGTCATGAGGCCGACAGGGAAGGGTTGTTGGGGGCCATCAGGCCGGCAGGGGAGCAGTTAGGTGGCGATCAAGCTGGTAGGCAGGCAAGTGGTTAGCAGCCAGTGGTCCCGAGTTGCGAGAGGGATCTCGATTGGAGAGGGTGCAGACTGGGCTAAGGGACACACACACACACACCACCACCACCACCCTCCCTGTGCACGAATTTCATGCACCAGGCCTCACTGCCAAGGAATTTAAAGATAATTACTATAGTTTTTTAATAGCTAAATCTTCTGTCCTTAACATACATCATGTGTCCTTTAGTCAAGATTCTATGATCATCATTTGTTAGATTTTTAGGGTTTTATAACCAAACTAGAGGCCCAATACACGAAATTCATGCAAGAGTAGGCCTTTACAGCCACGGCTGACTGGATCCCTCCCTCGCAGCCAGGGCAGCTGCCTCGATCCCGTGGCTGTAGCCCTGGCTTTATCCCAGAAGAACATCCGGTCTAATTAGCATATTACGCTTTTATTATTAATAACGTCCTTCCTTGACATCTCAATCCCATTTTGAATTCAGTAAATTTGTATTATTGTCATTGTTCATGAAATTTGCCTGCTTCATTTGCCACATACTTTTCTTTTGAAATTGGTTTATGCATGCCTTTAGGGCACTATGCTCAGAAATACTTGAAACACCAGGATAAATATGAGCCATCTTTTCCTTCAATTTTTATGTGAAAATAACATTAAGAAGCAAATGTATGAATTTGAGATAACACAACATTTAAAAGATACACTGCTTATATCAGGCTCCTTATAACTATGCCTCAAATTCCCTAATAAGACTATGGTGCCAAACTTTGCAAAGCACTGCATATACTATTGTTTTGTTTTGTTTTGTTTTACAGGCTTGTGACTTTGGCAACTGATTCTTTACAATTAATTCTTAATGCATTTTTTTATAAAATAAAGTCTTTTATGCATCTTACCCAACATGTTTTACTTAATTGGTATTTTCAGATAACCAGTGCAATAATGATTATTGTAATGTAGCTCTTTGTGTTTGTCTTAGTTTCAAAACTTTTGAGATTATTTATGTGGTATCATTTGAATTTGATGTGGATATAAAAATTGTAATTGACAGTTAATTAGGGGGAGTGGCAAATTGCCAATACTTTTCATATAGTGATGAGCTATCTTTGAGATATTAAATACATATGTTCATATTCATAAAGAATATCTCCATACTATTGGATATGAATATTATAGAATATTTTTAGTTTATAAGTTGATTGCTGTGGTATTTGAGCACTACGTATTTTTGTTATTTGCATAACTGCTTCATTTGTATAGCTCTTAGAAGGAAATACAGAATTTTCATTTGAATTTACATTTTGAAGGAGATTCAGCGATTGCAGGAGGACACTGACAAAGCCAATAAACATTCATCTGTGCTTGAAAGAGACAACCAGAGAATGGAAATCCAAGTAAAAGATCTTTCACAACAGGTTAGAAGTTTTTCTTTTTCTATTTTTCCCCCTAAACTGACAGACCAGTAATGTCTGAATCTGTTGGCAGTTATCTAGGAGAGAACTACCACATTTGAAATTCTCATCAATTAAGAATACTACTCTAGCAGAATTCCAGCCTAGTCTTTGTTTTTTCATAGCCCCTCCCTTTCTTCCCTTTGTCTTTAAGTGTTTGATAAATTTTGAAATCATAGGTACCAGTTGTGATAAATGAAATAATTCAAAGATTAAAAAAAAATTTCCCCCTACCCATGTCCCAGAATATAACCAAATTACAGATTTCTGTATATTTTTTCATGCCATTCTTTTTATAAGTATAAACACACATGAGCATATATAAACATACACTAGTTTTCTTTGTTTTTACTGATATATTAGAACATTACTCTGCCACTTTTTTTTTTAACTGAACTTGTCAGGAAATGTACATCTATTTTTGTTCATGTATTTTACCCTAAGTTTTGTTTGTAGGTCTACACACATAAACACAACACAAAAATTTTACATAAATGAGATTGAAACCTATTTTTCATGTTCTTCTCCATTATATAATACATACATAAGGATGCAAGTACAAGCATATATTTGTACACACAATGTGTATCTTATTGGGTCATTGTTTTACAACAAATTGAGCCAGCCATGCTTCTGAAATTGTAATTTGGCTGCTTTTTTAAAATAACAGCCTTCATTATACACTTTTACAGAAATGAAAATAATTTTAAACTTTTTTTTAGTGTTTAATCTCTTAAACATTAATATAAGTTAATGGTGTTTATGAAGTAATCTTTCCATTTGAAAATTTCCATTTTTTCCAGAATTGAAGCCAATACTATTTGATAATATATTAAAACTTTGTTTTTAGATTAGAGTGCTTTTGATGGAACTTGAAGAAGCAAGGGGTAACCATGTAATTCGTGATGAGGAAGTAAGCTCTGCAGATATAAGCAGTTCATCTGAAGTAATATCACAGCATCTAGTATCTTACAGAAATATCGAAGAACTTCAACAGCAAAATCAGCGTCTCTTAGTGGCTCTTAGGGAACTTGGGGAAACCAAAGAAAGAGAAGAACAAGAAACAACTTCATCCAAGTAAGTTATTGGCTACCTTCATTTATTAGCAAACATTGAAAACCTCTTATGTATCCCCTAGCTGTGCTGGATAAAGGGAAAATAGTGATTTAGGAGAGAGAAAAAATGGAGCAATAATACGAAAAACAATTCTCTCAGGGATGTGTGTGCATGAGCTCGATAATTAGATAAATAAATGGATCATTTTATTTCAGTGTCATTAAAACTATCTATATATATAAAGGGTTAATATGCTAAGTGTCCAGCATCCAATCAGTCACTGTGATGCAAACTGACCACCAAGGGGGTAGACAACATAGGAGCTGCCGTGATGCGCAATGGCCATTTACAGAGAAACGGCACCGCGGACCTGACACTGACAAACCAACACACAGCTTCCCCCAGTTGGGACACAGGCCCTGGCGACACCCCACCAAATTGCAGCTAACACTGCCGAGACCCCATGGCGCAAAATGAAGCCCACAGCCCAGCCCAGAAGCAGTCACTGTAGGTGCCGGGTAGCAACGCCTGGCTTCCTATCCCTAGTGACTAGCCTCCTTGGAGTTTCTTAGCCCAGGAACACAACTTGCTTTATAGCCAGGTAGAAACATTTTACAGTTTAATAAAATTTCTGGGAAGCATTTTCCCATGCCTCATCTCATTTGATCCTCACAGAAGTGCTGGAGTATGTAGATAGGAGATTCGGTGGAATCCTATTTTCTTTTCATTAACCAGAAAACGGAGATTTAGAAAGCTTGGAAACTTGACCCGACTGAAAAGAAGTAAGAAATGGTGGACCTTGAAAATGACTTCAGGTTTTCTCACTGCACAGAATATAGTCAAACACTGCTGCAGTTAAATATTTCACCCTTTGTTCTCCCTGCATGATCTATAATAATAATCTGCTTAATGTTGTAATTTATTGCTGTGTTGCTGACAGTTACCTGAAAGAGAAGTTGGGGTGCTTCACTGGGCTGGAAAATGTTTAGCTAAATCAGAAAGCAGGTTTAATTAAGCAAGTTTATTCTATATCTACAAAAGGCTAAGTTGACTCGCGCATGCACAATACATACAAAGCTCTCGTGCCAATCGCGCACGTGTGTTTCCATCTGTCATTGTCAATCATGAATTTGGTTGACACAGAGAAAGGGCGAATAGCAATATTAAAATACTTCTCATTAATTTCCTTCCATGTACATGAAATCATGCACCGGGCCACTAGTAATAGATAAAAGCCTACTCCTGGGAGCATAGAGATGGAGGGCGGAGCCTAGATTTTAGATAACAGACCAGGCTTCATGGAGAAGATATGTAGGAATTATTCAGGCAGAGTAAAGAATTTTTTTTTTAAGTGTGCTTGGTGCTAGAGGAGGAGGAGTGGCTATGAACACAAGAAGACTAGAGTTTAGACTGCGTGGAATCAGTTTAATTTTTGCAAACAAATTTTTCAGATGATGAGTGCCTGAGTCCTGTGATGGGGCTTTAGAAGCAAGCAGTTCTTATAATATCAGTAGAAGAAAAATCATACAAGAAACAAAAATGTTATGCTTAATGATAAATGCTCAAATACTTAGTCTGCATACATTAGAAATTATAACTGCTTCTTAAGCTCAGTAAAATAGACTTAGTTTTTTTGTGTGTTTTTTTTTTGTAGAATTACTGAGCTTCAGCTCAAACTTGAGAGCGCCCTCACTGAATTGGAACAACTCCGTGGGTCACGACAACATCAGATGCAGCTTGTTGATTCCATAGTTCGTCAGCGTGATATGTACCGTATTTTGTTGTCACAAACAACAGGAGTTGTCATTCCTTTACAAGGTAGGTTTTTTATGTGTTAAAAGATTCTAAGTATTTGGGGGAAATTTTTATGAAATGTATCTTAGGGATTTTGGAACATACGCAGTATGTATGGTAACTTCAAATTTGACTACCATATATGATTGATTATAACAGGTCATCGATCCTAAATACCATTATTTTAGGTATTGAAAAAGAAGAAATGCTGACCATTGTTGAAAAGTCTGCATCTTAAAATTAGTGAATTATCTTTATTTTGGTCATTTGGTTTTAACATTTAATCTGCAAATACACCTAATGAGAAACCAACAATAATCTTAATAGGCTATTTAGTAAATTGCTTGTTTCATAATTTCTGTAACCTATGATTTTATTTAAATGATGTATTTACAAAGAAGTGTTTTAATGTTATACATGTATGTATGTATGTATTTCTTATTTTTTACATTTCTGAAGCTTCTAGCTTAGAGGATAGTTCTCTCATGTCAACTCCAAAACGTTCAAGTACATCACAGACTGTTTCCACTCCTGCTGCAGTACCTATAATTGAGTCAGCAGAGGCTATAGAAGCCAAGGCTGCCCTTAAACAGGTAAAGGCCACATACCTTTATCATCTTGGATTAGGTATTCAAGAACAGTGTCATCTTCCAATAATTTCCCTTAATATTTAGTTGCAGGAAATTTTTGAGAACTACAAAAAAGAAAAGGCAGATAATGAGAAAATACAGAATGAGCAGCTTGAGAAACTTCAGGAGCAAGTCACGGATTTGCGATCACAAAACACCAAAATTTCTACCCAGCTAGATTTTGCTTCTAAACGGTAAATTTTTTTTTTGTTCAAAAATTAATGAAATGTAGAGCTCTCTTCAGCATATATGCTAAAATTGGAATGACAAAGAGATTATCATGACTTCTGCATAAGGTATGACTCTCAAATTCGTGAAGCATTCCATTATTTTTGACGTTGGGTGGTGGGCACACAATACAATATACAGGTGATGTATTATAGAATTGTACACTTAAAACCTGTATATTTTTACTAACCAATGTAACCCCAGTCAGTTTAATTTAAAAAAGAAATCACATTTAGGTTATCAAAAAAATTAAGAATACTTCAGTGTTCAAATGAAACAAAATTCAAGGCTTAATTTTCAATAGTATTACATTTTTGTGGGCCATAATTCAGTTGAAAAGGTATGGGGGTTTAATTTTAATATTGGTTAATGATTCTCATGGGCATTGCTATGGGATCCAGATAGTTATTTAAAACTGAAGTTCATGTGAGCAATGTTGCTATTTTTCCTTCCTGAGGTTGAAAGGCCTAATATTTCTGTAGGACTTTATTATTTTATAAATGCACCAGAGCATTAGGCATAATGTGAGCCAATTTTATTCAGCCTTTGCTATTTTAGGTAGAAGACAAGCAGGTACTAGTTAATTTTGGGGAAATTCACTTTCTTGGCCACTTACAAAGGAATAATAATAAATTTAATTCCATAGTTGTTAGATCCATTGAATACTTGTTAGTTTAACAAATAGGACAAATTTTATTTCTATAAATGCAGGCATACCTTGGAGATGTTGCTGGTTCAATTTCAGACCACTGTGATTAAAAACTGCATTAAAGCAAGTCACACGAATTGTTTAATTTCCCAGTGGATAAAAGTTATACTATAATGTGTTAAGTGTGCAATAGCATTATGTCTAAAAAAAATGTACATACCTTAATTAAAAAATATTTTATTGCTGCTTGGCCAGCGTAGCTCAGTGGTTGCATGTCGACCTATGACCCAGGAGGTTTGATTCCTGGTCAGGCCATATGCCTGGCTTGCAGGCTCAATCCCCTGTGTGGGGCGTGCAGGCAGCCGATCAGTGACTCTCTCTCATCATTGATGTTTCTATCCCTCTCCCTGCCTCTCTGAAGTCAATTAAAAAACAATTTTTTATTTATTTATTTATTTTTTTTGGTAAATACTATATTGCTTTAAAATGCTAACCAGCATCTGAGCCTTCAACAATTCATGATCTTTTGCTGGTGAAGGATCTTGCCTTTGTGTTTATGAAAATGCAGTACTACAAAGCACAATAAAATGAGGTATGCCTGTATTACATGATAAAACTATGTTTTTGTAAGGATAAATTCCAAGTTTGTTATTCCAAATAGAAGCATCCTTTTTGCACTATGTTCATAGCTCTAGCCAGCTATTTTCTAAGATTCAGGTACTTAATAAGATGAGCCCTGGCCATGTGGCTCAGTTGGAGCCACAAGTGGCAGGTTTGATTCCCAGTCAGGGCACATACCCAGGCTACATGGTTAATCCCCCATTGGAGTGTGTGTGTGAAAGGCAACTGATCTATGTTTCTCTCTCATCAGTATTTCTCTTTTGCTCTCCCTTTTTCTCTCTAAAAAATAAATTCATTCATTTTTTTAAAAAAAAGTAAGATGAGTTATGGACGAGAAAAGAATGGCAAAAATCTATCATGAACCATGCATCCATATCTAAAATTGCATACTGCATTGTGGTGGGTGTCTGGTTGAGTCAACATTGTATTGGCATTTCTAATATGATTAAAATTCTTCTAAAGGAATAAGATTAAAAGTTAATTCAACATGAAATACTATGCTTATTTAGAATTTGAATTAACTGCTAATTTTGAAGTTTAGAAAAAAGTATGAAGGTGTTACATTATTACAAAGCCACTTTTTTATGTATACTTAATCATTTAAAATTAAGCTAATGTGAAATTCTTTAAGGAATTAAGCTGGGCTATAGTATTTCAGTGTATTACAGTATGGGGAATGCACTTTTTCAGACTGGTGGAGTTAGTTTAATGATTGATAGTTTATGACTTATGTCTTATAGAATTATTTTTCTTTCATACAAGTTATGAGATGTTACAAGATAACGTTGAAGGATATCGCCGAGAAATAACATCCCTGCATGAGAGAAATCAGAAACTCACTGCAACAACTCAAAAGCAGGAACAGATCATCAATACAATGACGCAAGATTTGAGAGGAGCAAACGAAAAGCTAGCTGTTGCAGAAGTGAGAGCAATTTTTCTCATTTGATTTGCATTATGAATTTCATTTGACATTTGTTTTTTAAGTTGTTTAATTTTACTAGTTGATATGACATAGATATTTGAGAAGCTTGTGTATTACAAATCCTTGATCAAGGTTTGAACTGCACAGGTCCACTTATCCATAAATCTGCATATAAGTGGTGCGGGGGCCTGATGCGGTGGGGCCCAGACATGGCGGGGATCTCCCTTTTCCGCATCCCGTGCAGAAAGAGAGATGAACGAACCTGTTCTAAATGGAGGCGGCCAGGGATTGGGAAATAATAGAAATAAAGAGAGCAAGATGCAGAAATAGATTCATGAAGCTGGGAGCCTGGGTGGATCTTTCTGTGCCTGGCTGAGGCCACCGAACTGATCCAGACTGCAAAGCTGAGGCTTTATTTATAATCAGGGACAAACAAGACAATTGACAATGTTCTTCTAAGTTTCACTTGTTTTGGCAGCACTTGCTGCCCCTCCCACAGCCCACTAGCTACCCAGGAAAGATCTAGGGATCAGTTACAGGATCAAGCTTAATTATGCTTAGAGGACTGTACCCTTCCAAGCTTGGGACTTGTTTGTGACTTTGCCAGCAGGTCAGTCCGAGGCTTAACCCTATAATCGCTTCCTACAAAGTGGACCCAGTATAAGTGGGTCCTGTGCAATTCAAACCCATGTTTGTTAAAGGGTCCATAATAGTTAGGACCACCGTACTTGTTTGGGCTCAGTGGATAGAGCATTGGTCTTCTGACTAAAGGGTACCAAGTTCGATTCCGGCAAGGACACATGCCCAGGTTATGGGCTTGATCCCAGTAGGGGGTGTGCAGGAGGCAGCCGATCAATGATTCTCTCATCATTGATGTTTCTATCTCTCTCTCCCTTGCCCTTCCTCTCTGAAATAAAAATAAAAAATATAGTAGATCCAAGACTAGGAATCTGTAGGTGGAGGGCCGACTTAAATTGCATGTGGATTTTCATCTGTATAACTAGTTGGTGTCCCTAACTGCCTCGTTTTTGAAATGTCAACTGTTTCTAGTTCATCAGCAGGGTGTTTCTATAGGGGAAAGAAATTTGTTTTTTATACTAAGATTTTCTTACAAGTCATCCATTTCAAAATTTGTAAATCACTAGTTACAACAAAGACAAATGAATATTTTATCCATTGCTCATTTCTAAAAAAAAGACAGTATAAAATTACATTAGTATTATATTTCTGAATTTCAACATGAATATAAATGTCTATCAGAACTGAATTCTTTGATGACTAATTCTTATGTAGGGTTTTGCTTTTTTATGAAGTCTTCTCAACTTGTTTTGTTCTGTTTTGCTAATCCTCACCTGAGGATACTTTTTCCATTGAACTTTAGTGAGAGTGCAGAGTGGCAGGGAGGGAGAGAGAGGGGAGAGAAGCATAAACATTGATTGGTTGCCTCCCACATGTGCCCCAACTTGGACTAGGGAATCTAATCTGGAACCTGCAACCCAGGTACATGGCCTTGATCAGGAATCAAACCTGTGACCGTTGGTGTGCAGGTCGATCCTTTAACTACTGAGCAGCCCAGCTAGGACTCTTGCTCTCAACTTTTGATCACTACTTATGAACTAGGTAAAGTTGTCTCCCACTTTACTTATTGAGAAATAGATTCAAAAGCTAAGTAATTTGCCTATTTGGGGGCAGTCATATGATATGAGTTGGTTGGGACTTAAAACCACGGTTTTCTAAATCTATTGGCTATATTCTTTTATTTTTATCTTGCTCCCACTCCTTTGTGGGAAATGCACTTTTTCAGACTGGTGGAGTTAGTTTTAGGATTGATTGTTTATGACTTATGTAAATATGAATACTTTGAGGGTATTGATCTTCAAATCACCCTCCAAGATCCCCTGAGATTCAGAGTGTACTTTTCATGGGGAAAAAAGTTTAAGTACATCAGTCAGCACTCGGATAGTACCACACTACCTTCTAAAACTTGCATAACTTAACGCAACTAGACTGTAGCATAATTTTGCAATTGTGTTTTTTTTACTCTGGAATTTTTTTTTTTTATTTTTTTTTAAAGCCTGATTTGTTGGGCCAAAGAATTATATGAATTTATGGTAATCACAAGATTTTTTTTCCTTTGATCTGTTGGCATTCCCTATTATTTTTGCTTCATATTTCAACACATGAAACTAAGTTATATTTTCTTATATAATGAAAAGGTATAGACTCAATTAGCATTAAGAACATGGAGTAATGAAGGATCACTTTAATTTTGTAATTGTATTACTATATTACATCTGACACATTGTTTTCCAACATTTTTTTTCATTTGTATTTTCTCCAAGGTAAGAGCAGAAAATTTGAAAAAAGAAAAGGAAATGCTTAAATTGTCAGAAGTTCGTCTTTCTCAGCAAAGAGAGTCTTTGTTAGCTGAACAAAGAGGGCAAAACTTACTGCTAACTAATCTGCAAACAATTCAGGTAACCAAACAAAAAGGCACATAGAGAAAACAATTTTAAAGTTAAATATAAATAGTTTTCACATTGTATCTTCTCAGTTTTCATAATTAGAAAATGTATCCATTTTTATCATGTAATGATCATTGAATTTTGAGGTTTATTAAAATGTGTCAGTATTCTAAATAAAACATGAAAGATCTGAAATTCAGGCAATTGGCAGTTTTGGTATGCAGGTGTGCATTTACAGAGTTGTATGTAGTTTACTTGTTTACAAAACTTAAATTTTTGGTTTTATTTTTTGCTTTAAAACTTAAAGAAATCTGAATTACTATTTTTCTTATGTTTCCTTTTTTCCCCTATTAAGTAGGTGTTTTAATATGTAAAATGTTAAAATAACTTCCTTGGTAAATGTCATAGATCCTAATGGGTTGTAATCCTATAATCCCCTATATCCTTTAATTTGTAATGCTTTTGCTTTTTTTTCCCTGGCTCTTTTAAAAGTGTAACAAAAAAATCTTTTCTTTGCCTTAGGGAATACTAGAACGATCTGAAACAGAAACCAAACAAAGGCTTAGTAACCAGATAGAAAAACTGGAACATGAGATATCTCATCTAAAAAAGAAGTTGGAAAATGAGGTGGAACAAAGGCATATGCTTACTAGAAATCTAGATGTGAGTCTATCAGGATTCTGAATTTCTGTGGATTTATGTTCAGCAATCAAGCTGGTGTGTGGACACATTGCCATCTCATGTTGAAGCATGGTTTTAACGAGACTTCTTACAAACTCAAGTTTTTGCCTCTTTGTATGCCTAACAATTTTTATTAGGTGCCATTCATTATGAGTTTTGCCCTCTTGAGTGCTGGATATTTTTGTATTTCTGTAAATCTTGAGCTTTGTTCTCTTGAATGTTGCTTTTTATGATTATTAGGCCCAAAGTAGTACTTAGTCTAGAATAAATGATTCCATATTACTGAGGTTAGACCTTCCTGAGTACTACTCCTCAGTGTTCAATGGATTATAAGTTTTTTCAGTCTGGCTACTGGGTAAAGGCATTATTCCTGACTCTGTGGCAAAAGGCACTCTGTCTGTTTGGATGATTCTCTTCGCTGCCTGGGATAATTTCACATGCATGCACTGATGAGTTTCACTGAATATTCAAGAGGGATCCTCTGCAAATCTCCAGGGTATTCTTATCTGTGAAGTTCTCTTCTAATAGTCTGTCTTATGAGTTCGAGCTAATTTAGCCTTCTTGTACTCTCAGCTCTGTGTTCTCAATTCAGGGAGTCTGCGGGCCTCTGCCTCATTTCCTTACACTGTCCCATCACCTGGATACTTAAATCAGTAAGCTAGGGAAATTGTAGAGATAGCCTTTCTTGTGTCCCGTCAACCCACAATTGTGAAATTGTTTTATATGTTGTGTCTGTTTCTGTTTGTTTTTTGGGAGGGGCGGGAGGTTTCAGATGAGAAGATAAATCTGGTTTCAGTTGCTTACCTTGGCCAGAGTTTTAAAGTTCTGTACAAAACTTGAACCACTAGTTATTTTAGAATCTAAAAACAGTGTTTGTAGGGTTAATGTATTTTTTCCTTACAGGTTCAACTTTTAGATACAAAGAGGCAGCTGGATACTGAGATAAATCTTCATCTTAGTACAAAAGAACTATTTAAAAATGCTCAGAAGGAAAGTGCTACATTGAAACAACATCTCAGTAATATGGAAGTCCAGCTCGCTTCTCAGTCCTCACAGAGAACTGGTAAAGGTAACTAAATAATTATACTGATAATAAAGTATTTCTTCAGAAACATTTGTAACGTGTCAATAAATAGCCTTTTCTTTGTGGATACTAGCAAAAGAAAAAAATAACACCTTAGTTTTATATCTAAATTAATAGATTTGCAGACTTGGAAGGTTCAGAATAGTTCTGCAGGCATCTGACCAAGGTATGCTCTTAGTTTTTTAATTGTGAAAACCATTTATTGAGACCTTTTAAGGGCTGATAATTTGAATTTTAAACTCTCCCTTTTGAGATGTAGTTACTTGTAAAATCTGTAACTATAAGGGTCATTTACAGAAATAATTGATTTGTTAGTCTTTCCAGAGCAGTATTCCTAATTTTTGCTCATAATCTCAAAAGATTTGTTTCGTTAGATTTTGCTTCTCTTTTGGAATACAGCATTTCAAATGCAAAGGCTTTATATCCAGAGACTGTTTTTCTATATGGTTTTATTTCTTACTAGGAGAGAAATAAAAAACATAATTGTATATATGTGTGTATATGTATGTATATGTGTTTATACATAAATTTTTACCTAATACATAATAGTGTATATATGATAATCTAATAGTCCTTTCTTATTGATACCATTTGATAAAAAATGTTCACTCTGCAATTTTTTCCATTTCCAAGGATTTTAGAATGAAAATTTGGCTAAATGATTTAAGATTTGGTGTTTTACACTAGCAGTGTTTAAACAATTAATTGATAATCAGGTAATTCCTTCAGGTAGCTCCTCAGTTAAGTGGCATATTTTGTATTTTTCTCTTAAATATCTTTTCCGTAATATTTGTAACAGCAGAGTTCATTTTTTTTTTTTTAAAGCACTAACAGACTGACAGAACAGCTGTTTTTATTTTGGTATTTAGCATTGTTTGAAATACAATTCATAGGTGGTTAAGTTTTTCTACGTTTGAGCCTTAATCCTAATTTCACAAACTCTTTGATAACAGTTATTTCTTACATCATTTAAAATGTTAACTTTAAGAAAGCTGTTAAATCTTTTAGGTCAGGCTAGCAACAAAGAAGATGTGGATGATCTTCTGAGTCAACTGAGGCAGGCAGAAGAGCAGGTGAATGACTTGAAGGAGAGACTCAAAACAAGTGCTAGTAATGTGGAACAGTATCGAGCAATGGTTACTAGTTTAGAAGATTCTCTTAATAAGGAAAAACAGGTATGTACAATTTTAAATTTAATTTAAATGCACTTTTTTTTTTCCTTTAAAATTTTTTTTTTAAATAGAAGCCTGCTATGTGTAAGGCACTGTGTGGTAAGATTGAGTTGAACTGACATCCTTACACTTTTACCTCTTAAAAGTGCTTCATTTTAATAAGTGAGATAAAAAACCCCACAGAATTTGTAAAACATGGGAGGGTATAATCGCTATAGGAAAGGTTAAAGATCAGATGTTGATGTGAGTGGGAGGTAGGTAATGGTATTTATCTCCTGAACAAGTATGGCTTCACAAAACATGGCATTTGTGCACAGCCTTGAAAGTACCATTTGGGTAGTCAGAGAACGTTATTTTGTAGCAGAAACCCTCAGCCAAGATAAAGGCTTCAGATGTTGACAGTTTAACACAGTGATGGCGAACCTTTGACACGCCTAGGCATTTCTGATGACACGCGGCCGCTGAGGCGGCCGCATGCCGAGGATGAAACATTTGCTGCTCCTGAGGATGAAACATTTGCGAAATAATGTTTTTCCTCAAAGTGACACACTACCTGAGTTATGCTCAGTTTTTTGGGAAGTTTGACACACCAAGCTCAAAAGGTTGCCCATCACTGGTTTAACAACTAGTGTATTGAATTTGTGAAGTTAAATACTGAGGAATCAAATTGTAAGTGTAGTCAGAGAAACAAATGTGAAATGTTTTGAATGTCATATTTGGTAAAATTGCTGTTCCCCCTCTCCCCCCCCAACATGTTAACAGCAATAATTTGCTTTAATTAGAAAGATTAATGTGGTAGATTTAAGGATACAAAATAATGTGGAGACTATAGCAATGGTCTAGGGCCAAGTTTTAAAAGATCTTTCTGTGTTTGCATCATGGAAATCAGGGTATGTGCAAGGGGGAATTCTTTCAGTAGTAGAAAGGACAGATTTGGCAATCGGATATGAGGATTGAGAGAGTAATGAGAATTGGAAATTTCACTTCAAAAGAAAAATGGCCAAAAATATCCAAGTTGAGATGTAAATAAATTATGCTTATAGTTTTAAATGTTTCTGAACTCTTTAATCAGCATTTGATAGATTTTTTTTTGTTTAAAAAATGGCAAACAATAATTCTAGTACTTTTCAAATTTAATTTAAATTTGGAAAAAGTAATGTTGAATTTTAAATGTGTATATGATATTTGTATCCTACTGTTTGCATGATGGTGAAGGTGACAGAAGAAGTGCGTAAGAATATTGAAGTTCGTTTAAAAGAATCAGCTGAATTTCAGACACAGTTGGAAAAGAAGTTGATGGAAGTGGAGAAGGAAAAACAGGAACTTCAGGATGACAAGAGAAAAGCCATAGAGAGTATGGAACAACAGGTAAATGAGGTTATCACCATATTAATCTTTTTGTGTGTATTTGAATTCTTAAAAAGTTTCTTTACCATTTGGTTCATCTCAACAGATATTGATTGAACACATACCCAACAATTTTATTTAGTTTTATATTTTACTTTGTATATATGTTTACTTTTTCTTTGAATATTTTAGACTATAGTAGTAAGTGTCAGTGCTGCTTTTTAGAAGCCTCTGCCTGAGAACTGACCTTTGCAAGTGTTAATAAGGATGGAATATGGAGCTGCAAAATGTGTACATTATATCAGGTTATAACTATTTTAAATTTTGTAAGAAGTCCCTGTTACTAACTGGCCTTTTAAAAGTCTGTCTTTACTATTTTAAAAGTAAGTTTGCAATTGACTCTAGTTTTAATCTTCTTTTAATTTAGTTATCTGAGTTAAAGAAAACACTCAATAGTGTTCAGAATGAAGTACAAGAAGCTCTTCAGAGAGCCAGCACAGCTTTGAGTAATGAACAGCAAGCCAGACGTGACTGTCAGGAACAAGTAAGTGTTGCTCTCATAGCCGGTATTGATAAGTGAGCTTTGACCCTAGAGAACAGTTCCTGGGCTGTATTAATGCATTTGGGGAATTGGTGAGACTTACAAAAATTTAAGGTTATTTCTGCTTTTGTGGAACTTGTACTAAGATCAGTTGAAAAGGATAGATGAAGTCTAAAAGTAAAGTCATAATCATTAACAAAACACTCTTGACAAATGGAAAAATTTAAAGATAGGAGTAGGAGATTGTGTACTTGCTCTCATTTCTTGTTTTTTTTATTGCAGTCTATTAGTTCTGATTATAACTATTATAGACAAGATGGTTAGAGATACTTTTTTCAGCAAAATATTTTAATACATTATTGAGGTTACGGATTTTTATTAATTTTTAGAGAGAGAGGAGGGGGAAAGGGAGCGAGAAAGAGAAAAATCAATGTAAGAGCAGAACATTGATCGGCTGCCTCCCCCACTGGAGATTGAGCCTGCAACCTGGGCATGTGCCCTGACTGGGAATCAAACCAGCAACCTTTTGGTGCAGCAGACGAAGCCCAATGATCTGAGACCAGTCAGGGCACACACCACTCTTTATAAAGATTAAAAAATACAAAATCACTATTTGTTTTAAGTATATGTATACACATGCATATGGTGAAGCTTTTTGTATATATTTTTTTATGAACAAAATTGATAAAACACAGTTCACGGTAATTGGGATTATTAAAATGGTAGAATGGGAAATGAATATAAGAATATTGCTAATGTTCTTATTTTTAAGTTCATTAGTATATTAGTAACTATTTGGTTACTGTTCTTTATTGCTTACGTGTAAATAGCATATATATGTTTTTCAATTACTTTAAACAATGCAATACAGGGGGAAATGCTTCAAAGGTAAATTAGACAAAAATCAATTGTCCTTGGCTTAATGCCAAACAGTGTAACATTGGAAATTAAAACCAGGGAATGTATCTATAATTCAATTTTCAAATTAATTTTTTATTTCTTTTCGATCACTAAATTTTTGTGTGTGTATGCATGTATTTTACATAAGCGAGATATATTTTGCTTTTATTTATAAAATCTGTTCCAAATTGCGACGTAGTCTTCATAATTTTCATTTGGACCAGTTCTTTAATATTTCATTAAGTGGATAATAGTATAACTTTTAATTATTCCATTTTGGTGCATTTATATCATCTCCACTTTTATTATTTTAAATAGTGCAATCTGCATCTTTTCTTTTGTAATAACCAGCTTTGGCTATTTAATCTTTTGTGTCAATGGTGGAATGATTTCTTATAGGCTAAAATAGCTGTAGAAGCTCAGAATAAGTATGAAAGAGAACTGATGCTCCATGCTGCTGATGTTGAAGCTTTACAAGCTGCCAAGGAACAGGTTTCCAAAATGGCCTCAGTTCGTCAGCATTTGGAAGAAACAACCCAGAAAGCAGAATCACAGTTGTTGGAGTGTAAAGCATCTTGGGAGGAAAGAGAAAGAGTGTTAAAGGTATCATTGCACATCATACTAGAATGTTTAGAAGGATTGAAAAGTTTGGGGTTTTCTTTTTAATGTGTGTGGGAAAATCTGCTATAATGACAGAGTCTTGGCTTACAGGATGAAGTTTCCAAGCGTGTGTCTCGATGTGAAGATCTAGAGAAACAAAACAGATTACTTCATGATCAGATTGAAAAATTAAGTGACAAGGTCATTGCCTCTATGAAGGAAGGTGTACAAGGGCCGCTGAATGTATCTTTCAGTGAAGAAGGAAAATCTCAAGAACAAATTTTAGAAATTCTCAGGTAAACCAAAAATATTCTTAATGCTTTATTTCTGTGGTCAACTATGAAATGTAATACAAATGTATAAATTAGAGAAGTGGTGTAAAGCTCATACCGTCTTTTGGCCAACAAACCCACTGCCACTCACATAGAGGTTATGTGATATATGCTAATTTAAATATATGGCTTTAAGTTGAATTTAATAGTAAGAATTTGAGTGGGTTCTTTGAAAAACTAAATGCCTTTCAGATCATTTAAGAGATATACAAAGCCACCATCTATAATAAATAAGTATCATTACTTATTAATGAAATCATTACGTGAAAGTAGTTATTAAAGTGAATGGACCTTGTCAAATTAAAATTACCCAAGTTTTAAAATGTTGCTGTCATTTTTTTATTCAAATAAAATCTTATATATTCTTGTAGATTTATACGACGAGAGAAAGAAATCGCTGAAACGAGGTTTGAGGTGGCTCAGGTTGAGAGTCTGCGTTATCGACAAAGGGTTGAACTTTTAGAAAGAGAGCTGCAGGAACTCCAGGATAGTCTAAATGCTGAAAGGGAGAAAGTCCAGGTATGTATCCAAGCTTTAAGAAAGCAGTTGTTAAATCAAGGTCATTTTAGTTTCTAATAACAAAAAATTTAATTTGAAATACATTTTTTTCGTAAACTCAATTTATTAAACATTGATACAGTGATACAGTTAGTGGTAAGACACTAGTGTTAACCAGACTGCCTCGTTTCAAATTCTAGCTTTATGTCATTAGATGTGTGCCTTGAGTATACTGTTTAATTTCCCTACTCTTAAATTTCCTCATCTAAATAATCCTATATAATAAAAGGCTAATATGCAAATCGACCGAACGGTGGAATTACTGATTGCTATGACGTGCACTGACGTGGATTGAAACTGCTACAGAATAGTTTTTCCTCAGCAAAGGAGAAAAAATTAGTAATTATCAAAGAAAGGAAAAGAAGATGCTATAGTAAATGGATGGTCACAACACAAGCTAGACTCCTTAACCCTCACTAACACCCAAAAACTTATTGCATGACCTTATTGTGAGGAGATGAATTAATACAGCAGTCACCATCCGGTGGTCCACGGACCACAGGTGGTCCCTGAGGTCCGAAAGGTGGGTGATCACTGCATTAATAGATAACCTCACATCTGGAAGGAAGGAAATTAAAGCCTGGTATCATTTATCTTCTGTTAACTGACTGCTAGAGAGAAACCATTGACATGGGAAAGTGAATAGATTTATGGAATTTATGTTTTCACACAGAAATTAAAAGTTCCAGAATTACATCATGTTGAGAAAGCAATCCAAATTCAAATAGATCTCATCGTAGAAATAATAAACAGACCTTCTGATTCAGTGGAGTTAACACTTGGAGGAAAGTGGCAGAATCAATGTTTCTAAAAAAGATTGCATATTGTCTCCTTTGCTGTCCCTTTGGTCTATAGAAATGCAAACAGTACTAGAAAATGTCCAGCCCACAAACAACTTCAGAGGGGAAAAACCAATTCTTACACAGGGTAGGAAGGAAGTGAAGAAGTAAAACATATCAAAAGTAATAGAACATCTACCTACTAAGAACACTGTAGCATGGCAACCATGAGCCATAGCTTTAAAAAATGGTTAAGGAATAAGGTAACGTGTAAAAGATGGATAATTACACCCAATGAGAACAGGATAAAAATTCTTTACAGTTCAGTAAATACTCAGTAAAAGTGCTCAAAACCAAAGTGATGGAACAACCAAAGGATATGAAAAAATTTCTGAGCAAAGGGCAGAGGGAAAGGACCAAATTAACATTATTTTAAAACTATTAATAAACTAGAGGCCCAATGTACGAAATTCGTGCAAGAGTAGGCCTTTGCAGCCGCAGGCCACTGCCTCAATCCCTCGGCTGCAGCCCCAGCTTCATCTGGAAGGTCGTCCGGAAAGACATCCAGTCTTGGCCGTTCAGTTGATTTGAATATTACACTTTTATTATAGATTTTGTATACCAAGAAAAAGAATATAGAAAGAGATCTGGATTGCTATTTTTACTTAAGGGTAAAATGGATTTTTTGTTGATGGGGTTTGTTGTATCTCTTTACTTTCATCTTTGTGATTTCTTGCATTTGTTTAAAGTCTTTGTAATAAGCAGGCATCACAGAAAAATAGACATGTAAAACTTTCAAAAATTTTAGTTTTAAAACGACATAATTCTCACTTTTTGTAGCGAAGATTAGAACTGGTAGGAAAAGATAGATCTTTATCTATTGTTAGATGTTGGTGTATACATGTGTTTGAAATCTTTAGGTAACTGCAAAAACAATGGCCCAACATGAAGAACTGATGAAGAAAACTGAAACAATGAGCGTAGTTATGGAGACCAATAAGATGCTAAGAGAAGAAAAGGAGAGGCTAGAGCAGGATTTACAGCAGATGCAAGCAAAGGTTTGTAACTTACTAATCAATAGTGGAAGCATGTTGTTTTTATTATGAATTTTCACGTCAGGTATTAAAAATAAATTGGCATTATTTTCAGGTGAGGAAACTGGAGTTAGATATTTTACCCTTACAAGAAGCAAATGCTGAGCTAAGTGAGAAAAGTGGCATGTTGCAAGCAGAAAAGAAGTTATTAGAAGAAGATGTCAAACGTTGGAAAGCACGTAACCAGGTAAATGCAATTAAACCTATTCCGAAACATGGAAATGTTGATTTTTTTAAATAGGGTAAAATTTAAGGGGATAATTTATTTTGAAGAACTAGCAAAAGCTACTATATTTAATAGTGAAAGTCGAATATGTTACATGTAAATAAATACAATTTGGTTTTTAAATTTTTTTGGTCATGTTTTGTAAAAACGGCTAATTTTTAACTCCAAATTTAGACTTTCACTTTATCTCTAAAATACTTTTATACATGAAACAATGGATTTTTATATAGTTTATTGGAACACTTTAAGAAGACTTGTTCACTGGAAACCTTGGGAGACAAAACCATATCACATTCTAGTATATGGTTAGAAACTCCAGCTCTGTATTCAAACAAAATGTTGAAAACCTGCCTCGCCAAGTATTGGTTATGTGGTTTGTCAGAGTTTCTTAATCTTTTCAGTCAGTTTTCCTCATAACATCGACATATCACTTTTCATGTTACAAAAATTAAATAATAAGTGTAAAGCAGCAGTTCACCCATCATCTGGTACCTAGAATGGTAACCAATATCTGAATAGGACTGTAGAATTTAAGAGCCCATTAAATCTTTCTTTATTTTTCTTAATCACACAAGTAATATGAAAAGTCAAGAAAGGAGGATGATCTACCCAAATCTACATATATTTCTATTAAATTGTGTTACCTTCTATCCTGTTTAATTAGTTATATTTGATTATTTTTCTAGATTATAATGCATTAGAAACATTTTTTTCCTTGTAAATGTCACTTTAATGAAAAAGGTATTTAATGTTAAAAGCTTGTAGATTTTTTTTTTATTTGGTTCCATTGTAACTATTCTGAAATGTTCATTTGTAACTATGAAAATACATTTCCCTTTCTATTTTGGCTAGACTTCAGCTAAACTAAAGCTTTGATCTTCATTGTCTTGTAGTTTGGTGATTCATTATTGTGTATCCAAGACACCTAATGTAAACATAATTAAGTATTCTGCTGTTATATAGCACATTGGTTTGATAAAACCTATAAAGCTATGTTATGCATTTTTGCTATTTTAGCATCTAATAAATCAACAGAAAGATCCAGATACAGAAGAGTATCGGAAGCTCCTTTCTGAAAAGGAAGTTCATACTAAGCGCATTCAACAGTTAACTGAAGAAGTTGGGAGACTTAAAGCTGAGATTGCAAGGTATAAGGAAGAAGCCTTAAATTGTATATAATACATGAAATCAAAGAAGTTATTTCTGCTCTTTTTAAGGCTCCCCAAGTGCTTCCTGATTTTAAAAAGAATGAAAAGTGCTAGAGCCCTTACTTTGCTTTTATTATTTTAAGGAGGAGCCAAGCAAGCAGTGATTTACTTTATGCCTTCATATATGAATTATTTCTCTATATTTTATTACTTTTTTTAAAACTGCAGTTATTAAAGCGAAATGTGGTTTATTTTCTAAACATCCAGAATAACTTATAAATAGGTTTTTATTTTTATTTTGGTTAGAATATATTTATGAACCTATTTTGAAAGATTTTAATGAAGTATTTATATTAAAAAAATTTAATGAATTTATATTGTCCTTTTAAAGATAAGTTGAATATTAAAATTAATGTTTCTGGTTTACATTTTAAAGGATTTAATGTCAGTTGTCCATGTCATAATCTCTATTTATAAATGCTGGGTAGCTTACAAATTTTTGTCACATGTATTTTTTACTTGTTTTATAACAGTAGTCCGGCATTTTATTTCTTTAATATTACTTAATTTTAAAAACGAGAAAGCTAAAAATTCAGAAAGGTACCTACGTTTGCAGAGTTAGTAGTTGTTAAACCCATACTCTTAATTCAGGGTCATCTGATTTAAGTTAAGTTTATGGTAAAGTAAAGGGTTTGTCAAACTTTAACCCACAGGCTTGTTTGGTATGGTCTATGAGCTAAGAATGATTTTTACATTTTAAAGCATTTTTGAAAGGAAGAACAGGTGACAGAGACGGTATGTATGTGGTCTACAAAACTTAACATTTACTCAAAACCCAATCAAGTAGAGTCAATTTTGCTATCAGGCAAATGTGGATTATAATCTGCGAACCAACACTAAATTACTATGTAAAATTGTGCATGTTACTTGACCACTTATACCTCAGTTTTTTTCATTTAAACATGGGAATGTATACCTATCTAATAAGCAAATAAGATCTTTATAAAGGATCACTGTTTATAAATTAAGGAAGTATCTTTTGAAGTATGTGTGGGGTTTTAAAAAGATTTTTAAATGAAAATCTTACTAAAGCAATACTAACACTAAAAACTGTTAATTAAAGGATTTGAAAACGAGTCTCATATACTTAGTATTTGATTATTTTTTTTTTAGATCAAATGCATCGTTGACTAACAATCAGAACTTAATCCAGAGTCTAAAGGAAGATTTAAATAAAGTAAGAACTGAAAAGGAAAGTGTCCAGAAGGACTTAGATGCCAAAATAATTGATATCCAAGAAAAGGTCAAAACTATTACTCAAGTCAAGAAAATTGGGCGTAGGTACAAGACTCAATATGAAGAACTCAAAGCACAACAGGATAAGGTATTTTGAAGTGATTTTTTATTATGTGTATATATTCACGTGTATATATGTATATTTATGTGTATACATAAAATATTTCTTTTTTTAAAATATTTTACTGATTTTTTACAGAGAGGAAGAGAGAGGGATAGAGAGTTAGAAACATTGATGAGAGAGAAACATCGATCAGCTGCCTCCTGCACACCCCCTCCTGGGGATGTGCCCGCAACCAAGGTACATGCCCCTGACTGGAATCGAACCTGGGACCTTTCAGTCTGCAAGCCGATGCTCTATCCACTGAGCCAAACCGGCCTCGGCCATAAAATATTTCTTGACATACAGTTTTGATCTACACAATTTTATATATCAGGGTTACATATAAAAATCTTATTCATAATTTTGATTATTGGTTTTTAGGTCCTAAATTTTCATATAAGCTAATTTATGATACTGTTATTTAAAATTAGCTCTTTAATATGTCCCAAAATGCACTATAAATCAATGAAGAAATTTTAATAAATGTTAGGTATTTTACATCAATTTTCCTATTTCAAATACTGTCCCTTTTCAAAACTATGTTCTCAAAACTCATTGCTGACTCATGTATATCAAAAAAATGTTAGTTCTTTATAATTAGGCTGTGTTGTAGTTTTATTTATTAAAGTAACTTTTTTTTAATCCTCAGCTGAGGATATGTTTTTATTGACTTTAGAGAGAGAGGAAGGGAGAGGAGAGAGAGAAAGAGGGAAATGTTGATGTGAGAAACATCAATCGGACGCCTCCTGTATCCACATTTGCACCCTGACGGGATGGAACCAGCAACCTGGTATGTGCCCTGGCCAGAAATCAAACCTGCAACCTTTCCTTGTGTGGGATGATGCTCCAACCAACTGAGCCACACCGGCCAGGGGTGGCTGTTTTATAGTTTTAAATAAGTAGTCGATATTAACCACCTATCTAAAGTAATTTTTAAATCCTTGTTATATTTTGAGTCTGCATTTTGTTTTTAATTCCCAAAGATAAAGAACTGTATACTGACCTAATGACATATTTCGCATATGTTAGATTAGAAAATATATAAAGGGAAAAAATCCAAAATTCTTAGCGCTCAGTGTTAACCACTGTAAGTACACTTTACTTTGAGTAATTTGTCATTCCAAATAATTTTATGTTAATGCATCATTGTCCTGATTTGCTGGTTAATATTAAGTTTTATGGAAAACCCTAACCTATTTAATAACTTACTTTTGGACACACTAAAGTTGTCCTATTGAAAATTCATTTATGAAAACCCTTAAATTTCTTTGCATAATATGATTACTTTTCTTAGATAAACTTGCAGAAGTGGGATTACTAAATATAAATGTGGAGTGTAGTATATTATGACTATTTACTATATTATATTAGATCATGGAGTCCTCAGCTCAGTCTTCTGGAGACCATCAGGAACAGCATGTCTCAATCCAGGAAATGCAGGAGCTCAAAGAAACCCTTAACCAAGCTGAAACAAAGTCAAAATCACTTGAGAGTCAAGTAGAGAATCTGCAGAAGGTATGAGTGTGAAATAGTGGAAGGTGCATGTCCCAATTTTTTCCTTGTTGAATACCTAAAGAAATAGAATGCAATATTGTTCAGTCATAAAAATGAATTTTAGAAAGAAATATATCTTAAACACTGACACTTTTCATCATATGGACATGTATTTTATCCTTTTTACTTTGAATAACTCATGTCTGAAAGTAGTATCTAATCATCTTCAAGTGTTCACTTACTTGGTTTGAACAGCATTTTATATTTATACTTCCATTTAATCTAAGGCAGGCGACCTTAAACTACGGCCCGCAGGCCACATGCGGGTGTTTTTGCCGTTTTGTTTTTTTACTTCAAAATAAGATATGTGCAGTGTGCATAGGAATTTGTTCATAGTTTTTTTAAAACTATAGTCCGGCCCTCCAACGGTCTGAGGGACAGTGAACTGGCCCCCTGTTTAAAAAGTTTGAGGACCCCTGATCTAAGGCAAAATAATGTTTTACATTTTAAGTCTGTAGAGCATACAGTTTATATTGATTTGATTGCTTTACCTGGTAAATACTTGGTTTTCCTTTAAAAGACATTATCTGAAAAAGAGACGGAAGCAAGAAATCTCCAGGAACAGACTGTGCAGCTTCAATCTGAACTTGCACGACTTCGTCAGGATCTTCAAGATAGAACCACACAGGAAGAGCAGCTCCGGCAGCAGATAACTGAAAAGGAAGAAAAGACAAGAAAGGCTATTGTAGCAGCAAAATCAAAGATTGCACATTTAGCTGGTAAATTATTATGTATACTAGGTTTCTTTAGACACAAAATAAGAGCATTCTTAATTTTCAAGTGATGAGGATGTCCTTAATATAGAAGGTCTTTCTTGTTAACTGGTATTGAATAGATAGGGAGTACTGCTACCTTTCTGCTTTAGTTTGTAACTGTTAGGACCTTTTGATGGAGATCCTTTGGGGCCACAGATCCAGAGGCCCTCTGTAAACTAGACAGCATTGGATCTTACCAGCCCAGGGATTTTTCCATGCCTCACTTCACTGAGGACCCCTCTACCGTAGCTCTTCAGGGAAAATACCATGTCAAAATATCATCTCAAGTTAAGGGGGAACCTCGTGTTGCAATACACAGGGTCTCACTGTGCCTTGCTTGCCAGACTGCTTAGTAGGTAAATAAAATGCCAAATTAGTTAGGTTTTATTATAAGCAATTTTTTTAATCTCTAAGATAATGTCCCAGCAACAAATAAGATAAAATAGTTATTTTTTAGTCTATACAATATGTTGTATGAAATGAAAGCTTTGCAATTTATAATATTGTACTTAATATCACATTGAAATATTAAAGACCATATAAAAGGACTTTTGCTGGCTGTAGTTTATGGTAGATCCCTTATTTTTTAGATCTTTGCTAGGAAAAGTAACATTTTTTTATATTGGAATAATTGTATTTTATACTAGAATAATAAATACAGATATGTTTAGAACTTTGCCTGTTGAGATATATGTATGTCAGAATTATTGTAAATGTAAAAGTTCAGGAATAGAATCTTACTAGTATACCACCTTTGAGTATCTATTAAACACATAAACATTCTTTATTTTCAGTGTTTGATTATAATATTAATAGAATCACAATTACTTCTTTAGGTGTAAAAGATCAGCTAACTAAAGAAAATGAGGAGCTTAAACAAAGGAATGGAGCTTTAGATCAGCAGAAAGATGAATTAGATGTTCGTATGACTGCTCTTAAGTCCCAATATGAAGGTCGAATTAGTCGCTTGGAAAGAGAACTCAGAGAGCATCAAGAGAGACACCTTGAGCAGAGAGATGAGCCTCAAGAACCTACTACTAAGGTGATTAGCTAATTCTGTACATTTTACTTGAAGGTACCTGGTGATTGAGGAGTCCTTATCAGAGTGAATTTTAGCTAAACCAAGAATACAGAGAGAATTAACAAAAGTAAAACATTCTGATGACATTTTTTAGTGGAATCTTGTGGGATAGGCACAGTAATCCATAGTCTTCTTTTTGTATAGGTTCCAGAGCAGCAGAGACAGATAACACTGAAAACAACTCCAGCTTCTGGTGAAAGAGGAATGTGAGTTTTAATCCTTGTATAGTCTTACCTGTTTTTCTTTTAAAGTTCAGGAAAGATCTGGTGATCTTTGGGGAGAAAAATAAATCTGTATTACAAAAGTATGTCCCATTAGGTAGAGCTTTGTGACAAAGAAAACATCTTTCATCTTTTAGTCTGTGATTGACGTCTAAGATAGGCTACCGATTTTCCCTGTGATGTTAAGGATACCAGTACAAGAGGCTGGGCTGAAACTTAGGGAAAGTGGTCAACTGTGGGATACATTTCACAATGTGATGCACCACTGCATAGTATTTCCTGCACAGATTTCAATGCTTAAATTCAAAACCTCTTCAATAAGAGTTTTGAAAAATTTAGTGAACAAAATGTATAGAACTATATTTACTGACTCTAAAATTTTTTTTAGTCTACCTAAAGCAGTGTTAGGAAAAAGAGAATTAGTAAGGTCTGAATACATATTAAGGTAATATTTGTTGAATACTCACTTCAGGAAATATATGTGCTTTGATTTTGATAGAGTGTATGTACTTTATAAATAATATTTATAGTAATTCAATGATTCTTATATTCTCCCCTCTATAAGTGCCAGCACATCAGATCCACCAACAGCTAATATCAAGCCAACTCCTGTTGTGTCTACTCCTAGTAAAGTGACAGCTGCAGCTATAGCTGGGAATAAGTCAACACCCAGGGCTAGTATACGCCCAATGGTAACACCTGCAACTGTTACAAACCCTACTACTACCCCAACAGCCACAGTGATGCCCACTACACAAGTGGAATCACAAGAAGGTAAGTAAAATAATACAGATATGAGTGGCCTGGCTGCTTATTTAGTTTTACTGTGAGAGGATGACAGTAACTTTAAGGAATAAATGAGGCTTCCACTAAAGCTAAAGTCAGACATGTAATAAAAGTGGGTAGTTAATAGTTTTAAGTAATACCTCTCAGGACACTTGTTAATGCAACAAATTTCCTCCCTCCCTTCTTGTTTTGTTATGTTTTGAAAGAAGGGAGGAAACTTAACCTGATAAGTATATGGCATGTTTTTCCAGGACCAAAATTTTCACTTATTTTTTTAAGGCACTTTTTAAAAATACATGTTTTAATAGATTTCAGAGTGAAAGGAAGGGAAAGAGAGAGGAGCACCAATGGGACAGAATTGGCTGCCTCCTGCACGGCCTCTACTGGGAATCAAGCCCACAGCCCAGGCATGTGCCCTGACTGGGAATCAAACCAGCGACCTCTCATTGCAAGGGATGATGTCCATCTTACTGAGCCACACAGGCCAGGGCAAATTTTCACTTTTAAGAATTAAGAAAGATGATACGAAATCCACTTTGGAAAACCATACTAAGTCACTGGTTGAACCCAAACATCACTTTTTTGTTGAAATTGTCTGATCTCTTCATGGCTTTCTTCGCTTTGTTCCATGACACTTTCCTATTCACTACAGCAGTTACAATTCAGTTAAATACATACCTTTTTATTCCACTAGATTGAGTTCTTAAAGAGCAAGCATTTTCATTATTTAATCCTTTTATCCAATCCCAGGATAGGTGTTTAGTAAAACTTTACTAAATGCAATTTTCTTGGCTTCTTGTCTAAACAAAATGATGCTTAGTAAATACTCATATTTGATGTTGGCTTTTAATTTTCATTTATTTTATATAATTTAAGTAGAATAATAGTTTAAAAATAGTTTCAGGTATTTAATTCAACTACCTATCAGTCCCATAGACAGCACAAAAATGCCTAACACATTGCCTTTACCCTCTGTTTTTGTCACCTCTAACACTGAATAGGGAGGATAATCCCAGTTTTGATAAGAGGACTTAATATATTATTATAATTACTTTTCAGCTATGCAATCCGAAGGGCCTGTGGAACATGTTCCAGTTTTTGGAAGTACAAGTGGATCTGTTCGTTCTACTAGTCCTAATGTCCAGCCTTCTATTCCTCAATCCATTTTAACTGTTCAGCAGCAAACACAAGCTACAGCTTTTGTGCAACCCACTCAACAGAGTCATCCTCAGATTGAGCCTGCAAATCAAGAGCTGTCCCCAAACATAGTAGAGGTGGTTCAGAGTTCGCCAGTTGAGCGGCCATCTACTTCCACAGCAGTATTTGGCACTGGTAAGATTAATTTTAAAATGAAGTTATAGTAGGCCTGTGTGCTTGTAGTTTCTTGGATATAATACATTATCTTGAGTATTCTTTGTACATAGTTGTTTTGTACCGGGTATTAAAGTGGATGAATGTATTCCTAACATTTTATTTCAAGTTTAGTTTTTAAAATTAACTTTGTCTAAACTGAGTTTGTTATCATGCTCTAATTCAAGATTTAAATTATGTAATTTCAAAGTTTCAGCTACCCCAGGTTCTTCTTTGCCAAAGCGTACACGTGAAGAGGAAGAGGATAGCACCATAGAAGCGTCAGACCAGGTCTCTGATGATACAGTGGAAATGCCTCTTCCAAAGAAATTGAAAACTGTTACACCTGTAGCAACTGAGGTGTGTAAAGGTCTTTCTGTTTATTCTCTTTCAATAGAGTTAAGGTATTCTTTCAGTTATAGCATTACTAGGTGAATAGACTTTTTGGGTCCTAAATCCAGAAAACTTCCTTAATTTACTGCAAAGATTCCACTGACAATTCAGGTATTGTTCCTGTTGCCAACAGTGTTTTAAATCCTTTACATATCTTTGATTAAATTAGTTCCCTTTTCAATTTTAAAAATACAGCTACAAAACATAACTTAAATTCCCTTTCAGTTTTTTTTAATTCAAAGAATATGTATAATCTCATGCACATTTTAAACTGTTACCTACTATCTTTTTCTCAGATTAACCAAAATTATAGTTATTTTCTTTTTTTGAGGATAAAATGTAATGAATTATGTTACTATGAAACATTGAGACTACTAAATTTCATGAGCATGTATTTAATTAATGCTCAAGACTTATTTTGTATTACTGAAGAATATGACAGTATTTTATGAGTAGGTATAAGTGAACATTTCTGATGTACAGTTTTATAAAATTACAAATGAGTTTTATTTTATTGGGAGAACTAGCTTAATTAATGCATTATCTCATGAACAGATGTGACTAACACTTGTATATTGTGATTCAGGAAGAAGTTATGGCAGAAGAAAGTACTGATGGAGAGGTAGAGACTCAAGTATACAACCAAGATTCTCAAGATTCCATTGGAGAAGTAAGTAAAACATTGAAAGTAACAAATTGTTGCTTTTAATGAATGAAATTAGCTTTGACAGTTGAATCATTATTTGTACTTTTTTAATTGGTTGCTTTCACATCTAGTGAAATATTAGAATTACCAGTGCAATTTCTGCTTTCTTTTACTCCTGATTGGTATAATGCCTTCTAAACTTTATTGAAGGAATGTTTTGTTTATACTTGGCACCGATTTTTCCATGCTAACAGTCCTAATGAGTAAAGACTATCCACTTAGTTATTTTGGAAGGATGAGTGCTGGTTGAGTCTTGAGTTAACCCATAGTGTCCAATATGGTGGTCCTCTATTGCTTCCCTTACTGAAATAAATTAATCCATGACAGGAAATGCATTTATACATTTCTTCATTTTTTGAACTCTGATTGAGACCTCTCCAGAGACAGCCTCATTAGTGGAAATGCATAGACTGAAGTAGCAAAGCACTAGGTTCCATTCCTAACTCTACCACTTAGAATCTGTGGGGCTATAAGCAAGTTGTTAATTCTCTCTAAGCCTAAATTTTCTCATCTGTTGGACTAATACAATTTTTAGCTTTGAAAAATACCTAAAGTGATATCTGCCACATATTAGGCACTCAAAGTTTTATTTATTTTTCTTCCATCCTTTTGCCCCACATATTAAGAATTCATAATATAACAGAACTCATTACTATAAGCCTAGTGTTGTTTCTAAGAAATCTGCATTTATTTATTAATTTAATTCTCAAAACATCCCTATTTTATAGGTGGAAAAAACCCAATGCCCAGATAAGTCACATACCCAAGTTCTCACAGCATTAAAGCTGGGATTCAAAGAGGGTATCAACCTTGAAACAATATTTTCTGCCTGGATAAATTTTCAGGATCATTTTATTCTAAAATTATTTTATCTGTATAGAATAAAGGAAATATTTTAAGCTAATCATAAGAAATCATAGATTGTAAGTAAATTTTAGTTTCTTAGCTGCATTAATTTTTTAAGTTACTTTTTCCAGTTTTCTTTGGCTAAAAACATGAAGCTAAACCTTTAGGATGAACCTTTAGAATGAATACATAGCACACTAAATTGCATCTTTTTCATGTATCTTTCAGCAAATATCTGAAGAACATAACAATTGTCAGATTTGTTTAAATTATACTAAAATCTCTGCAAAGTTTTTCCTTAAAATTAGCAAAATTGCTTATGACTCAAAAATGCCATTTGGTTTTTCATTCTGCCTTGTAGCACTGCCTACTAAATGTGTAATAGTTTTATTTTTCTGATTTTCTGGCAATGAAGCAGATGTTCCTGACAAGTGTTGCTTTTCTTGAAATAAGGATGTCACTTTGAGGCACATTTTTATTATATCACTAGAGGCCTGATGCATGAAGTTTGTGCATGGTCGGGGGAGCGGGCGGGGGGAGTCCCCTCAGCCCAGCCTGCACCCTCTCCACTCCGGGACCCCTCGGGTGATGTCATCCCTCTCACAAACTGGGACCACTGGCTTCTAACTGCTCGCCTGCCTGCGTGATCACCCCGAACTGCCCCCCCACCCCTGCTGGCCTAGTCACTCCCAGCTACTCCTCCTGCCAGCGTAGTCGCCCCCAACTGACCCCCGCCCCCCCACTAGCCTGGTTGCCCCTCACTGTCCCCCCCCTACTCTCCCCCTCCGCCCCTCTGTGCACGAAATTCATGCATGGGGGGGTGTCCCTCAGCCCAGCCTGCACCCTCTCCAATCTGGGACCCCTCAAGGGATGTCCAACTGCCCGTTTAGGCCCGATTTTACCGGGATCAGGCCTAAACGGGCAGTCGGACATCCCTCTCACAATCCAGGACTGCTGGCTCCCAACTGCTCGCCTCTCTGCCTTCCTAATTGCCCCTAACTGCTTCTGCCTGCCAGCCTGATCACCCCCTAACCACTCCCCTGCCAGCCTGATTGATGCCTAACTGCTCCCCTGCCAGTGTGTTTGCCCCTAACTGCCCTCCCCTGCAGGCCTAGTCACCCCTAACTGCCCTCCCCTGCAGGCCTAGTCATCCCTAACTGCCCTCCCCTGCAGGCCTGGTCACCCCTAACTGCCCTCTCTTGCTGGCCTGGTCACCCCTAACTGCCCTCCCCCGCAGGCCTGGTCCCATCCAACTGCTCTCCCCTGCAGGCCTGGGTCCGCCCCAACTGCCCTTCCTGCAGGCCTGGTCACCCCCAACTTCCCTCCTCTGCCAGCCTGGTCACTCCTAACTGCCCTCCTCTGCAGGATTGATTGCCCCCAACTGCCCTCCCTTGCAGGCCTGGTTCCTCCCAACTGCCCTACCCTGCTGGCCTGATCGCCCACAACTGCCCTCCCTTCCAGGCCTGGTCCCTCCCATCTTGTGGTGGCCATCTTGTGTCCACATGGGGCAGCCATCTTTGACCACCTGGGGACAGCCATCTTGTGTGTTGGAGTGATGGTCAATTTGCATATTACTCTTTTATTAGATAGGACTAGAGGCCCAGTGCACGAAATTCATGTACTTGGCGGGGGGGCGGGCAGCCTGGCCTGTGCCCTGTCAAAGTGTGGGAGGCCCATGATCGATCACCCCAAAGAGGTAGGCCGGAGCCAGGGTTCACGCCTTCGTACTGCGTGGAGCCGGGAGGCGGGACCCTCGGGACTCCCAGGCAGGCCTTGCTGTGCAGAGCCAGGTGGAGGCAGGACCCCCAGACAGGCCTCATTTTGTGGAGCCTGGAGGAGGTGGGACCCCCAAGCAGGCCTCGCTGCACGGAGCCAGGGGACCCTCAGGCAGGCCTTGCCGGACCCCCAGGCAGGACCCACCTCCTCCTGGCTCCGCGAGGAGGTGGGACTCCCAGGCAAACTCCATGCTGCGCATGCAGTGTCAAGCCCAGCCCCACCCAACTGCATGCACCCACTGTGTGCTCAGCCATCCTGTGACGGTATGAGGACATCACGGTGTGACGACTACTTAGGCTTTTATTAGTAAGGATGTATGTAGATGGCTTCACTCTTTTTCCATTACAGTAAACGTAATCTTTATGAATGATTTTGTTTATAAGACATTGTTCCTGGCTTGTATAAAAAATAGATTTTGCTGAGTGTTTAAACTATAGACATTTCATTTTTTATAGTAAAAATAAAAAAATAAAGTTAAAATTACAGTTTATTTGAACAGCTAGCAAAATGGAATTGTGAGGAAAGAGATTAAGCAAAAAATCATTTTTAAATCTAATATCTTTAATGTGGTTTGAAGAGTTAGGATAGTCAGAGTTTTGGGGGTAATAGAAGTGTCCTTGTAAAAAGACAATAATAATAATATCTTATTTAGTGTATTTTTCCAGACTAAATCCAGTTTTGGGGGAGAAAAGTTAGGTTGCAGACTCATGGGTTGTTTTTTTTTTAAACTGGTCTACTGTACTGTCAACTAATCAATTGGCTGTTCTTTTTTTTTTTTTAATATATTTCTTTATTGATTTCAGAGAGGAAGGGAGAGGGATAGAGAGACAGAAACATCAATGATGAGAGAGAATCATTGATCGGCTGCCTCCTGCACGCCCCCTATTGGGGATCAAGCCCACAACTGGGCATGTGCCCTTGGCCGGAATTGAACCTGGGACCCTTCAGTCCGCAGGCCGACGCTCTATCCACTGAGCCACACCAGCTAGGGCAATTGGCTGTCCTTGACATTGAAATATGTCATAAGTATGAAGTATGTATTGGAATTTGAAGACTTACTACAAACGTTAAAATGCAGAATATCTGGTTAATCTCTACATCGGTTACATGTTAAAATAATGTTTTGGCTCTGTTAAGTATATTATTAAAATTGATTTCCCCTATGTCTTATCTTTTTAAATGACTACTAGAAAATTTTAAATTGCATATGTGAATCACACTGTGACTCTTGTTATATTTCTGTTGGACAACACTAATCTTACAATATCATGTTAGTAGTTTTGACACAGACATCTGTATATTTGTGTGTGTGTGTGTGACTATTATTTTTACTTGATTTTAGAGAGGAAGGGAGAGAGAAAGAGACATCAACAGGAGAGAGATACATTGATCAGTTGCCTCCCAAAGCTCCCCAACTGGGGATCAAACCCGCAACCTAGGTATGTACCCTGACTGGGAGTTGAACCCTCGACCTTCTCATGCATGGAACGACGTTCTAACCAACTGATCCTCACTGGCCAGGGCTATTTTTTTCTTTTTTTTATTGGAGTATTATCCAATGAGATTTATAATTCCTCTATAGGAAGACAATAAAGAAACCCAAAGTTAATCTTTTATTTGTTTTTAAAAGTAATTCTTTTGGCCCTGGCTGGTTTGGCTCAGTGGATGGAGCGTCGGCCTGCGAACTGAAGGGTCCCGGGTTCGATTCTGGTCGGGGGCATGTGCCTTGGTTGCGGGCACATGCCCAGTGGGAAGTGTGCGGGAGGCAGCTGATCGATGTTTCTAACTCTCTATTCTTCTCCCTTCCTCTCTGTAAAAAAATCAATAAAATATATTTTAAAAATAAATAAATAAATAAAAGTAATTCTTTTGAAAACCATGTTTTTAAAAATAAAAGGCTCGTAGCCCATGTGTTCTTTAGTCTTTACTTGGATCTATGGTATGTTACTGAGAGATTTAGATATATTCAACTTTTTATAAATTTTTTTAATTTTTAAAGGGAGTCACCCAAGCAGATTATACTCCAATGGAAGACAGTGAAGAAACCTCTCAATCTTTACAAATAGATCTTGGAGCCCTTCAGTCAGATCAGCAAACAACTTCATCCCAAGATGGTCAAGGCAAAGGAGATGATGTCATTGTAATTGACAGTGATGATGAAGAAGAGGATGATGATGAAAATGATGGAGATCATGAGGTTTGAAATCATTTTTGTTTTTTAATTTATCTTTATTGTTCATAGTATTACATATGTCTCCTCTTCCCCACCCTGTCACTACCTCTGGCCCACACCTTTCCCCCCTCCAGGCCTACCACACTGTTGTCTATGTCCAAGGGTTGTGCATATGTGCATATAAGTTCTTTGAAATGCTGAAATCATCTAGACTACTAATGCATCAAACAATAAATTCTGATTTTCTGTCAGTATAAATCCGTGATTTTGCTTTTTCTTTTACCTTGATTAGTTCCTAAATTAATACTTTATAGTGAAATTGAGTGTAGAACAGTGATGGAAAAACCCATTTGTTTTTTAAATGATTGCTAAGCACTTTAGAATTTGTTAGACTAGTTAGACTTAACCATAAATCTTACTATAGGTGACTGGATTTAATTGTAAGATCTTTGGTTTCTAGAAATAATAGAAGAAACTCAGATTTCCCCTTCCTCCCCCCCTCACGGAGCCCAGTAGTCCTTTTCAAAAGAAAATGAGGTATAATAATTGAGGCATATTTTCAGTGACACTCTGTGTTTTATTTTGGGAGTTAATCCTATATTGACAGCTTCACATTTCAGATTCTGTTATTACTCAAACCTCATACTAAAGCATAATTTTATCAGTCTTCAATGCCACATACTAAATTTAAAATTAAAGTGGATCATTTGACACCTTGTGGACATCTAGGAGCTTTAGTCACTGAACTGATTAGTTTCAGAATTGATTGTTATTGTATTACTACTGGTAAATTTCACAGTTGCTACCACTGTACTAATCCCATAACAACTCCTGTACCCTGATCAACAACATGCTACATAAATTTCTAAGTATGTTATCAAGATGTTCAGAACATGTGCGTCATATCCTAGATCTTTATTTATATGATATATCCTATATCTTTTTAATAGGATTATGAAGAAGATGAGGAAGAAGATGATGATGATGAAGATGACACTGGGATGGGAGACGAGGGTGATGATAGTAATGAAGGCACCGGTAGTGCAGATGGCAATGATGGATATGAAGCTGATGATGCTGAGGTAACTGGTTAGAATTTTGACCATGCATTTTAAGGACTTCCTCAAAAAAACTTACTGTTCTCCAAGGGTATTAAAAGGCCTCTATTCTTCGAACACTACAACTTTTTATACCTTTGGGTTTGTTTCTACACCTTTTGTGTAGCTGATTAATATTTCTTAAGATAATTATATTGGATTTATTTGCACTTAGTATTCATATTTTGTTTTTAGGGTGGTGATGGGACTGATCCAGGTACAGAAACAGAAGAAAGTATGGGTGGAGGTGAAAGTAATCAGAGAGCTGCTGATTCTCAAAATAGTGGTGAGATTCTTAGTCTCTTTTTCATGGGAGATTCTGGTAATTTCTAAGTTAAGATTGCATTTATCACATAGGTCATAAAACTTGGTTAGTAAATTGGCAAGCTAAAGATTTATGCTTGTCCTAGCTTTGTCATTTTATTCTGTCATCAAGTCTGCTATATTTATACCTGTAAAGTGCAGACATTATACTATCTTTTCTACCTCATTGGACTACTGTAAGGTTAAAACATTGAAACCTGTAAAAATATTACAAATACCATGTGTTGCTGCTGTTCTTGTTAAGTGAAAAAATTAAATCAGGTACTTCTAACAGCAGTTCACAACCAGAAGAGGTCAGTCTAACAAGCTACATGTTTCAAGAGTGTGGATATTGGAGCTTCGCAATATTAATATTGTCTGCTTATCCAATGAATAAAAGCCTTTTTGACCAATATAGCATGGTTTTTGTTAAATTTTTGAAATGATGAGTTCTGGAGGGCCATTGAAATGTAGTAGACAGTAAAGGATTATGAGATTCATAGAAAAAATTTTAGAATCATTTTAAAAAAATGGTGATCATCTAGTATTAATATTCTGGTTTTATAGATAATATTAAGCCAAAATCATGAGTACCAATATAATAAAAAACTTATATATTTAGTCTAATGGAAAACAGTGTCTCTGAGTTTTCATATAGACCTATGTATTTTAAAGGCACTACAAGGTATATGCTCATTTGAATTAAGGAAATTAAGGACGGGCCACTTTCCATTTTAAATTTTTAAGAGAAAAATAAACTAATGACTATTAACCATATAATGAAGAATAGTATTTAAGAGATGAGGTAGGATGAGTATCATTAATCTTAGGTAATACACATTTTATAAAACATTTGTAGATTAAAGATACATCTTTTGTGTAGTTGGGATAAAGAGAGATTTTTTAATATTTATTTATTTATTGCTGAAACCAAAGTTCATGACCCTGGTGCTTTCAATGGCCAAAATTCACAATGTCAGAATTCAGGGTGAGGAAAGGTTTATTTGTGGAGAAGGAAAAGATGGGAGACCTAATAATGCCATAGATCCATCTTGCTCACTGGACTAAATTAAGGGGCCTGGGGAATAGGTATGTGGAAGCACTGACGGGGCAAGTTTTAATTTGAGGGCCTTGGAACTTAGCCATTTATGGTAAAGGGGTGAACAAGACAGGATCTTCTGGACAAGGGACCTTTGGCATCGGGAAGGATTACAGTGTTCAAGTTCTGGTTATGTCCTGGTCCTTTGGTGGGGGCAGGGTGGGGAGTGAGACTTGGTTCCAGGTGCAGCTGAAGGTCAAAGTTTTCTCTGTTTATGCTTCATCTGTGACTTGTGGTTTTGGTCTGTTGTTTCTGTAAAGCACTTCAGTGTTTTGTTAAACAGGATTGGACCATGTTTCTGTGGTTACAAATTCTCCCCTTTTTTTTTTGTTCATTCCTTAATCTTGAGGGAAATAGGGCAACCAAGTCCAGGTTCAATTAAGAGGGAGGATTAGCTGTCCATTGTGCCCCTGTTATCCAGCTTTTACTCCTATCTCTTCCACGATGGTCCCTGAACCTTAGAGGGGACAAGCAGAGACCACAGCAGTGGTAGAGGTAGCAGCAGGCCAGGATACCTGTACTCTTAATGAGATAAAGAATAAAGTAACTTTTGTTATTTTGTCCTCAAACCATGTGATGAGCGGGCAAGGTTTAGGAAAAGGGCAATTTTAGTTCTTAATGATTTCAAGTCACTACACAAGAATTCATTCAGCATCCAGTCCAGTTTACAAGTAGCAAACAAAACTCAAGAGGCCATGGACAGTGTTAGAATCTAATATCCACAAAGGTATATTGTAGTTCCTATTGAAACATAATTTTCTCTCTAAAATCACCCTGATTTTTACCAAAGATAGCCAAATTAATACTAGTGTATCTGCAAAATAAATCTAGTGTCAATAAACTTGGCCTGTCTACTTGTCTAACTGCAGCAAGAATAGTAATTAATCAGAGGTACCATTAAATGTGCTTTTCTGGAATTTTCCTAAAGAATATTCAGATTGAACTTTAACCTCTCAAGACTAAAAAGCCATAAACTAATGAATATTAACCATATAATGAAGAATAGTTTTTAAGAGATGAGGTAGGGAGAGATTAATGATACTTGGGTAATATACATTTTATGAAACATTTTGTAGATTTAAGATACATCTTTTGTGTAGTTGGGATAAAGAGGGTTTTTTTTCCCCCCCTTAATTCTGACACCCAAGTTCATGCCCCTGGTGCTTTGAATGGCCAAAATTCAAACTGTCACTTCTGCAGTACCTATAGATTTGGGTGAATTTCTCTGTTAAGGTTTCCAACATATTCTGAGGTTCTTTCTTTGCATCTCCCAAGAAGCAACCTTAGTTCCTCACCGGGTAAGACTGCTGTGAACCATATAAACAAGGCTATTTTCCCATAGGGTTTTTTATTGGCTTCAAAAGTCAATCTTAACTCCTCAAAGATTTCTGGTCACATCTGTATCTGCATGTCTCTCTCAAACATAACTTTTCAGTCAAAGCCTTGGTAATAAAACCAGTTTCCAATTGTATCCCATTATAAAGAAAACATTATTATTGAACTTTGGTAGCAAATAATCACTTTGCCATGAAAATAAAAACACTCCTTAGAAGTTTCTAGATTCTGGAAGAATCCAGTAGGGAGAAAAAAAATAAATGTTTTAATTCTGCTAAAAGATACAGTTTACCAAATTGCTAAGTCATTGGTAAACACATTTCCTTTTATTTGGAAAACAAAATATTAAAGAAGTCAACAATTTCAAATGAAAACGTCATAAAAATTATAGCCATTTTCATCAGTTCATTCAGTTCTATGAAATTGAACTTGTTCTGCTTGAATCCAGTTTTTCCTGTTAATGGCAAGGTTGTCTCTCAGGGTTCATATGGTTTGCTCAGTAAAGTGGTTATCTCAGTCACTAGAGATTGTGTAAGGTAGATCCCAAGTGGGAAACCAATTTTCTAACAGTTTCTTTGCCATTGTAAAGGCATCAACCTTGTGGCAGAAGAAAGCTTCAGCTCATCCAGATTACATACAAAATCCAGATTTTGCTCTGGAAGATAACCTATTCTTAGTGCCTATAATAAGAAAATATGTACATTTTTCTTTGTCATATAAAGGTGTGTGTCTTTCTTTGGAGCCTTCTACAAATTTCCGATAAAGTACTATAAATTCTGAAAGAAAAGCAAGAAATGCTGTTTACATAGCAAAACTTTAGTTCTTACTATTTAGGAGATTTAGTTTTCTTAACTAATCAAATACCTGATTAAGACAATATAACACAAAATTATTTTGATAAAGAACAGAATATTTGCTTTCTAGGCAGAAAACTTTTTCACAGTTTCAGTAACAGACCAGTAGTCTTTTTCAGTGGAGAGAAACCTAAGTCTAATTTTGTATCAGCTTACTTATTGGGCTAATAAACACAGGTAGAATAAAAGTATTATTTAATTCTGTAGATTCTAAAGTTATGCCTATATAACCAAACCAATTTAAAACCAGCTTTAATACCAAATTTTTTTTTGATTATGTGATTCTGAAAAGCATTTGGGTTAGTCTGTTAGGTTTTTTTGAGAATTCTTATATAAGCACAAGTTTAAGCCAATTGAATATAAATTGGCAGTACTATACAGGGTAGAATTATCCTATATCTAGAACAAACATATTGATATACATAAACATAAAGACCAATGGAGACAAATCTCATAGCTTTCATTTTATTTATTTGTCTTTAAATCTTTATTGTTGAGGGTATTACAGATGTCTCCATTTCCCCTCCCCCCCCCCCATTTCTCCCTCCACCCAGTTCCTGTTCTGCCCGAGGCCTTCACTACCCTATTGTCTGTGTCCATAGGTAATTAATATATATGCATGTAAGATCTTTGGCTAATCTCTTACCATCCCCCTCCCCGCCCCCTTTCCCTCTTAGATTTGTTGGTCTGTTTCCATGCCTCTGATTCTATTGTATTCACCAGTTTATTCTGTTCATTAGATTTCTTACTCGTTTGATTTTTAGATTCAGTTGTTAGGTATTTATTGCCTCTTTATTGTTCATGTTATTTATATTTCTCTTCTTCCTCTTCTTAAAAGAATACCCTTCAACATTTCATGTAACACTGGTTTGGTGGTCATGAAATCCTTTAGCTTTTTCTTGTCTGTGAAGCTCTTTATCTGACCTTTAGTTCTACATGATAGCTTTGCTGGTCCTTGTATTCATCATTTTGAATATTTCTTGCCACTCCCTTTTGGCCTGCAAAGTTTGTTGAGAAATCAGCTGACAGTCAGATGGGTGCTCCCTTTTGGTAACTAACTGCTTTTCTCTTGATGCTTTTAAGATTCTCTCTTTGTCTTTAACCCTTGGCATTTTAATTATGATGTGTCTCGGTGTAGGCCTCTTTGGGTTCCTCTTGTTTGGAACTATGTGCTTCCTGGACTTGTAAGTCTATTTCTTTCACCAGGTAGGGGAAGTTTTCTGTCATTATTTCTTCAAATAAAATTTCAATATCTTGTGTCTCTCTCTCTCTCTCTCTCTCTCTCTCTCTCTCTCTCTCTCTCTCTCTCTCTCTCTCTCTTCCTTCTGGCACCCCCATCATGCAAATGTTGTTCCAGAGACTCTTTACATTATCTTCATATTTTTTATTCTTTTTGCTCCACTGATTGGGTATTTTTTGCTTCTTAATTTCCAAATCATTGATTTGATTCTCGGAATTGTCTACCATTGAATCCTATAAATTATTCTTTATTTCAGTTAGTGTATGCTTAATTTCTGACTCATCCTTTTTCATGTCTTTGACATTCTTACTAAGATCCTTGAATGTATCACTAAGTCCCTTGAAGCTCTGTTTGAGTCCCTTGAAGCTCTCATTAAGATCCTTGAGTTACCTTATAACCATGGTTTTGAACTTTGCATCCAGTAGTTTTTTGCTTCGATTTCTTTCATTTGTGACATGTTTCTTTGTCTCCATATTTTGGCTGCTTCCCTGTTTTTGTTTCTATGTATTAGGTAGAACTTCCTAATTGGTAGAATTGCCTTGTGTAGTAGGTGTCCTGTGGGGCCCAGTAGCTCAGCCTCCCCAGCCACTTGAGCTGGGCACTCTAGGTATGCCCTTGTGTGGGCTGTGTGCATAGTCTTGTAGTTGGACCTTGATTGCTGTTGGCATCACTGGGACGAATTGACCTCCAGGCCAATTGGTTGTGAGTTCCAACTGTGACTACAGTGGAAGAGCAGCTGTGCAGAAGACACCCTTATGGAGCAAAACTTGCTTCGGTGGTGCTTTGATGCTCACTGAGTCTGGCCCTTTAGTGTGTTGCTTGTGGATGTGTACAGTTGTAACCTGGTATGTCTGAAGCTGTCCACTGGGTGCACTGGCTCTGGGTCCACCTGGCAGGAGCTCTACAGAGAGAAAATCCTATAGATGGCTGCTACTTGTATTGGACTTGTGAAGCAAGGCAGGCTGGTGCTAGTGCAGGGTCTTGGGCCTTTTATTTATAGGTTTGGTACACACTGACTCAAGCTGCTGTTTGTTTGAGAGATTTTAGGAAAGTCTGAAGCCTGAGTCAAGACAGGCCATTCATATGTAAAAGCTGCTGCAAACAGCTTGGGTGGGGCTGCAAATTGGATGAGGTGGGGTCTCAGAGAATCACCAGGGTAGAGGGAACAGTGTGAGCCAAGCGGATGGAAACTCAGGGCTACCAGTTAGCTCTGAGATGGGGGAGGTCGCAGCACAGGAACAATGATCCCTGCAAGGACCCCCGTCTGGGGGAAAGCCACCCCCAAGTTCCTGCCCTGATGCCAGACAGTCCAGTTCCTTCCTGTATGTGTCTGGGTCCCCCAAAGCCACCCAGCGCTACAGATCGAGTCAGAGTAAGTTCATGCACTGGCCCTTTCAGGGAACATGTGGATCTCCAGCAGCCTCCATGTCACTCAGCCACAATCCCCGCTGGTTTTTACAACCCAAAGTTATGGGGGCTTCTCTTCCCAGCTCTGGAACCTTAGGCTAGGGGTCTGGTGTGGGGCTGGGATCCCTTGTTCCTCACAGTGGAAGAGCAGCTGAAATATCCCTCCTGATTAAAAAAAAAAAAAATGGCATGGGTACCGGTCCAGCCCATTCTGTGCCTCTGCCCCTCCTACGAGTCAATGTGCTTTCTTCTTTACTTCTCCAGTTGGACTTCCATTTATCCAGCTTTCAGGTGGTTCTGATTGATGGTGGTTTCGTATATCAGTTGTAATTTTGATGTGGTTGTGGGAGGCAGCAAGTACCGGTGCTTACCTACTCTGCCATCTTGGTTCTCAATCGTAGCTTTCATTTTAAAGCATTAGCTTTTATGGCCCAAGTACAGTGAATAACTCAGGGTTGTAAAACTGGATCCAAATGATGTTTCTGGCAGATGGACTGAGTGAGTTAGGATTTTACTCAGATGACCAAGCTTTGCATGCTGTAAGAATTCCTTTAAAGCCATTTTTAAAGTAATTTATTATCCATCAAAGAATGCATTCCATTGTCTCCAAGGGGCCTGAGAGCCTCTCCTTCAAGGGTGCCCCTTAACGTGGACACTTGTCAACAAACACAACAGAAAATGGAAAGAAAGTGTGCACAATAAAGTTCAAATGCTCAGAAGGTAAAAAGAGTGGCTTCAGGACGCCTGAGTTAAAAGTGGTAGATTTTCCTGGAGGAAGATGGCTAGAATGGAGCCTGAGCACACATGGCAGCTGCCACGTGTCTGGAGATGAAGATGGGGGAGGGGAAGAAGCCACAGACCCAATATCACTTCATAACTTCAAGCCAATGAACAAAGTACACGCAGAGCGAGATCAATATATAACACACAAACAAGGTAATTGAGTACTATCCTAACCAAATCTTAGATTAACTATACAAGTTACAGATTTCAAATTCAAGTGGCCAAACGAGTTCAAAAATCAGGTAAAAATCCTACAATTCTCTTCTCCAACAGGGAAATAAAATAAATGTGGCTTATTTCAAAGGAAAATGGGAGGAGAAGGGAGTACCTGGTTGTACACGCCAGGATGACTTACCCCACTTCCCAATCAAATACATCGACTTGCAGAGAGACAACAAATATACTTCACACCGTCTACCACAAAGACACAAATGGGTAGAGCCCAGAAATCCTGATCCTGCTCTTAAATGGAGGCCCCCAACTAAGTTTAAAATGCAGATAGTTTTGTCCCAAGGTAGAGAAAGCCCACATAGAGGATTCCTGGCTGCACACTTACCCCCAAAATGGAGCAACTTACCCCAAAACAAAACCAACGTAGATTGAAGTCCAAAGGCATTTTCTTATTCCAAATGAGCTCTGTGCTGATTTGGCCAGCGCCTGCCAGGGAAAGTAACTTCCGAGCCCCCAAGGTAAAACATCCTTGGAGGCTGTTCCAGGTTTGGCCTACCATAAACACTAGCTCCTGACTGGCTCACCAAATAGTTACTGAAAGCAAAGTTTGTGTGCCCAATGCTTAGAAAGGCCAAAACTCAAAACGTTCCAGCTTGGAATAAGAAGAGGTTTATTGATCAAGAAGACGCCAAGGGAGAAGATGGGAGACCTGAATGGTACCTTATATCCATCTTACTCACTGGCCGAGGTTAATGGTTTTTAAGGGGCTATGGGGAAATAGTGCTGACAAGGGAAGTTGTAATTGGGGACCTTGGAACTTGGTCATTTATGGTAACAGGGCATCAACACTGGATCTTCCTGGACAACAGTTTCTTGGTGTCTGAAAGGGTTCCAGTGTTCAAGTTCGATTATGTCCTGGTCCTTTGGTTAAAGGGGGAGATTTTAGTTCCAGGTACAGCTGGAGACCAAAGCTCTTTCCTCTGCACATGCTTCACTACATGACCTGCAGTTTTGGTCCACTCTGAATGAGCTTCAGTGTCTTTTTAGGATAGGTCCATTTTGAGCTGATTCTGTGGTTGCATCTGTAGGTGTTATCTCTCAATGCTACGTGTTTTAAAGGAAAATGTTCATATCCACTTTTCCCAGATACAAAGCATATAACAGATGCTCATTGAATACTTGCTAGAGAGTTTTCCTTTTTACAATCAAGCATAAATTGGCCTAGTAGTCTGGATAAAATTTAATTAGTGGATAGATTATGTACATTGCCAATAGTTACAAAAATGCTTTTTCTGAGCATGTATGCTTGTATTGAATTAATTCTCACAATAAGCTTGTAAGGTTTATGTACCAGTGTAGAATCTGAGAAACAGAAGCAGAAATAAGCAAAGTGACTTAACCAAGGTCACAAAGCTATTAAGTCTTGAAGATAGAATCTCTTCTAGACCTAACTTTAAACTACTACCTTATTGAACTTTCAAAGTAGATAATAATTTCTGATGTTTCTACCGTGTATATTGTAGACCCAGACATCTGAAGGATCATTAAATTCAAAATTTAGGAAAACCAAAATGTAAGAGTGCCATTATTGGGCTTTTCCCAATAGTCTTCATCCTGTTTGAGTGTAATACTGATGCCATAGTGGTCTCACTCTAAGGAATTTGCCAGTTTTAATAATAGCCAAAATGTATTAAATGTTTATTTTATTATGTGTTAGGCTAAGTGCTTAAGTCTACTATTTGAAACCTTCAGAAAAATCTTTCTTGTAAATTACATCTGTTGCATTAACCAACCAAAAAGATTAAGGAACTTGGCTAGAAGCTATACTACTGATAATTGCATACCCATTATCTCTGGACCCACCATACCTCACTACTTTCCTTCTGAAAATACTGAGTTGAACATTCCTAGTGGCAAGATTCATACTTTAGGGATTGTCCACATTATTTTGTAGTAAGTTTAATAGTTCAAAATAAGCTTCTCTTTTCCTGTAGGTGAAGGAAATACAGGTACTGCAGAGTCCTCTTTTTCCCAGGAGATTTCTAGAGAACAGCCATCATCAGCATCTGAAAGACAGACCCCTCGAGCACCTCAGTCACCAAGACGTCCACCGCACCCACTTCCCCCAAGACTAACCATTCATGCCCCACCTCAAGAGTTGGGACCACCAGTTCAGGTATTAAAAGTAGTGGTCATTCTGAAAAATGAACTTTTAAAAATCTTGGCTCTTTTCCCTTTCCATTAGATATTGCCTTTTTTTCCCGCAGAAATTAAGTGAACCCTTTAATGTTTTGGCATATTTTTATAAAATTCTTTGAACTGAAATGAATCTCTGATTTCCTTGAAAAGGCAAGGCTGACTAGAAGTTGTGCATAAGTTGAAATGGTTATAGTCATAGCAAATAAAAGTCTGGTCACTGTTTCTACAGATTACAAAAGGAAAAAGATATTCTTGGATTTTAATTAATGTAAAATGTATTTTAGCAGCTGACCATCATCTGTTTTGAAGTGGTGTTTTTTTTTTCCTTTTAAGTTGCATGTTTTTTTAAAAAAGGAAATTCTGCTCTGCTTAACAAAACATTCTTCTCTTCATTTTTTAATAATCATACATATTAATTCCCTCTTTGAAAATCAGTGAAAGTGTGCATAACCCTTTACATGTAGCACTCTTTAGATATCTCTTAATCAGAAGCTCTTGCAGAAACAGGACAAGTACAAAGGCTCTATTAATAATCTAGCTGGAGTTTTAACCCTTTAGAGCATGGAACATTTTCAAGTGTAGATCTAAAATACCACTTGTGAAGAAAACTGCATTATGTGAAAATATAAAGTCTTAAAAGAGTGTGTATGGATCCTGCAAAATATACCAAATCTATCAGTTTAAAATTGACTAAATTGAGAAACAGTTTATATGTAGTTAGTACTGCTACTAATCTTTCCAAAAGATAAGCCATAAAATCCAAAAGCATACTTACTAATGAATAAATTAGTTACAAAGAAATAAGATATGATCAAAGATTAGTTTTAAATATTGGTTAATATTCTGTCTGTTAGTTAATGAAATATTTGTTGGTTTAATGTTACAATCTGTATAATTAAATATTTGTCATAGTTTAAAACTGGTTTCTTTAGTATAAGATTAGTGGCAGTTTTTCCTGAAAAAATATGATGATGATTATTATATCATCTGCTAACATTTTGGTTATTTTATTACCAAGTAAGCATAATAAGCTCCATTGATATTTAGTGTTTGTTTCATTGTCTTAATTCCTTAAAAACAAAAATGTAATTCCTTTCTTGGCCCAGAGAATTCAGATGACTCGGAGGCAGTCTGTAGGACGTGGGCTTCAATTGACCCCAGGAATTGGTAGCATGGTAAGTACCTACCCTCCCCCCCCATGTAAAATCAGTTTATTTGTTCAGCAAATATATGTGTAGCCAATATGTGTGTTTCTGTCATGCCTGTGTAATTCCTTTTTTGTTTTTGTTTTAGCAGCAGCATTTTTTTGATGATGAAGACAGAACAGTTCCAAGTACCCCAACTCTTGTGGTGCCACACCGTACTGATGGATTTGCTGAAGCAATTCAGTAAGTGAATGAAAGAGAAACATTTTGTGACTAATCAAAATCTTACTGCTTCGCTGTTAATCTGTTTACATTTGATTGACTCATTATTCCTTGAGTCTTCTGTGTACTATTTTCAGGGGGTAGTATGGGAGGGTTGAGAATGTAGGGGAAAATTATATAGAGGGAATGAAATACAGTTGCTTCCATCAGGAATTTGAAGTTTAGAGTCAGTGTAATAATGGTTAAGAACATGGAGTTTAGAGTTAGAATACCTGGGTTTGAAACCCAGCTGTTCTGCTTACTAGCTGTATCAAGTTATTTAGGTTCTCTGTTCCTGAGTATCCTCATATTACTTATGGGAATGATGATATAATAGTTCCCACCTTATAAGTTGTGAGAATTGCAGAATTTATGTTAATATGTTTAGAATATTATTGGCAGATAGTAAAATGCTTTGTAGACTGGTGGTGTTGATAAGTACAGTGATCATGGTGGATAGTATTGTGAAAGCACTAAGCATATGAGCAAATAAATATAATCTTAATAATCTAGGAGAATAGAGGTATAAGCAATAGTCTTTATTAACACAAATGAAGAAGTAATTTATTTCAACAATTAAGAGGAAAGAGTCCGAGAATACTTAATGGGAACAGCATTGAATCCCTAACACTTATTGAGCATTTCCATAAATCAGTTGATTTAATCCTCATACCAAGAGAGTATTATTGTTGCTCTTGTATAGATAAGGAAGCACAGAGCTGTTAATGAATTTGCCAGAGGTCAAACAGCCAGAAAGTGGCAGTTTTTGGTTTCAACCCGGTCAATCTGGCTCTAGAACCGATGTAAACTATTATGCTATACCACTCCACTTAAAGGATAAAAAGGCTTTCCATGTGAAAATATATGTGTTTGATAGATACATAGAGATATGTTTAGTATTTACATAGATACATAGAGATTTCTAATAGATTCAAGAAATATGAAGCATTAGTTCAGAGACATGAAAGTTACTTATATATAAATCATGTATATATAAATCACATGTATGAATTAATACTGTTACCAAAATATTTGACTGCTGATATTTTGAAAATGTTTGTATAAGTAAGAATTCCTAATCAACTTTATTTTCCATCTTTTTCCTTCCCGTTTTGTTTATGCTCATTTTTTTCTATATTTTTATCATTGTGCACAGGGTAACTTTACATTTCATCTTAAATCAATTTTTGTCTATTTAGTTCTCCACAAGTTGCTGGTGTTCCTAGATTCCGGTTTGGGCCACCTGAAGATATGCCACAGACAAGTTCTAGTCACTCTGATCTTGGCCAGCTGGCTTCTCAAGGAGGTAAACAGCTAGATAAAGACTTGTATCTCCTGGGTTTGCTTATATTTGGTAATAAACTATTGTGTTGTGATTTTTTTTTTAAAGTATGCACATATAAATATAAAAGAAATTGAAATCTAAATCCTCTAGTTTATGGGAAAAGCTGTAATATATCTACTATTTACAAAACATCGTCTTACATATAAATCTTTTCAACAAAGTTCTGAGTTCTTTGAACATAGACCCTTGCTGCTACATTTGTATCTCTTCTGGCACCTAGGATAGCATCATACATGTACTAAGTGATAAGAAATATTTCTTAAACCAGTAAACATACGTAAATACTACCACCCGTTTTAAAGTTTCTAGAAGAAATGCAACATGTTTTGTGTTTGACAGTTTCCATTTTACCAATAAAACACACAATTTAACATTTCTAGTTAAATGCATAATACAAGTTACTTTCCATTAACATTAAAAATAAGAAAAATAAAATGTTAAAAATATGTGGAATAAATTATAAATTAAGTAATAGTAGTTGATTATTTGGACATGAATTATGCATTTGTGGAATTAATGACATTTAATCTTCATTTGGTACCGATATGGCCCATTATATTTCTGGGAAGCTGTTATATAGCATTGTATAAGTGAATAGGGAATGCATACTACTTTAGTAAGTCCTAAGCAAAAGACTAATCTGTAGCCCTCATATAAGTCATGTAGTATAAATTTGTCCCTGATGGTTTAGGATAGTTTTAACACTATGCCTCTACAATATGAAATTGTGAGTTAACTTCATATAAATTCAAAATTTGTGTGGCAATTTCTAGACTTGGAAGTTGCCACCACTTACTAACTTTGTAACTTTGGGAAAGTTAATTAACCTTGAAATTTAGTTTCGATAGCAAAAAGGGGACTAAGTAATACCTTGCAGTTTTGGTGATAAGTAGAATCTAACATAGTTGGATATTCAGTAAAGTTACCTTGTATAAAACTATAAGAGCAGCTTTTAGCTGTTTGTTAGTTTGTTTTTTAAGATACTTAGTGTTAGGGAGCTTAACAGATGTGTTTAAATTGTATTTACATTTTTGAGGGATTGATGTTTGCTTGATGGGCTAATTATGGATTTTAACAAAGTTGTGTCTTTGCTGATTTTTTTCTTTCAGATGCCTTGCATTTGGCACTTTTGTATTTCTCATTCATTAATATTCAGAATTGTCTTTAGGTTTAGGAATGTATGAAACACCCCTCTTCCTAGCTCATGAAGAAGAGTCCGGTGGCCGAAGTGTTCCCACTACTCCTCTGCAAGTAGCAGCTCCAGGTAGGTATCATATTACTAGATTGTGTGTTTTATTGGTAAAATGGAAACTTGTGAGGCATCTTTTGGCTGGAAATTAGGTAAACCACAAAGTTAAAGTGTTCGTTGCTTTTCTGGTCTTGTTTTGAAGTGAACGTATTTACTGAGAGTAGTACCACCTCTGATGCTTCAGAGCATGCCTCTCAGTCTGTTCCAATGGTGACAACATCGACTGGCACTTTATCCACAACCAATGAAACAGCAGCAGGTGATGATGGAGATGAAGTATTTGTGGAGGCAGAATCTGAAGGGTAAGTGTTTACTTTGTAATATTTGCTTGCTTTAGACTTGCCATACTTTTGCATTTGTTTTCCTTTAGCCAGGAAACAATCTATTGAGCTATATTTTCAGTTGCATCTTACTACAAAAGTAAACCAAGCCATCTATTTTTGAAAGACTAATTTTTGCATATAATAATATTTTGGGACTTGGAGGTTGTTATTACAGAAGACAAATGTTAGCTCCCTGAACATTGCATAATATATTTATTCTAGAACAAAGTATTTCTTTAAAATCACTGGTACCCTCCCATTAATGTAGCTACTTGAACTTTTCCCAAAAAAAGAGAAGTCAGTCTGTGAAAGTTAGGAATATTAGGAAATGATTCAGCTTTCCATTTAGTAGTGGGCTTTCAAATGAACCTCACTTATCCTTAATGTGCATTTAGAACTTGTTATAAATTAGAAATTATCTAGTAGTTTTCAAGATCTGATATTGGTAATACATGTGTTATAAACAAAGTAGTCTTGGAGAAGTTTAACTTTTAAGATGGAACCCAATTTATTTTTAAATATATTTTTATTGATTTCAGAGAGGAAGGGAAGAGAATGAAACATCAATGATGAGAGAGTATCATTGATTGGCTGTCTCTTGCTCACACCCCACTGGGGGTTGGGAATTGAACCCTGACCTCTTGGTTCATAGGTCGATGCTCAACCCCTGAGCCACACCAGCCAGTCAGAAACCTAATTTTTATAAATAAAAAGTTGGGCTACTTCATGAGTCAGAAGCAGAGCTAGAAGTAGAACCCAGATTTCCTATGTAGAGCTCATGCCATGTATGCAGGTCACTTCATATAAGTCATTTCTAACCCATACGATACCTTTGCAAAGTGTCATCATTTTACAAGTGAGAAAGCTCGGAGTCAGAGCATATACCTCTGGTGGCTGACTCCAGCCCCATGTGCTTTATTTAGCTTCACGCCTGACCAACACTGTTCAGCGTAGGCACATAGTCATGAGAGAGAACTTCCAGGTACATTGTTACTAATAACTACTAAAATTGAACTCTTATTGTTTTGTACTCTTACTCTTACCTCCTCACTTGCTTTTTGATGTGCTTTCTGGAATGGGAGAGAGAAATGGCCATTGAGCCAGGGATTCTACCCATAGCCTGTCTCATCTGCGCCAGAGCCCCTTTTGAGTTAGAGGTCTGTTATTAATAGTTGTGACTTGTGAATTATTTTACTACTATACTCTCCTAGAAAGTTGTTTTGAGGTTTATCAAAATCTGGATATCTCCTGCACATGTTAAGAATGTAAACATCCCTTGTCAAAAAGAAAAAGAGAAAATAAACAACTAAATTTGGAATGTGAGAAGAATGAGGAAGAAGCAACGTGTCCCCTGCCCTTTTAAAATATATATATGGCTACCAGTATCAGAGTTGGCAGTTTTGATTTGGAGTAGAACTCTGCATTCAGTGACAAATTATATGGAAAAGAGTTTGGAAACAATAGGATACACTCTAGAATCAGTTTTATATTTTCTAATCCATTTTTGTTTTCCTTTCTTAGTATTAGTTCAGAAGCAGGCCTAGAAATTGATAGCCAGCAGGAAGAAGAACCTGTGCAGGCATCTGATGAGTCAGATCTTCCTTCCACCAGCCAGGACCCTCCTTCCAGCTCTTCTGTAGGTAAGTTCCAGCTGTTGACTACATGTAGCTTTACACATCACACTTGTTTGCAAGACACTTTTATTGGTAATAATTTTATCATCTTTTCTCCCCCTTAATTGTAAAATGCTTTATTTAAAAGGGAAATTTTATTTTCTTACAGGGAACTTGGTTTATATTAAAATTGGTTGTATTAGTGGTGCTAAAAGGGCTGTGGGGGGGATGGTTACTAAGGAGTAGTACTTTAGGCCTCTCTCTTGCCTAAACCAGAGCAGTTCCATTTTTGTTTTTCTACATATTAGAGTTCTACAGCGATCTGATACAGAGAGTTGTTGAGCACTTACTGTGTATCAGACAGTATGCAAAGCCCTTTATATATTTACTCATTTAATTCTCACATCAGTCCAATGTGGTAAGCATTCATCCCCAATTTGTAGTTATGGAAACTGAGGCACCGAAAGGTTGAATAACTTCTCCAAAGTCACATAACTAGTAAAGAATAGGCAAGCCCTGAGCAAGCGCACAAGTTTGCCTCCAGAGACTCCAATCTTAAACAACATACTATACCAACTTGCCTATATCAAAATTTTTAGGTAGGGAATTACTTTTATTAAAAAAATACAGTACTCAGTCATCCACTCCGATTATTTTCATTTTGAATTGTTATAGCAGCCATTCTCCAACTGCCAAGCTTTATGGAAGACATGCTCAGTTACCACGTTCTCAGTCATGGAACACTGCCATCTCAGGGTCTCTTCTCCCTCTCAGCTGCTTCTCTGGCACATCAGCCTATAGTCAGCATCCCTAGTTTCCAATCTCACATCCACCTTTTAGCAGCTGGTAACTTTAAATCACTGGACATTCATAAGTAATCTTGCAGCTGAGATTAGAAATAATGTCTACAACTATCAATAATACAGTTAGTCAAGTTTTGGTGCCCCCAGTTATATTCTAACATCCCATGAAAATTGTTTTTTCTCAACAGAATTGGAACTAGTTATATCTTACTAGAGCTTACATGGAAAAATATGGTTCTTGTTCCCTTTTCAGTATAATAGGAAATTAGAATATATTTAAATTTATTTGAAAATATCACACACTAAACTTTTCCCACCTGAGCAGTTATTCATTTGGTTAACAAATATTTGAGTGTCTACTATGTGTTGTCAGGCAATTTCACAGAAAGCACTATTGAGGGAGTGACATTTAAGTAAACACTGGGCGGTCATTTGAGGGAAGAGCATTCTAGGATGACAGAAACAGCAAGTGCAAAGTCCATGAGGCAGGAGTGTGATGTGTTCAGGGTCAGCAAGGAGGCCTGTGTGGCTAAACTACAGTAAGGACGGAGAGATTAGCAGGTGACAGGATACATCTAATAGGTCATTGTAATTGCATTGACTTTCATGGATAAAGGAAGTTTTGGGAGGGCTTCAAATAACAGTGACATGATCTGACTTAAAGACTTGACCGTGTCAGTTTGGCTGCTGTGTAGAGAAGAGACTGAAAAAAGTAATGAACAGAAATAAGGAGAAAATTTGGAGGACATTCCAGGTAAAGATGATGTTTTAGACAGGATTATAGAGTTATGGTTGTGGGAAGAGATCATATTTGGGATATAAATACAGGAATTTTCTTTTTACCCCTTTTAAAAACTTTTAAATAATGCAAACAATGGACTCCTCTGCGTTCATTTCGCTTTTTCCATCTTAATGTTTTTCTTCTTAGATACTAGCAGTAGTCAGCCAAAGCCTTTCAGAAGAGTAAGACTTCAGACAACATTGAGACAAGGTGTCCGTGGTCGTCAGTTTAACAGACAGAGAGGTAAATTTCTAACATCCTGACTACATAATAGGATGTGGGATGATGATAAATGGAAGAATATTTCTCGTGCTTATTTAAGCCTCCAACTAGTATCTCATTTTTTTAAATGTTCCAAGGATTGATTATGCATTGGGTATGTGATGTTCAGTAATATATAAAATATAAACATTTTGTAGACAGTTATGTATACCCTAGGTGTGTAATGAATATGTGCTTCTATTTCTTCCTTGAATTCCAAGTAAGATTTAGAGAAGTGCTATGTAGTTATTTGGTACATCTCTGCCCATTATACTAGCTAAACAAAGTCAGAGCTTTATTCTATTGTACAAAAGTGTAAAATGTTAATATCTCCATGTCATAAAAATATTAATCTTATTGTAATGATTACCATTGAAGATGTGAAATGTTTATGAAAACAATTTATAATGAACCAGAGTAAGTGGATACTCTAGTTTGGGGCTAGCTTCTTAAAAGATTCATTCAGTTTGATTTTTTTTCTCTCTTATAGGTGTGAGCCATGCAATGGGAGGGAGAGGAGGAATAAATAGAGGAAATATTAATTAAATGTTCTATAAATTGTAATAACTGTGAATAAGATTGTTCAGTCTGTTTTAGTGTTATGATTGTCGAGTTTAAAGACATTTTGTATTTAAATTGGTATGCTTATCTCAACATTCTTTATTAATAAAAGGTATTTCAGTGTCAGATTTTATCATTCTTTGACTTGTCTGTTCCTTTGCCCACCGGTCTAAGGACAGTTGTACCAGACTTTGGATAAGGTCTGCCCAGAAGGAGCAGTAACGGCTCTTGCTGTTCTGCTGGGCACATCCATGTTATAGGCTTGATCTAAAGAGAAGAGAGAGATCATTTTGTTAATTACAGCACTTGAATATAGAAATATTTCTGAGTATATAACAACATAACCTAACAAAAACTACTGCCTTGACAGATTGACCTTTTACCACCTTTTAATAAAATTAGGTTTAACTCTCCTTCAAAGTAAAAATCAAAAGCCACTTGGGTTTTACCCTTTTTTTAAAATTCTGATGTCATCTGTATAGGCAGAACAACACATTTCTGGATTTTTCAAAGAAAAGTGTCTCAGGTAATATAATTTAATAAAATTTGTTTCTCAGGAACTTATTTCTGATCTTACGGACTGTAATGATGCAAATCAGTGTAACTTTATGGCAAATGGGGCCTCCACTAAATGCCAAATACTGTTTTCAGGAGCAATTTTACGTAAGTAATGATATTTTATCAATAGACTCATCTCATGAAGGATAGGGCAGCATTCAGTTGCAGTCCTTTCAATTTAATGTGAAAGAAAAGCAAAAATTTAAGCTTTCTCTTCAGGGCAATTAGTTTTAATTTCTCACCTTCAGCCTCCATTGAACACTTGGTGTTTATGTTTGTATTTCAGAGATTAGATCACATCTTTGAGAAGCTATTGAGATTTTACTTACCCCTAGAAAAAGCATAGTAATCATAGCCATCGGGTTTTCTGATGTTGGGCAGGGATATAGCTGAGGTAACCACATTGGGAAGTCCTCTCCACAGTGTACTTATTTTGGCTTCGTTGTGGAGGAAACCTATAGATGATATTGGAAAGAGCAGCTGTTAGAGTCAGACATACTAGAGTATTAACTCCAATCTGGTCATTTAGTAGCTCTGTTATCTTGGATGTTATTTAACTGCAGTGCCTAGTTTTTACCCTCTCATAATTGGTGCAAATAAGTACTACCTTTTATCACTGTTTTCAGAGTTACAGATTTGTATATAATGTTCTTGGTAAGAGATAATTATAAGTACCATTTATCAAGTAACATTCAAACTGCATTCCTTACCCACAAAGGAAAAGTATTGATCTTTGAGCATTCACTGAGGCACATTGATGTTTTGCACCAATAAGCTTAAAATATTTGGGTTGTTTGGTCAGTATTCATATTTAATAAGCCTTACATCTACTTCATGTGTAAGAATTTTTAACACAGTAAAAAGAAAAACACACACATTACCTTTGTCTTGATAAAGGACTCTGACGGGTGGCGAATAGTGAATTCTGATGGTGTGTGTTTGAGATCCGATAGCCCGTTCAAAGCGAAGTCTCCTAACCTGTGTTGTTCCTCCGTACACTGGATAATTCAGAGCAGGCCTTCTTCCAGTGCACTTCATGTTGGGTTCCTGTTTATAAGTATACTTCTGAACTCTGCCCCCTATTAGAAAAACATAATAATGAAAATTAATATAGTCCCCAAAAAAAAGATGGAAAAGAGCTTTTACAAGGTGGAAGAAACAATGTTTTTCATAAAGTATGTCTAGACAGTAATGGCTATTGGTCAAGGGTATTATGAAAATAATTACTAAATCCTGAAATACTTGAATGATTAAATCCAGACTGCATAGCTATGTATTTAACTTTGTGTGAGAGTAAATGATGACATTCTTTAAATTGCTATTTGCATGTTGAGAGATCTAAATGTTTCTCAGTGCCCTCAATTTTTTTAATTGAAATTATTTGATCCAGCTATTAAAGACATCTTTGACAGTAAACCCAGTAGTAAATGAAAATATTCAATAAAACTTTTCTGGCAACTAAACTATTAAAAGTTGTGTAATTTTGTCAATTATGTAGCACATACCTCTCTTGAAAAAATACACAGATTCAGGTCTCGCCTTATATTTAGGTATTGAAAGAGCTGCCAGTATTTTTCCATTTAGTCCTCCAAATCCTTTTACAATTTGTTTGGGATACCCAGGATCTTTTACATCATTGGTGAAACGCCAGTACTGAGAATCCTGATCATTTAAAAGACGAAGTGATGTTAACAGTTTGGGGAGAAAAAAGGTTAGAAATTCATTCTTAAAACTTTCTCCCTATACTTAAAAATCTAACTTAGGTATTTGAATAAGTTGACCATTAAATGTTACCAAATTGTGTTAACCTTTGATTAAATTTTGATGGTAGTCATTTGTTAAAATATGGAACCCTTCTGAAGTGGAATTTAAGCTGACTTATGTTTTCATAAACAAAGATTTGCTGATTTCTCTTACAAAGGTATTTTTCTTACCTTAAAGAAGAAAGTTTTTCCTTCACAGTTGCACCTAGTAAAAACAGTATCGATGGGAGAGGGAATACCCCAAACTTCAGTAATTCTGCGAGGAGGAGATGGTGGACTGAGTGGATTTAACATCCAGAAGTAATGACCTAAAATTGAAAGTGATAAATCAGCCTACAAGCTGAATGAAGACTAAAACCTATCCCAAAAGAGACCAAAATGAAAACATTTTTAATTATCCTGAAAACATTGAATGTGTTAACAAGCATTTTATGACCAGAAGTTTAGTGAGAACTGTACTAGCACAGAACATAGTGTTTGAACATTTTGAGAGTAAATCTCAAGTCTGAAGTTTGACATATTTTAGTTTTCCAGTTTCTCTTGAAAGCCTTCTGACTTTGTGACTTACAGAAAATCACTTTTCTCTCAATTTATTTTTCAGAAACAAGGAGTTATAATTAAAGGCCTACTAAAATCTCTTCCTCTACTGAGCAAGTCTATGTATGACTTACTTCCCTTCAGATTTAATCTAAGTAAACGAAGACTGGACTAGTGTCAGTACAGATAATTAACATACAATTGCTGTTCTGGGATTCCTCCACAAAGAGTAATTAACACGGCTGAATACATCACAATCAAGATGTTATATTTGCCCTGGCTGGTGGTGTTAAGTGGTTAGAGCACCGGCCCTTGTACCAAAGGATCTCAAGTTCAATTCCAGGTCAAAGGCATGTACCTGGGTCAGGGCGTGAGTGGGAGGCAACCAATCAATGTGTTTCACTCACATTCATGTTGTTTCTAGCTCCTCCCTCCCTTCCACTCTCTAAAAATCAATGGGGAGGGGGCAGTGTTATTTTCAAATACAATAGAACAAGGAAAACAAATCCTGGTGTCATTTCATCTGATAGGAATTAAAAGGTAGTTCAAAATTTAATTTCTTAATGGTAGGAACAATTAGCATCATTTCACGCTCTTTGTTTTGTTACTCTAATTTGTCTAATTTTATTAATCTAATATTTTGGTAATTACTATCAGGTTTTCATATACACTGAGTGGCCAGATTATTATGCGTTCAGAGATCATAATAATCTGCACTCAGTGTATTTCGTGAGGTAAGGTCATTAGTCAGGTTCCCCTTCAGAAACCTCAACCCAAACTACTGACTCCTATGGCTTTGGTTCTCATAAATGCCAAGAACAAAATAATGGGTAGAAAAAAGTTTGTGCAAAGCTCACCTCGAAATGCAACTAATGTCCCATTGGCCAGAGTCGTCAGTCCATCTACCGATCTACCATTGCATAAATTGGTTTCATCTGAAATAAAGTCAATACAAAACAAAAAGAAAGTGTTTTTGTTTGTTTTTCAAATTATCCCAGTTTTATTTCCTCGTCATTTCTTAAGCTCTTGAAGGGTATTATAGTTTGAGATGTGTGTATTTCACAAGTGAGAGAGAAGTGATGTTTCATAATTGTTTTACTAAAACTAAAGGTGATACTACTCAAAAAGTATGGAAAAATAAGTGATGGCCTTGACTAGTGTGGCTCAGTGGATTGGAGCATCATCCCATGCACCAAAAGGTGGCAGGTTCGATTCCCAGGCAGGGCATATACCTAGGTTGCAGGTTCCACCATGAGGCAACTGATTGATGTTTCTCACATCAATGTTTCTGCTCTACCTATCTTTCTTTCTCTCTCTCCCCTCTCTGCTTAAAAAAAAAAAAAAAAGTGATGAATTGGAATGGACAGGTTACCTGATCTTCAAGTAAATTATTTATTGGATGTTTAATCTCGACATTCCATTTTTCAGTTCTTACTGCCCTTTAGATTTGGTTTGTAAAAGAAAATAATATTGCAGGTGTTTGCTTTGCATTGTACTTTTTTTTAAGGGTGGACTCCCAACTAAATATTTTTGCTATTCTGTACACTGGCTCTGCCTACAGATGCACTAAGTTCCTAAAACTAGGTCATTACTCCTTTTTCCAAATATCAAATAATCTTACTGTCATTAACGCCTCTGCTTCTAAGAGAAGCCGTAAGACTTCACAAGTTAATAAGTTCAGGATTCTAGACAATTTATATATTAAATCAGGGCATTAATAGATAGACATATGTTAACATTAGAAACTAAAAAACGAGTCTCTTTACCTGAAAGCATGGGGTTGATGTCAATGCCTTGTTCAGATCCTCCCACTGTGAGATCAGCTCCTGGGATAATCAGAGGAGTTAACACGGGGGGCCTGAGAATCACATAAGGTTTTTCTCCTTCAGCATCATTTGCATCCTCATTCTTCGGATTTTCTTCAGCCATTTCTGAGTGACTAGCTTGGTCAGGGCTGGTGGTGGTTTGGAGCAAGTCTTCCCCTGAAGAGGCAGGGTTCACTGTAGGCACCGTTGATGTGGTCGTCTTTGGGGGAGATGGTGTAGGTTTTGGCTTTGTCACTTTAGGTGTTGTGTTTGGCTTTTTGGTGGTAGTGGGCATTTGGGGTGCTTTGGTTGGCTTTGGGGGTTTAGCAGTCGTCACTTTAGAATTAGTAGCTGTATCTTTGGATGTAGTTACTGTGTCTTCAGACGTATTTATAGTCTCTTCCGTTGTAGTTGTCTTTTTTGTTGCAGCCGTCACTTCGGGTGCAGGAGTCATTTCCTTAGGAGTAACTTTGGCCGATGTGGTATCCTTGGTTGTGGTGGATGTCACCTGCTTGGTTGTACTTGTTTTGGACTCAGTGGTCTTGTCTTCTGTTGGAGGCACTTCAGGTGCAGGAGTCGTTTCCTTAGGAGTAACTTTGGCCGATGTGGTATCCTTGGTTGTGGTAGATGTCACCTGCTTGGTTGTACTTGTTTTGGATTCCGTGGTCTTGTCTTCTGCTGGAGTTGCCGTCTCTTTTGTTGTACTTGTAGATGTAGCAGTTGTAATTTCAGTTGTAGTGTGCGTGCCTTTTTCTGTTGTCTTATCCTTTGATGTGGTGGTCGTGTCAGGTTTGGTCCCTTCAGGAGCCTTTGGTGTGGGTTCTACAGGAAACTCAGGAGTTGATCCAGCAGGGTTCTCAGGAGGAGTGGGAGGCTCCTTGGTGGTAGCTGGAGTAGAGGCCTCTGAGGTGGTTGGAGGTGTCTCAGGAGAAGTTGGAGCTGGCTTTTTGGGGGTGGTGGGCTCGGGCTTTTTGGGGGTGGTGGGCTCGGGTTTTTTGGGGGTGGTGGGCTCGGGCTTTTTGGGGGTGGTGGGCTCGGGCTTTTTGGGGGTGGTTGTAGGTTCCTTGGTGGTGGCGGTGGTGGCGGTGGTGGTGGTGGTTGTGGTGGTGGTGGTGGTGGGAGAAGGCGTTTGAGGAGTGGTGGGAGTAAGAGATGTGGTTGTAGTTGCAGCTTCGGTTGTAGTTTTAGCAGAAACTGATGTGGCTTCCAAATCTTTAGATGTTTTTTCTGCACTTCGCGTCTCTTTACCTGAAGTCGTCTTTTCTGATGTACTAGCTGAAGACTCTTTTGTTGTTTTAGAAGTCTCTTTAGTTTCAACCGTTTTCTCCTTACTTTCTGTTGAAGATTTGTCTTTGGATGTTTCAGGTTTCGGTGACGGGCTGGGTTTAGGACTTACTGTTGTCACTGTTGTAACCTTGGAAGTTGTGGTAACTTTAGTGCTTTGAGTGGTGGGCCTGTCAGGAGTTGGGGTGGGCTTGGAATCATCATCGTCCAATCCACTTCCAGCTTCATCTACAGCTGGTGGTTCTGGGGCAGGTTTCTTCTTAGGATTTTCTTTCTTGTTATCTTTTACTAGAGAAAAAATAATATACATCTTTTATTCTTGAATAGTTTGTCTTTAGTAATGATGTAAAGCTCCCATTCTTATCGCTGACTGTGTGACTCTAGGCAGGTTGCTAACCTCTAATATGTCTATTAACTACTGTAAAGTGTTAAATACTTAACCTATCTTATTGGGCTATTTTAGGGAATGAATGAGATAATGGGTAAAATGCACAAGTAAAACTATACAATTAATAGACAGAGACATGTGGCAAATTAGAAATTTACCCATATGGTCAAATAACACTAATTCATCTCTTTACATTAAAGCTCTTTGGCCTTCCCTTTCTCTGCTCCTTTTTTTCCTCATTGCTCAGTGTCCCTTTCTCCTGGAAACCTAGTTCCAACGTCATGTAGATTCACTGCATCCATTAGCTGAGAGGCCTCTACAGCTACATCCAAGGATGCTCCAGTCACCCCCCTGGTCCCTGCTGAGTCATTTCCATGCCCAGGGCTGTTAGCTCTTCTCATTCTTCTGCCCAGTCCCACGGGTATAGAAAGGAGATTAGGATGCTATGGCAGCTAAAAGCCCATTTAACAGGATTTGCCATAGCAGCTACCCCACGGGTGAGCTACAGAGCCCCAGGGGCACATCATGAGATGAGTTCATTCAGCAAACATATATTGCACTTCCATCGGGTGCAGGAATCTCTGGATGACTCAAAGATTGAATATCTGGCTATTAATCTAGAGAGAAGACTTCAGGGGAAATCACAACCACCCAGGAAATAGTTCCTTAGAACTCCAGTATCCAAAATCCAGTACTTCCTGGGGAAAGAGAATATAGTTTAGAATTTCAGGAAATAAAAGGCAGAACAAAGGGAACCTCTTCAGGAGGGAATGGCCTACTCCCGTGGTCGGCAAACTGCGGCTCGCGAGCCACATGCGGCTCTTTGGCCCCTTGAGTGTGGCTCTTCCACAAAATATCACGGTTTGGGCGAGTCTATTTTGAAGAAGTGGCGTTCGAGGAAGTTTCCGTTTTAAAAATTTGGCTCTCAAAAGAAATTTCAATCGTTGTACTGTTGATATTTGGCTCTGTTGACTAATGAGTTTGCCGACCACTGGCCTACTCCGTAGTACATTTTCTACTACAGAAAAATCAGCCAGATATGACATCTGATTCATTAGGAAAACAGTAAAGAGGATTTGTTAACTGGAGAATAATACTGAGTTTCCCAGAGAGGTGCTTGAGAATTTAGTAAATTAGCATTTTAAAGCAGTATATAAGTACTTGTTAAGTAAAATTAAAAACCTGGAGAAGGAAAAATGAAAAAAGGAAGAGAAAGAAGGAAGGAAAACTATGTCAGGAACTAAAATAGAAAACCACAATCATCTTTGGCGCCATCCTGTGGTTTCACAGTTTCTGCTAGAGCATCTTATCCTTTGCTTTAGTTGGTTTCTTAGCTGCTTGTCACTAATTTCCTAAAGGACGTTTGCATTGGTATTTTCTAAAATAGCTTTTATAAAGTTATACACCTCCCTCCCCAAAAATTAAAATATCTTCAAATCACTCTATCAACACGCATTACTTTAGATAATTATTGTTATGGCATTGATATAGTCTTTGATCTTTATCAATGCTCAAACCTTTGGGTTTCTTCTTTAATTCTTTATTAGCAGCTGAATTTTTGGAAGACTTGATTTTCCGAATACTTGAAGAGGAAGAGGAAGAAGAGGAAGAAGACTCTTGATTTTCAGAAACAGAATGTTCTATAAATCAAATAAAAAGGTGATCACACCAATTGTGATTTAAAGCAAGAAAGAACCGCCAGTCCAAATACAACAAGAAATGCTATTTACTAATCAATAAATGTCTGTGTTCTGATTTTGTTTTGTCAGCATAATCAACTGCCCTTCTAATTTAATTGTCAGTTAAAAGATACCTGAGCTTATCACAGATACTAGCAATCCTATATAATAAAAGGCTAATATGCTAAGTGTCCAACGGTTCGACCGTTTGACCAGTCACTATGATGCACACTGACCACCAGGGGCAGACGCTCCAACCAGTAGGTTAGCTTGCTGCTGGGGTCCAGCCAATTGGGACTGAACGAGATGGGCTGGACATTTCCTGGAGCCCTCCCGCAGTCCCTCCCCAGCCCCGATCATGTACCAGTGGTGTCTCTCAGCCTGGCCTGCAGGGATCGGACTGAAGCTGACTCTCTGACATCCCCCAAAGGGTCCCGAATTGCCAGAGGGTGCAGGCCAGGCTGAGGAACCCCACCGGTGCACGAATCCGTGCACCAGGCCTCTAGTATAACTACAGAATCTAATCTGGAAAAAAAAATCATGGTCTTGCTTTTTTAACATTAAGACTTGTTTCCTCTGATTATTTTAACTTAAATCCATACTGGGTTCAGTAAATAAGGAAAATAAATATCTGAGGGTTTATACTTTGGCTTAAACTTTGACTTAAGTAAACAAAAAGCATAATAAGCCTTTAATGACTCAAGATTATCCTTTTCTTAAGGAGTCACCTATAGGTTATTTCATCTCAAACCTCTTTCTGTCATCTTCCTACCTTCTGTTATTTCCTCTGATTCTATAACTTTCTTAGTCGTCTTCTTATCTGTTGATTTGGGTGAACGTTTGGTTGTTGATTTGATGGGTTGACGTGCTCTTGCAGGCGGAGGTGCAGCCTTGGAAGATGGTGGTGATGTGGGGCTATGCACTGAGGCCAAGCAAGATAGGTCAGTTAACATCCGTTTATACTCATCAGTAACTAACTGTGAAAGCCATGGATGCATCTGTCTCCAAGATTAGATGCTGGTCTGCCCAGCCGGTGTGCTCAGTGGTTGAGCATCCCATGAACCAGGAGGTCATGGTTCCATTCCCAGTCAGGCCACTTGCCCAGGTTTCAGGCTCAGTTCCCAGTAGGGGGCGGTGCAGGAAGCAGCCCATCAGTGATTCTCATCATTGATGTTTCTATCCTCTCCCTCTCACTTCCTCTCTCTGAAATCAATAAAAGCATTTAAAAAAAAAAAAAAAAGAGTAGATGCTGGTAAAAACCAGTGTAGACAGGCTTTGGCCCAACACAACTCCAACCCAATTCTGAGGAGATGTTGCTGTAAAATATCGGTCCTCTTATGTTATGACAGGCAGCAAAGGCTCAGGGCTCAGAAAAATTCCAGTCCTAGTCCTGCAAGGCTGTCATTGAGACCTTAGGGAAAAGAGCAAATTCCTTTTGAACTTCATTTTCTTGTTTGCAAATGTATTTATTCTAAATGATTTCTGGAGGTATTTATCTAAAAAGTGCTTGAGTTTATAAACTCCATCCCTTTTGTCTGCCTTCTGTGGTGAACATAATTATTCCATGTGGATGAGAAATAGAGTAATTACAATTTTTGTTTCCATGTCCTTTTACAAGTAATGATGCCAATTTACCTTTCAGTTATATCACGAAAGTTCTAAATGAATATTTACTTTTGTAAAGCTTCCACAGCTTCCCATGATGCTTTTCTCAAAACGTGTTGCCCTTCCCCAAGTCAAACAGCTGTTCATGGTTTGATGTGTTTCTTTTAAACTTTTGTCACCCCTCCTCCCACCGCTTTTCATGTGCAGAAGAGAAGACATGTTTTGATCACTAGGAACCAGAAGGAGAGGAGAGGGGCCTGTGAAAGAGTGGGAAGCAGAGAACAGGGGGGACGCTCTGGGGAGTGAAGGGCTGCCGTAAACCCACTGCTCTTACCAAGCATCTCAGAACTCTGACTGCAGTCTCCAAGAACGGACCACCGAACCGCTCTCCCTTCCTCCCCCCTACAAAAGCGACAAGTGCCTCAAATTTGAGGAACTGTTCTGCCACGTACTAACTAGTGCTCTTCAGCAACACACTTAACCTCTTGGCTTTCCTCACCCACATTCACAGCTCGACGGCTGATTCCTTCAATTCTTGAAATGTGATCCCTGAAATATTACAGATGCCTACAAGCAGTATCTAGCTATCTTGAAACAACTGAGTGGTGAATTAACAAGATAAATAGGTTGCTATTCTTTAAAAATGAAGTGTTGAAGCTCTGGGTGTTCCTTTATTTGTGTTTTCCACAAACCTCATGAAATCTGATCCACCTAAGGCATTATCTTTATTAACAGGTTCTCTCCATGCTTCCTCACTCTCTAACCATCCTCACTCCCCACCCAGCCTCTGCCCAAGATGCATTCTTAGTGTTCTGTCTCATGGCCAACACGGTTCTCAGGGCGGTGAGTAAACATGTCCTGCCCACATGGGTCCTCCTGAAAGCTGCAGGGACTCTGCTCTGAGTTTTCCATTACAAGGGTGTCCTCTCCGTTATTCCTGGAATGCTTTCCAATGAAAACACGGAGCAGTGAAGAAAGGCCCCTCAGCTCCGCTGCCTGCCAGCTGCCTGCCCTCTCTCCACTGCTGGAAAGAAGCAGGAGTGCAGCCTTGTCTAAATAGAATGATCGGGTTATGCAAGCAACGCTGATCTACACTTTCTTCCACAAAGTGTCTTGTTTTAGCAAAGAAGGCTTTAAGAACAGACATTTGGTAAAAGAAATCCATTGTTTAAGAATTATTTTTAAATCTTGGTGGCGGGGAGGTTGGTAAAATTTAGATGGTTTTACTACCCTCTCAGAGTACTTCTTCCGGACCCATAACCAGAGAAGATTTTAAGGTGGAACTATCCCTTGTTATTGACTATCAGGCACAGGACTGGGAGAGAGTGGGACTGTCAAGATGGGAAGAGACATACAATGCACAGTTAACAAATTCTTGGTAGGTTTGCTTGTAAATTTAGCGCCTTAAACTAATTCACAAATGCATGTGGATTCTCCCTTTAAATACACACTGAAAAACATTACTTTGTAAAGCACAGATAGTTCAAAGGACAGCTGACCATTCAGGTGAGAAGAAATCATCAAGGGAGTTGGTCACTGTTGATTTAACCTGAAACTGAACCACACCTACAGAGAAAAGCATTTACACTCCGGCCCACCCTCTGTTACCCAACCTGCGCCCTGGAGCCTGGCTGAGCCAGGGAGTGCTGTTGGAAGAGGCGGCCGCCCCTCAATTCATCTTAGTGAAACAAAATCAGAATGAAGTAACTTAAATGTTAGTGAGATCAACACCTTAGAGGGACGGACTGCGTGTCAGACGTTATCAGTGAAGCAAAGGTGGGTGCACAGCTCTGGCCGCACCCAGAAGCACCCACTGTGACTGATGCTTACCTTCACAGAAATCGTCGTAATCGGAACAGCACTTGCCATACTTCTTACATTGGGAGTCACAGTCACACTCCCTCCCTCTTTCAAAGGTCTCGGAGCAGCGGCCTTTACAGGAGAGCTCTACCCAGAGCAAAACAAAACGTTGTGCATTAGGATTATTGAGGACCACACAGCCACACCCATGAACGGGGGGGGGGGGGGGGGGACATTTCCCACCTTCTTTCTGGCCCACTAGAGCCCCCAAAGAGCATTTCTAAGTCCTTTGTTTAGGAAAATGGATCGTTTCCCAAGTGGAGACAGCCCACGTCAAGAAAGAAATATGGGGACTTCGGGAAGCTTTTTTTTTTTTTTTTGCCCTTCAAGGTTCCAAGAGACACCCCAATGCTACCCGAGTCATTTCCATGTATGGACAACGGAAAATGGGAACTGTTTCAATAGTAAATGACCCTTCATGGGAAATCCCTCCATCTTTTTTCCTCCTCACATCACTGTAATAGATTTCTGTTAATTTAATATTCAGATCCTACAACAATATATCCCAAATGGGTCAATGTTTCAGCTCAAAATTAAAGGTCTGTTTATAATGCAGAGACCTTTATTATGACAAACTGGGTAAGGAGTAGAGGTGAAAGACAACCTAATCCATGGCATGGACTGTGAAGACAGGCTTGCATATTTCAAAAAAAGCCTTGGTTAGAGAGCCAATGACTCCAACGAGGCCTATTTGAAATAATTACCTTACACAAAACAACACATACATTGTACAAGAATATATTTATGAGCTTCACATGCAAATTCTAAAAGCAAATATAATAATTTTAATTATAATTTTTATAAATTAAATGTGACATGTTTGTGTTAATAAAATGGCCCAAAATATATTCAAGTGAAATATTACCTACCATTCATTGAAAATTCAAACCTTTTGGGTTTTCGTTGAAAAGTCATCATTAAACACTAATGCTTCATCATGAAAGTGCTATTTTTAGGTAATTTAGAAACATGTCAATATATTTTTTAAAAGTCAAGTAGTAGACTAGATTTTAGGACCATAGATTCTTCTGGTGAAACTTCTGAAGGGCCTCCTCACTAAACTATGACATCTCATTACTTTTTACTTAACGATTCCAGAGTCACAGTGCTAAGTCTCTATTGAAGACAAGACATTGTATTTGGCACTTATCAAAAACCTTGTGCAAGGACCGATCTCCAGGACCTCCTTAACTTCCCCCAGTAGTGACATGTTTTGACCCCATCCTTAGGGACAGCACGCTGCGACATTTATGCAAGGGAAGGGAAAGGCACTTGAGCAACAAAAAGCGCAATAGTGTGAACAGAGCACAGCAAGGGACTCTCGAGGACAGCGATGCTTGACAGAGGAGATGCCAGCTTGGCACTTACCCACAGTGCAGAACTTCTTGAAATCGGGGCAGCACTCCAGGTAGTGTTGACAGTTATAATCACAGTTGCAGGGGGTATCTCTAGAATACCCTTCCCCACATCTCCCTGCACAGCTTGATAAATCTAAAATCATACAATATAGGTAAACATGGCCAAACCACTCACAGAAAGGGAGAGATCTCATGAGGAGGACAAAGCCACTGGGGGAGAGAATTTTGTCCAATGGAAAAGGATGGGAATGATAATTAGCCATAGGTCCAGGTGATCTTTGCCTGATCTTTTATAAGACCCACTTTATTCTTTCCTAGACTGAGAAGATAAATACTCTTTTGAAAATCAAAGTAAGAGCTTTGCACCCTTCCTGGGAGGCGGGTGGCAGCCACAGCTCTCCTGATGTTGCTAAGATGATGGCTTGTTGCCATCATTGGAGCCTCTCTGTGCTGGGTACTGAGTTATACGTTATCTCTAATGCTTTTGAAAATGTTGCCAAGAGACTGAGTAGCTTTTCTTTAGAGATAAGGAAGCTGAAAGATTGAAATTTTAATAACTTGCTTCAGGGTACCCAGCTAGTGAATAGATCCAGCATACATGTATTACAGGTCCATGAATACCTGTTAATTATTCATAGTGACCTCTTTCACTCTCAGGAAGTGTCCTGATTTGGCCCTAAATTATATAGTTACTAGAAGCCCGGTGCATGAAATCCATGCATGGGTGGGGGGGTCCCTCAGCCCAGCCTGCACCCTTGCATAATCTGGGACCCCTCAGGGGATGTCCAACTGCCAGTCAGACATCCCTCTCACAATCTGGGACCGCTGGCTCCTAACCGCTCGCCTGCCTGCCTGATCGCCCCTAACCACTCTGCCTGCCTGCCTGATCGCCCCTAACTGCTCACCTGCCTGCCTGATTGCCACTAACCACCTCTGCCTCAGCCCCCGCCGCCGTAGCTTCGTCAGGAAGGACGTCTGGAATGATGTCCAGAAGTTTGTTCAGCTAACCAGCATATTACACTTTTATTATAGATCTTAAGTCAACAGCCCATTTAGAATTTGAACTCTAATAGATCTGATTCTAAAACCCAAACTTTCTCAACAATCCCAGTGCCTCTCATTCTTGATGAACTTAAAGAAAGCTGGTTATACCCGCACAAACTCTCCTAGGCGTCCTTTCCCTTTTATTGGTGGGGGGCACTGGGTCCTTTAAATGTCAGGGAAGTCAGATGTTTACAACCACTACTAAAATGACTGCAAAATGAATAACTCTTGAAATAACACCTGGACATGAATATAAAGGTCATGAAGAGAATATTTCTGGGTAAAACAAAAAACAAAAAAACAAAAGCATAATTATCCTCCAATATAGTTTCAAAATCATTTGGAAAACACGTTGAAATCCTCCCTGAAGACATAATCATGGAAAAACAACAATTGAATCCGTCTCTGGAATAGAAATTGGCAGATGCAATGTCCTAAATCCATAGAGGGACTTTTTAAACACACTGGAGAAAAAAATAATCTCAAAATGATGAGTCCAAGAGAGTGAAGGTCTTAATATGCAAATTAAACAGTCAATATTAGGAAAACTTTCAGAAGTGTTTGCATACATACGCACACAATACACACAGAAATGCATATATAGTGTATGTATATAAATACATATATTATATATAAAGAAAAAAGGGAATGGGGAGAGGTTGAGAAGGCAAGAAAAGCAGATGCAACATCAAAATGTTATTTACCGTTAGCAGATTTCTGAAATAGGAAATCAAATGTCTTTACAGGAAAGGTTTCTTTTCATAGATTACATGTCTGTACTTTTCTTGCTCTTCATTTTAATAACTAATTTTCAAATTCATTTACTTAAAGGAGAGTAACCCGTTTTAGTGAACAATTGACTATCACCGAGGAAAGGTGGGTTAGAAAAACGCACCCAGTGCTGTGAGCCTTGTAATTTATTATGAAAGAGCACCAGGCTCTGGAGATACCAGAGCCGTCATCATTCCTTCTGAAATGTTTACATTTGCTTTCATGCATTTTCCATCTTTTCTTATCTCAGTGATTCTGAAACGATGCCCATAGCAGGCAGTTACCTTTCTTGCTCAGGTTCATGAGAACTTTAATTATTTTACTGGAAATGTCTATGTCATAAATGTAATTTCACCATAACAATCATGCACCTAATATCAAATGACATTCACATCTGTGTAATTCCATATTTGGTTGAACAGTCCTTATAAGAAAGAGAGAGCATTTTCAAGATCAATAAAATGCCATTTCAAACATTGCAGATGTCCACTGAAGTAAGTGCTTTATCAATACTTTATTTGATGTAAGAGATTAATTTCTTTGTAAACATTTAGATAAAAATTATATGCTATTTAAATACTGATCTTGTCAGTTAAATAATATTGTATCATTCCAGCGACATCTGCATTTTTTTTTTTTTAGCCTTAGTTACCTGTTGTACTATTTCTGCTACAAAGGCCGGTGCATATTTTTTTAAAACTTTTGGGATAACCCTGGGAATAATGAATACAAAAATTATTCTATAGGAAAGCTCAAAACTTCTTGAAAAATTCTATAACACAGGAGACAAGAGCGAGAATTCCAAAATGCTCATAAAAGGTACATGTTTTTACATAATAAGGTTGTATTCTGCATTCAACTTAAACAAATATACACTTTTAGACATCTATTTCTGTTGTTGGCCTAAGAGTCAGAACTGAATGATGAGCAATAGTTGTGAAATAAAACAGTTTTTGACAGTTAAGGTACCTTGAGGAGAAACTTGCTGAATCAAGAAAACAGACAGCAGCAGCAGCAAGTGAATGGGAAGTATCTTCCACTCCATGGCCGTCGCTGAGAAGAAAAGAAAAGTGTCAGGAAACTCCTCTTTCATCTCACCATGAGCTTACATCTGTGCTGCGCTCATGTTTCGGTAACTTTTAAAATGCAATGTAAGGATAAAACAGGACTTTTAGTCAGCTTTAATTCTCTAGTAATTATTTGACCACTGGATTTAATCTTATGAAGAAATCAAGTCACCATCTCTGTCATGTCATTGAACATTTTAATTCTTTAGAATTCCCCCCAATAGAATACAAACTTATCTGCAAATTCCATTAAAATCAAAACAGGTACTTACAGTGCACGGTTTAACTTCTATCTTAAGGAAAAAAATAACCAGCCTCAGTAAAATTTAATTTAACAAACATAGGAGTTACCATTCCAACTTTCCCTTTGCTCTCAATACACATTTACAAGCTTCCAACAGGTGTACTGCAGAAATGGGATCTTTTCCCAAACTTCCCAACTACTATCGCCTTACAAATCTATCTCAAACACCTTTAATAAAGTTTATCTCTATTGAATTGAAAGCATTTAATTCCATGAAGCAAGTTAACTTTGACACTTACCGGTGAGAGGATAGATGAATTTCTCCAATGTCCTGGAAGTCATATATATATCAGTGCAGATACACTGGGATGAACCAATTAGTCCAAAGGTTAGACAAAATCAACAGTGACAACCAATGAAATCAAACTTTCCTCATTTATTGGAAGAGGGCCCGGACGACTAGACTTAGGCAACATCTGGAAAACACTTCCATTAAGAGAAATGACTACTACAAAATAAATTTCGATTTATTGGCCCAAACACCTCTAATTTCTAAGTGAACAAATTGTTCTGAGATGGCAAAGCACCCTGGCTGGCTTTGACAAGTATATTGAAACAGCAACTTTAAATGTCAAACGCTGGTATCATTTCTTCCTTTTTCTTCCAGTTAATCTAGCAAAGAGTGGTTTTGAAACTTACCTAGTGTTAGCCTGTGGTATGTATTTTCTGAACTTACACTATTAAATCAAACGTACATTTTTGTTCTTGAGTATTTTTGTTTTCCTGGAGCTCAAAAAATATGTCCCGTTACCTACAACTGCATAATCCACAGTGTGAATTTTCCAGGTTCCTCTACCATGTAGAAACCTGCTTGAAATTTGTATCATTTCCTTAGTTCCTTTATTTAAGCCCAGCAGTGTTTGGAAAGGGTCTTTTTAACCCATTTTGATAAGCAATGTTCCTGTTCAAATCCTATCTACCTGCATACGGCCTTGCCTAGGTCCCAGCACCTTTGCAAAACTGTCTCAGGTCAATCACAGATCAATCACATCCAGAATCATAGTCAAAACTACACTTGATTGAAATTATCTGTTCACCTGCTTCCTTCCCACCACAACAGTCTGCGATTTCCTCAAGGATAACCAGCGTCGAGGTCTCAATTCTGTTTCCGACATCTAGTCCAGCAATCCACCAAGGTTGCTGGACACAGGCTCATTGAAACAAACTGTTGTAACCTGGGATTCCCCCGTGTTGTGTATTTGTTAAGTGCTGCATTGAATTGTTACAAAATGCCTTTAAGTTGAATATAATTATCCACATTTTACAAGTAAGATGAAGACCCACGGACAAACAATCTGTGACCCACGAAGAACACATAAGAGCAGGAGGCCGAGGGAAGCTTTGCGCCCAGGTCTTTCAGTTCCACCACATTCCCATGATATCCAGCTCCCTTTGAATCAAAGCCATCACTTCAGTCTTTAATCACAGTACTCAATTTTACTCCTTCACGTACACATGTAGGTTTATGAGATCGCGCCCTTCGTACATGTAGGTTTATGAGATCGCGCCCTTCGTAAAGGCAGAAGCTATGATATAAGCATCTCTTTTGCTCCCACGGTGCTTATTCTGGGCTAAACCATGTACAAACACAATTTAGAGACTGTCTGCCTACCTCTACGTAATTTCCTTTCTCTGGACACGACCTCCTCCTCTTTAGGGGCCTTTCCCTTTTAGCCATTTCTCTATGTGATCTTGTCACACCTGCCACAGATGATAGGATTAACCTAAACTGAACTGGGCCAGCATGTTTCCCTGTCCCGGAAATTGGAAACAGTGATTTCGAGATTGCAAGTCTGTCTAGGCAGATGTTTCACATGCTCATTTCCGTCCAAGGTCTAAAGGAATTAAGAGAAAGTGCTTCAGAATAAAGAGGGAAAAGAATGAAGCAGCCAATGCCGAGAGAGGCAGAGCGGGTTCTGATAGCTTTCAGGAACTCTTTGTTCCTGAGATCCAGATGCCTTCTTGCTCTGCATCCTCATGCAGCCTCCCCGCCGCCATCCCCCTTTCGGGTTGAAGCTGCTAAAGAGATGCTTTCTGTTACTTAACATCACTAATCAAAACATAGCAGCTATTCAAAAACACCCTACTGGATGGAATTAAGCCGAATTCTCTTAGTTCTTAATTTCCTGAGATCAAGAGGGGCTTTTTCAAGCCAGACCTACACAGTATTCCCTTATTATTTGTTTGACACACTGGGAATACCAAGAAAGCAGGTATAGATAGATACACATAGACACACATCCTTAAAGCAAATATAAATTGCTCTCTGATTTTTGCCTCTTAGAACTATCCATACTATCATTTTCCTCATTTACACAAATGTACTATAATGATGGCAAAAGACATTTTAAAATTGGCTGAAAATCTGTTCCAGTAATATGTATTCTCGAGTTCAAGCCCTAAGCTTGGAAAACTGACAAATAAAACAACACACACACACACTTATTATGGTCAACACATTAACACATTCTCATTGTCATAAAATATTTTTTCTCTGTATAAGTATGAAAAAAATGAGAAACTATTAAATGTGAAGTTCCTAAGGCTTAGCTTATAAATACCTGATTTGCATAATGCCATTGGCTAATCAGACTGACTGGGTAAATAAAGTTTGCCCCCAAAGCCTGGAAGCATTTTAATTTCATCTATTTAATGTATCTTTATAAACCGTACCAAATGCTTCATTCTGCGACTACTGGGCCATTTAACCTTGCTTGTCCATCACACAGCAATTGTTCCATTAGGTTTAGATTCTCCCTTTGAAATTTTCTTATTAAAATCTATTTTATTAATTTTCACTTAGGTCTCGTTTATTTTTTTAAAAATATATTTTATTGATTTTTTACAGAGAGGAAGGGAGAGGGATAGAGAGTTAGAAACATTGATGAGAGAGAAACATCAATCAGCCGCCTCCTGCACACCCCCTACTGGGGATGTGCCCGCAACCAAGGTACATGCCCTTGACCGGAATCGAACCCGGGACCTTTCAGTCCGCAGGCCGACGCTCTATCCACTGAGCCAAACCGGTTTCGGCTTCACTTAGGTCTCATTTAATTGGGAAAAGTTTATCACAAGATTGGCTGTTAATAAGGGGGAGATGGGGAGAGGAAAGAGATGGAAAGCACGTAAATAATATTAGATCCTCTACTCCTCTCCTGGGCATAACTTTCATCCAGTTCTCCCTCATGAACCTCACTTTCTGAACTTGGCGGCCCCACAGTGCTGCCTTCAGAGAACACTCAGTGTGTCCGGGGTATTTTCTCTGCAGTAAATTATCCCAGATGGTTGTGCCCTTCTACTTGACGTGCTCCCTCTCATCCCCACCGTTAGCTGTCCCTGTGTCCTATAGCCAGTGAGTCTGTACCCAGTGGCTTCTCTCCACCTTTCCACGTCTTTGATGTGTTTCATTTCCTTCCAGCAGCAGCCTAGGAAAAACTGAAGCATGCTGGGGGAGCACCACAGAGGCAAGCCAGGTCTTTATTGCCCCAGGTTTGCTCACAATGCTCAGTTAGTGGATTCCATAAGTGGAAAAACTCCTCTCCTCTCCTTCGGAGCAGAGACCTGGATGTGGGGACTGGCTCTGTTTATTCTGTCAGGGCATTTTCATGTAGGAGAAAGGGGCGTGGCTTTTTTTTTTTTTTTCCTGGATGTTGATCAAAAGTCTGACCATTAGATAAGAGAAGTAGTATTGCATTTGCTTTGGGGGATTTGTAGACTACACACCAATGCAAAAGAATGAACTATGAGTAATGAACCCTTGGTATTGGGAAGGAAGAAGTAAACCGTTTTTTATTTGCAGATGACATGATTGTGTATGTAGAAAATCCTGAAAATTTTAAATCAACCTCCTATGATACAAGATCAATCACAAGATTTATCACACTTTAATGTAGGAACTCAGATGTGTTGTCTCTTGAATGTTCATAGAATAAGAGTTCCTTCATTTGTTCCTTCATTCAATTATCTCTTAAAATATTTTTTACTGATTTCAGAGAGAAAGAGTGAAGGAGAGAGAGAGAAACATCAATGATGAGAATCATCGATCGGCTGCCTCCTGCACACCCCTACTGCGGAACAAGCCCACAACCCAGGCACGTGCTCTGACCTGGAATCAAACCGTAACATCCTGGTGCATAGGTCAACGCTCAACCATCAAGCTACACCAGCTGGGCTACCATCGTTTCTTTTTGTACATGATTGCTAATTCTGTATCTGCTTGCTCACCTTACAAGTTTACAGTCTTTCTTCTAATGGCCACTTTGCCGTCAGACCTGTTTTCTAGCTCTTATCAGTAAGCTTTGTGATCATTCCAGCCTATATCCCTTGGATTTGAGATACCAAGGAAGCATACTATGTCACAACTCAGACAAAAATCATTACAAATTTATTTTTGAGGAGTCAACAACATGAGTAATTTCCACATTACTATTGAGTGAAAGTGAATCGGGGTGCTATAATAACTCAGTGTGACAAGTACTTGAGGATTGGGAAATTCAGAGAGTGGGCGCAAAGGTTGGGTGTGGTCAAAGGACCACAGATAGGTGGGACAGGAGAGAAGTCTCCCAAGAGACAACTTGAGGACATTTCATTGAGTCATTCCAAAGCAGGAACACCAGGCTCTTTAAAGATACCGAGTGTGATGCAGGTTTGGCTTGTAAAATCTCTTTCCCTGCAATGGTAGCTAATTTCTGTCAGGAGGATTGATTCCCGTCAGCAGGATGTTTGCTTGGAATTGCCCCCTTAACCCTTTTATTAAGCTGCTTACAGAAAACCAGATCAGAAACTTAAAATAAAACTCAACATTTCCCCCTCTCTTGGTCCTTTTCTCCGATGCCGTATGAAAGTAGACCTGGGAAGATCTTCCCTCTCTGGGGACCAATAGATGTTGGTGGGACGAAGTAATGGGTAAATGTCACTGCTAATACCAGCCCTTTGCTGCCTCTCCTGGGCTGGAAAGGAGGACCTTGGTATTGACAAGCCCCTGCACACGTCAATCAGACCTCAAGAGTGAAGGGATGGAGAAGGGATATGAAACAAGTGGTTATTTATTTATCCTTTTTATCTGTACCCTGCTCTTTGCACAAAGGAGCACTAATGGAGGCCAGATCTTTTTGTCCCCCCCCCCCAAGTCCTCCTTGAAGTAGTTTAGTGAAGAGCCAGGCCCTTCATGGAAGCAAACTCAAGGTCACAGTCATGCCCCCAGTCCTAGAAGGCTTTACACAAACTCCCACAAACCATCACATTTACTGAGTAACAAGTAGGTACCAGGCACGTACTGTCATTAAAGCAAAACAAATATAAATAATAAGACAAATGGCAAAGTAGGTTCTTAAAAATTATTCTCTTTATAAATAAGGAATCCGAGCCTCAGAATTTCAGCAGAAATTGGCAGAAGCAGGAAAAATATAGAAGTACACTTCTATAATACCATATTCCACCTTCTACCACTGAATTAGTTGGGATCTTTAAAACATTTTTTCAGTTTAAAAGAGAAATATGTCTTTCTCCTTCATAGATGGGCTGTCATGATGAATTCAGCAGAATATAACAAGTAACTCTAAGCATCTTTTTCTTTGTAAAAATAATTGATAAAAGTATTCACTTATAATTTTAGCACCCTAACACAACTATTTACATTCATTCTTACATATTCCCTTGCAGATTTTGTCTTTATGCAATTAAAATTGTTATACATATATTCAAGATCAATATCTATTTTTAATTTTTTACTTATTGAATTAGCAAACATGTTTATGCTTTTTCATAACTGTCATGTTCATTCCTACATAATACTCCATGTAGTTAAGGTATCATAACTTAGTTTTATGGAACTATTTCTCTATTGGAAGACTATTCTTTTGGCTATTTGGTAATAAAAACATACATTTAGCTTTTTTCTTTTTATTAAAGAAAACTTGGAGGCTCTGCACAGAAGACATTTTTGGAGGTTCAAAGAGGCAGTCATTGAAACATCTAGAGCTTTATTTGCATAAATTTAAACTTTGGTTCCTAAAGAAAAATTAAGACATATTATAAAAAGTCTCCTCCCAGTGGCCACTGTACAATTCTAGTGTGTTTAACACGTTAAGCACCCAGGCACCGGTGACTGACACTATACTTTCCGTCCGGAAGACAAAACAGGCTGGGCGCTTAACGTGTTAAAAGAATTAGCCTTGCCCTGGCCTGTGTCACTCAGGTGGAGTGTGGTCAGGGCACATACCAAAAGGTGTCAGGTTTGATTCCGGGTCAGGGCACATACCCAGGTTGTGGGTTCGATGCCCAGTAGGGCTGCATTCAGGAGGCAGCTAATTAATGTTTCTTTCTCATCTCTCTCTCTCTCTCTCTCAAATAAATTTTAAAAGTTATTTAAAAAAATAATTAGCCTCTCCTTGTCCTAATTTTTATAAACTCCCTGACCCAATATACCATAGTTCTTAGGATATATATGTCCTTAAATCTGTCTGATTAACTATAAAAATGAGGTTGAGCATGCATCATCATGAAATTGAATGTAGTAAATATAAGTGGTATATGCTTAGGGTTAATTCTTTCCGTTTTTGCCTTCAAGATTATTTTATTTATTTTTATTTTTTAATTTTTGTATTCTTTTTTATTAATTCTTTATTGTTGAAATTATTACATGTTTCTTCTCCCCCACTGATTCCTTCTAGCAAGATTATTATTTTAAATGATGATATTGATTTCAATCCTTACTTAACAATGTTCTATTATTGACCTCTCTGCAAGTTGCTTCAGTTCTTTTGCTTATGATTAATGCTGCAATAAACTCATTTCCCCCATGCAGTTTGCATTGCATTTTACTTTTTTTCTTTTATTTTATTTTTTTTTTTTTTATTTTTTTTTTTTTTTAGGGTCCTTATGTTTTTTTTTTTTTTTTTTTTTTTTTTTTTATTAAGGTATTATATGTGTACATATCTTACCATTGCCCTCCCCACACCCCACTCCCATATATGCCCCCACCCCCCAGAGTTTTGCATCCATTGGTTATGCTTATATGCATGCATACAAGTCCTTTGATTGATCTCTTATCTCCCCCACCTCTCCCTAACCTTCCCCTTGTAATTTGACAGTCTGTTTGATGCTTTACTGTCTCTGTATCTATCTTTTTGTTCAAGTTTATAATGTTCTTTATTATCCATAAATGAGTGAGATCATGTGGTATTTTTCTTTCATTGACTGACTTATTTCACTTAACATAATGTTCTCCAATTCCTCCCAGGTTGCTGCAAATGATGAGAATTCCTTCTTTTTTATGGCAGCATAGTATTCCATTGTGTAGATGTACCACAGTTTTCTGATCCAGTCATCTGCTGATGGGCACCTAGGCTGTTTCCAAATCTTAGCTATGGTGAATTGCGCTGCTATGAACATAGGGGTGCATATATCCTTTCTAATTGGTGTTTCTAGTTTCTTCGGATATATTCCCAGGAGTGGGATTACTGGGTCAAATGGGAGTTCCATTTTCAGTTTTTTGAGGAAACTCCATACTGTTCTCCACAGTGGCTGCACCAGTCTGCAATCCCACCAGCAGTGCACGAGGGTTCCTTTTTCTCCGCATCCTCGCCAACACTTGTCGTTTGTTGATTTGTTGATGATAGCCATTCTGACAGGTGTGAGATGGTACCGCATTGTTGTTTTGATTTGCATCTCTCGGATAATTAGTGACGTTGAGCATGTTTTCATGTGTCTCTTGGCCTTCCTTCTGTCTTCTTTTGAAAAGATTCTATTTAGGTCTGTTGCCCATTTTTTTATTGGATCATTTATCTTCCTTTTATTAAGTTGTATAAGCTGCCTGTAGATGTTGGAGATTAAACCTTTATCAGTGATGCCATTTGCAAATATGTTCTCCCATGCAGTGGGCCTTCTTGTTGTTTTGTTGATGGTTTCTTTTGCTGTGAAAAAGCTTTTTATTTTGATGTAGTCCCATTTGTTAATTTTCTCTTTAGCTTCCATTGCCCTAGGGGCAGTGTCAGTGAAGAATTTCTTTTGGCATATGTCTGACATTTTGCTGCCTGTGGATTGCTCTAGTATTTTTATGGTTTCCCGTCTTATGTTTAAGTCCTGTATCCATTTTGAGTTTATTTTTGTGTATGGCGTAAGTTGGTGATCAAGCTTCATTTTTTTGCATGTATCTGTCCAATTTTCCCAACACCATTTATTGAAGAGACTGTCTTTATTCCATTGTATGTTCATGCCTCCTTTGTCAAATATTAATTGAGCATAGTGGTTTGGGTCAATATCTGGATTCTCTATTCTGTTCCATTGATCTATATGTCTGTTCTTGTGCCAGTACCAGGCTGTTTTGAGAACAGTGGCTTTGTAATACAGCTTGAAATCTGGTATTGAGATCCCTCCTACTTTATTCTTCTTTCTCAGGATTGCTGTGGCTATTCGGGGTCTTTTTTTATTCCAGATGAATTTTTGGAGAGTTCTTTCAAGGTCTGTGAAATATGCCGTTGGTATTTTAATGGGGAGTGCATTGAATTTATAGATTGCTTTGGGTAGTATGGACATTTTAATGATGTTGATTCTACCAATCCATGAACATGGTATGTTCTTCCATCTGTTTACGTCTTCCTCTATCTCTTTTTTCAGTGTCCTGTAGTTTTCCGTGTATAGGTCTTTTACCTCCTTAGTTAAGTTTATTCCTAGGTATCTTAATTTTTTTGGTGCGATGGTAAATGGGATTGCCTTTTTAGTCTCTCTGTCTGTAAGTTCACTATTGGTGTATAGAAAGGCCATAGATTTCTTGGCGTTAATTTTGTATCCTGCTACATTGCCGAATTCATTTATTAAGTCTATTAGTTTTTTGACGGAGTCTTTCGGATTTTTTATGTACAAGATCATGTCGTCTGCAAATAAAGACAGCTTTACTTGTTCTTTTCCAATCTGGATGCCTTTTATTTCTTCTTCTTGTCTAATTGCAATGGCTAATACTTCCAGTACTATGTCAAACAGGAGTGGTGAGAGTGGGCATCCCTGTCTTGTTCCTGTTCTTAGGGGAAATGTCTTTAGTTTTTGTCCATTGAGTATGATGTTTGCTGTGGGTTTATCATATATAGCTTTTATTATGTTGAGGTATGAGCCATCTATTCCCACCTTGTTGAGAGCTTTTATCAAGAAAGGGTGTTGGATTTTGTCAAATGCTTTTTCTGCATCAATTGATATGACTATGTGATTTTTATCTTTCAATTTGTTTATGTGATGTATCACGTTTATTGATTTGCGGATATTGTACCATCCTTGCATTCCTGGGATAAATCCTACTTGGTCATGGTGTATGATCTTTCTGATGTACTGCTGGAGGCGATTTGCTAGAATTTTGTTGAGGATTTTGGCATCTATGTTCATGAGGGATATTGGTCTGTAATTCTCTTTCATTGTGTTGTCTTTATCTGGTTTTGGTATTAGGGTGATGCTGGCTTCATAGAAGGAGCTTGGAAGTGTTCCTTCCTCTTGAATTTTTTGGAATAGTCTGAGGAGGATAGGTTTTAGTTCTTCCTTGAATGTTTGGTAAAACTCTCCTGTGAAGCCATCAGGCCCCGGGCTTTTGTTTGCCGGAAGCTTTTTGATGACTGCTTCAATTTCGTCCATAGTTATTGGCCTATTGAGCTGTTTAGATTCTTCTTGATTGATTTTTGGAAGGTTATATTTTTCTAGGAATATGTCCATTTCCTCCAGATTGTCCAGTTTGTTGGAATAGAGTTGTTCGTAGTATTTTGTAACAATCCTTTGTATCTCAGCGGGGTCTGTTGTTATTTCACCTCTTTCATTTCTGATTTTGTTTATTTGGGTCCTCTCTCTTTGCTTCTTGGTGAGCCTGGCTAGAGGTCCATCAATCTTGTTTATCCTTTCAAAGAACCAGCTCTTGGTTTTGTTGATCTTATGTATTGTTTCTTTGGTCTCTATGTCATTTATCTCCGCTCTGATCTTTGTTATTTCCTTCCTTCTGGTTACACTGGGCTTTTCTTGCTGCTCTTTTTCTAGCTCTTTGAGTTGTAGGGTTAAGTAATTTATTACCATTGTTTCTTGTTTTTTGCAATAGGCCTGTAGAGCTATGAACTTCCCTCTCAAGACTGCTTTCGCTGTGTCCCATAGATTTTGGATTGTTGTGTTTTCATTGTCATTTGTTGCCATGATGTTTTTTATTTCTTCCTTGATCTCTCTGGTGACCCAGTCCTTGTTTAATAGCATACTGTTTAGTCTCCATGTGTTTGATTTCTTTGGATTGTATTTATTGTAGTTGATTTCCAGTTTTATGCCACTGTGATCTGAGAAGATGCTTGATATAATTTCTATCTTCTTGAATTTGAAGAGACTTTGCCTATGACCCAGCATATGGTCTATCTTTGAAAATGACCCATGTGCACCTGAGAAGAATGTATATTCTGTGGCTTTGGGGTGAAATGTTCTGAAGATGTCAATTAATTCCATCTGGTCTAGTGAGTCATTTAGGATTGCTGTTTCTTTGCTGATTTTTTGTTTAGAGGATTTGTCCAGTGGTGATAGTGGGGTATTAAAGTCTCCTACTATGATTGTGTTGCTATTAATCTCTCCCTTGATATCCTCCAGGAGTTTTTTTATGTATTTGGGTGCTCCTATATTGGGAGCGTATATGTTTACCAGAATTATTTCTTCTTGTTGGATTTCTCCCTTTAGTATTATGAAGTGGCCTTCCTTATCTCTTGTTATGGCATTTACTTTGAGGTCTATTTTGTCAGATATAAGTATTGCTACCCCAGCTTTTTTTTCATTTCCATTTGCCTGAAAGATATTTTTCCATCCCTTCACTTTCAATCTGTGTGAGTCTCTTGTTCTGAGGTGGGTCTCTTGTAGACAGCATATATATGGGTCGTGTTTTTTTATCCATTCAGCTACTCGATGTCTTTTGATTGGAGCATTTAGTCCGTTTACATTTAAAGTTATTACTGAAAGGTATTTGTTTGCAGTCATATCTATTTTTGTGTCTGTATTCCTTCTTACCTGTTTATTTCTTCTTTTTACAGTATTCCCTTTAGCAATTCTTGCATTGCTGGTTTGGTGGTGATAAACTCCCTGAGGCTTTTTTTGTCTGCAAAGCTCCTGATTTCCCCTTCAATTTTGATTGATAGTCTTGCTGGATATAGTATTCTTGGATTCAGTCCTTTGCTTTGCAACACTTTGTATACCTCCTTCCATTCACTTCTAGCTTGTTGTGTTTCTGATGAGTAGTCATTTGACAATCTGATGGGTGTTCCTTTGTAGGTAACTCTCTGTCTCTCTCTTGCCGCCTTTAGGATTCTCTCTTTATCATTTATATTTGCCATTGAAATTATGACATGTCTTGGTGTGGGTCTTTTGGGGTTGATCCTGCTTGGGACTCTCTTTACTTGCGTAACTTTTATCTTTCCCATATCCGGGAAGTTTTCTGTCATTATTTCTTCAAATAGATTTTCTAATCCCTGCTGCTCTTCTTGTCCTTCTGGCAGCCCTATTATACGCATGTTACTTCGTTTCATGTTGTCCCGAAGCTCCCTTAGGCTTTCCTCCTGCTTTTTAATTTTTTTCTCCAATTGCTGTTCAGCTTCAGCTTGTTTCTGTACCTGATCTTCTAACTCACTAATTCGGTCCTCTGCTTCTTGTAATCTACTGTTGAAACTTTCCATGGTGTTTTTGATTGTAGCTATATCACTTTTCATTTCTTCCTGATTCTTGCATAAGTTGTTGATTTTCTCATCCATCCGATGTATAAATTCCATGACCATTACTCTGAACTCCTTTTCGGTCATGTTGCAAGCTTCATTTTCACTAATTTCCTTTCTTGGCGACTCCACATTTTCTTTCCTCTGTGAGATATTTCGTTTCCCCATTCTGGCTATTACCAGAAAGCTCAAGCTTCTGTTTGCGTGGACCTGGGCCGTGTGCTGTGGGGACTTCGCTCCACCCTAGTTTCACTGAAGTGCTCTGACACTAGGACGTGTGACTGTCTTTGGTTGGTGGGAACCAAACTTGCCCAGGATCAGTGTACCCAGTGTTCCGTGTGGTCTTGTGTGCACATTTAGAATCAGGGGCCCTGTCTGCACCACACTGTTGGTATGTGCCAAGAATGAGATCCTTAGCATGTGCCAGGAGTCAGAGTTTCCCTGTGTCTGCACCAAGACTCGAGTGTCAAAGTCTCTGTTGCCTTGTGCGGTTTCTCGTTGAGAATCAGGGTCCCTGTGTGTGCACGCACCAACAATTGGGGTCGCTGGCTCTTAGTGTGAATGCGCTGTGAGTCAGGGATCCCAGGCAGCTGTGTCCAGCGTGCCAAATTCCCTGAAGTGGGGCTGCGTCCTGTGTGTGCTCTCTCTACTGAGCCAAACCGGCTAGAGTGCACATTCTTAAAAACCTGAAGGTGAGCCGGCTCAGTGCACTCTCCCAAAGTCCCAGAAGGGGGGCGGAGTCCATCCTGCGCGCCAAATTCCCCAAAGGGAAGCCCCTCTGTGCACGCTTTTAAGAATCTCCGAAGGGGGAGCTGTGACCCGCGAACCAATTCCCCCAAATTCCCCGAAGGGGAGCCCTCTGTGCGCACTGACAGATTTCCCCGACGGGGAGCTGCTTCTGTCCGGTGCGCGAGCGCGCGCCAAATTCCCTAAGAGGGAGCGCGTCCCTGCTCAAAGCTTGGCAGCTTGGGCGAGGGGCGCGCCTATCAGTTACTATGGCGCTGTCTGTGCGCGCGCCTGTGAGCAGCTTGGGCGAGGGGCTCGCCTATCAGTTACTATGGCGCTTTCCACACGCCTGTGGGCGCTCAGCAGCTTGGGGGAGGGGCGGGTCTATCAGTTACTATGGCGCTATCAGTGCCTGCGAGGAGGGGGGTAGGCTCTTTGACTCACGGAAATCTGCCGGGAAGTCTGGATTCTTGTTTGTTTGTCTGAAGCTGTGATAGCAGTTCTCTGTCCCCAGTGGCTGCAGGGTCCTGGTTTGTGTCAGAAGCCAGGATCCGAGTCTCAGGCAGCTCTGTTTCCCAAGATGGCGTGGTCTCCGCGTCCGCACCAGCCGCCGAGAAGAGTCCGCTTTGTGCGCGGGGCTCCGCCGTCTAGGGCTGCCCTGTTCGGGAGCCCCTTGGAAGACCTGCAGAATCTAACTGACCCTATCTCATACACACACACACACCACACACATCTACACTCTCCTCTGTGGGTTCCTCACTCACACTCTCTCTCTCCCTACCTTCCTGCCGGTCGCCATCTTTTCCATACTCAGCCACTTTTTTTCTTTTATTAAGGAGGCAGCCAATCAGTGATTCTCATCATTGATGTTTCTCTCTCTCTCCTCTCTCTTCCTCTCTGAAATCAATAAAAAAAATATATATCCTATACACTCAGTGGCCAGATTATTAATGTGTGTCTGTGTATGTGTGTGTGTGTGTGTGTGTGTGTATATATATATATACACACACACACATATATACATATATATATACATATATGTGTGTGTGTATATATACACACATATATATACACATGTGTGTATATATATACATACATATACATATATACATACATATACATATATACATACATATACATATATACATACATATACATATATATACATACATATACATATACATACATACATATACATACATACATATACATATACATATGTATATATACATATATATGTATATATACATATATATACATACATATACATATATATACATACATATACATATATATACATACATATACATATACATATACATATATATGTATATATACATATATATGTATATATACATATATATATGTGTATATAAATATATATATATATATATATATATATATATATATATATATATATATTAGAGGCCTGGTGCATGAATTCGTGCATGGGTGGGGTCCGGGAAGCCTGGCCAGGGGGAGGGGACATGGGCAGTTGGCCAGCCTGCCTGGTCGAACTCCTGGTTGAGGGGACAATTTGCATATTAGCCTTTTATTATATAGGATATACACTGAGTGGCCAGATTATTATGTGTTCAGAGATCATAATAACCTGGCCACTCAGTATATAATAAAAGCGTAATTGACTAAAGGGCTGAATAGTGGAATGACCATCCAGACGACCATCAGGGACCACGCTATGACACCTACTGGCCAGCCACGGCAGGTGCGATGTGATTGGTCGGGGGCCTGGCCGTCGCCCCATGATCGCCCCACAGAGGGAGGCCCAGACCACCAGCCGGAGGGCTGTGGGGGGTGGGTGCAGCCGCCTCCCTCTGTAAGGGAACCCCGGGTCCCAGGTGCCCGAGGGAAGCCAGTGCCGGCAGCTGGGGGAAGGAAGGCCCACTCTTGCACGAATTTCATCCATCAGGCCTCTAGTGTGTATATATATATATATTTAAAACTCTAAGATAGGCCCTCTCAGAAAAACAAATGAAAATTGTAAGGTTCTATCAAATCAATTCAACAGTAGGTTCATGTAGGAAATCTAATGTTACAATGAAAACTGACGGAGGCAGCCATTTTGTTCCATGAAGGGATGTGTAGAACCATCTAGAGCAACTTTTTAAGAATCCAGAAATATAGACCTTTATGTGGATATTCTAGTTTTAAATACAGACTCCCCTGCCCCCAAACTCTGGAGGCCAATCAGACCACCAGTTTACCTCTGCTTACAGTGTTCTTCTAACACCAGTGATGTGACCAAATTGCGATTAAAACATTTAGTAGCTAATTACTTTTTTCTGGCCCGAATACAAAGCCCTAGGAATCAAGTCACTAAAATTTAATTGGCAAGCAGCATTTCATTACTCAAATTTGATTCACGGGGATAATTACCAATCAGAGCCATCTTTATACCCTTTCCTACTAGTCAAAGCACCAGAATAAATTATTTCCTATATTCTACCTTACATGCTATTACCTTACATTTCAAATGTTGTACTTTTTTTTCAGTCTACACAAGACTAATATTTGTCAATATTATTGACAAATATTAAGACAAATATTTCCGTTTTAGGGAATAGGTCTAAAGGAAAAAAATAAAAGCTCTTGAACTTCATCTGCATACAACTCTGGTTTTCCTCATAATGAGCTAATTATCACTCAGGAAGAAAAACCAATGCACTCCTGTGAGGTAAAGGGGAAGAACGGGAAAGTAAATTTTTTCTCCCCCTTTAAATAAAAAGGAAATTAGTACAGAACTAAAGTCAAGTTTGCATTTATAACGTAAATCACCAACAAGGTCGTGTCCTAGCAGTCAAAAAGTAAATAACATCTCAGATTTTAAGCCCAAGAAACAAGCTACATCACATATTTTTGGTCAAGAAACTAATATTGGGATAATACCCAAGTGAAAAAGTACGCACATGCTCAGTTATCACATCTCGTATTTCAGAGAAAAGGCATTAAGGATTCATGCCATACGTTTATTTACAAACACATCTAGTAGGTGGAGTTCAACAGCTTGGTCCATTTTTTCAGAGACTGCACCTCTTAAAAGGCTCCTCTTTATATCTGTCTCGTGGATCAACGAAACATCCTCATATTTTAAGCAGTTGGTGTCTTACAATAAAGAAAGGTGCAGCAAATCCAGATCCAAGTACAAAGTCATCATAGCTAGTAACCACCACTCGTTTTCCACTGAAAATGGCAATTCCTCCCTGGGCCCTCCTCCTCGGGCTCCCAGGGGCCACACAGGTTGGAACCTCTGAATGCTCTGTCCCACATTTGCCTGTTGGAAGCGCAGAAACCGAAAGCAGGAGAAATGGCGGTATTCGAATTTTACCGTTTAAAACAAATTATTAAGAGTGGGAACATCTTTATGACTTGATTACTACTGTCAAATGGCCCTGCTGTCCAGATTGTAACTTCATCAAAGGCAATGAAAATATCTCTTATACATTTGTGTCCCCAGCACCTAGCAGAGGACTTGCACATAAGAACTGTTGGATGCAGCAAAGAGGCAGCCAACTTGATGGGGAGATGTTATTTGCGAACAGTAGCTCCCAACAAAGGTTTATTTCCAATATATACAAAAAAACTTGTAAAACTCAACACCAAACAAACAAACAACCCAATCCAAAAGTAGGCAGAGGACCTGAAAATACACCTCTCCCAAGAAAACATACGAACAGCCAATAGATATAGGAAAAGATGTTCAATCTCACAGGCAACTAGGGAAATGTAAATCAAAACTACAATGAGATACCACCTTACACCTGTTAGAATGGCCGTTATCAACAAGACAAGCAAAAACAAGTGTTGGAGAGGTTGTGGGGAAAAGGGAACCCTCATTCACTGCTGGTGGGAATGTAGACTGGTACAACCACTACGGAAAGCAGTCTGGGGACTCCTCAAAAAATTAAGAATAGAGCTACCCTATGACCCAACAACCCCACTCCTGGGTATATACCTGAAAAAAAAACCCTCAAAATCATGTATTCTCAAAGATAAATACACACCCAATGTTCACTGCAGCATTATTCACGGTGGCCAAGACATGGAAACAGCCAACATTGCACTGTCCCGTGGCAGAGAACTGGATAGAGATGTGATACGTATACACAATGGAATACTCCTCAGCCATAAGAACGGATGAAATACTGCCATTTTTAACAACATGGATAGACATTGAGAACGTTATGCTAAATGAAATAAGTCAGTCCGAAAAAGCTAAGAACCATATGATTTCTCTTATATGTGGGATATAAAACTGAAACTCATGAACACAAACAGCTGTGTGGTGGTTGCCAGAGGGAAGGGGGTGGGAGGAGAAGGGGTCCTAATATAAGGTGACAGGAGAAGATTTGATTTTGAGTGTGGGGGGGGGGCACATGGTGCAATATACAGATCTTGTAACACAGAGACCCACACCTGAAACCTATTATGTTCATATTGATCCAATGTCACCCCAATCAATCAAGAAAATTAAATAAAGTGTTTGATGAAATACTGAGTTGAATTTCATGAAACTGTAAATTGTCATCAGTAGTATAGGCATTTTAAAACTTCGTTTTCCCCATCCCACAGTGGAAATGAATCGGTACTTAGACACACAATCCTTGTTTATTCTTCCACCTGACAGCATGTATGTGTAGAAACTGAGATTTGACAGATGGTTGTGATCTCTGGCCTTGGAAAACGGGTTGTGAAAACCAGTAAGATAAGGAACTAGGCCAGGAAACAAGTGACTTCTGAAGGATCCTTCCATGGAACGATCCCAGAACTCAGGGAAGTGACCAGCTCTCCGTTGCATTGAAAACAGAGACAGCCACCTGCTTCGGTTTTGTTTTGTTTTGTTTTTTTCCCTCTTAAAACATATTGCTAGAGGAAAGCCAGCAGATAAACACAGAAGGTCAAAGTTGAGGAACATAGCCAAAAACTAATTTTTCCCGACACCCTTTATCTCTCCCATGCTCCTCGGAGAAGAGGGCTGTGGAGTGGTGAGAAGACGTGCAAGGCCAAAAAAGATAAGTTTTGATGTAAATTGATGACACCTTGCAGCGACCATCTATCTTCCATCGGGTAGAAGGCAGGTAGGAATGCCAGAGGGTAAAAAGGCAGTCTTATATAAGAATGCCAGGAAAACGAAAATTGGGATTGCTTAAAACTTTTGAGAAATCCAGTGAGCTATTTTGTGGCTGTGTTTTTTGGATCTAAAAATCAGTTTTACACCAGTTAAGTAAAGAAACTATGTACTGTACAATGTAACGATCTGGAATAATTTATTTTTTTAAACAACAACCCATTTCACCTCTACCTGGCCTTCCTGAGAGAAACCCTTTTGTTGGCATAGCTTTTTAGTGAGCCCTTAGCAAAGGCCCTGGGCTCTCTGCATGATGAAGGAAGGAAGAAGGAAGCAGAGGGAGGGCTGGGCTGGGAGGAAGAGGGAGAGAAAGGAAGGGATCTCCCATGGGATGAGAGTGGGGCTGAAGGGGGAATTGAGATAAACAGCAACTGTCTAGTCACGCAGGGGTCCTCAAACTTTTTAAACAGGGGGCCAGTTCACTGTCCCTCAGACCGTTGGAGGGCCGGACTATAGTTTTAAAAAAAACTATGAACAAATTCCCATGCACACTGCACATATCTTATTTTGAAGTAAAAAAACAAAACGGCAAAAACACCCGCATGTGGCCCGCGGGCCGTAGTTTGAGGACGCCTGGTCTAGTGGATATGTGTTGTCAGAGGCTGTGTGCTGTGCAGTGCAGCTAATTCCTCCTCTCTCTGCTCCTTACCCAATCTAATAAATCCCACAATTTCCACAAGAGCTTTTGATATCAACAGATCTAAGTAACTTCTTTTAGAGATAGATAAATGTAAAATGAGAGAGAGAGAGAGAGAGAGAGAGAGAGAGAGAGAGAGAGAGAGAGAGGAGAGTCATGCTTAGCACTGGGCAAAAGCAGAAGTCACATGTGGACTAATATGTTACCTCTAAAGGAACCTGCATGAGATGACATCTAGTATGTAACATGTTAGGAAAAGGCACGTCCTCAGAGCTGCTTTCAGAGGCTCGTAGTCATGACGAGGGGTCTGGGCCGAAAGCATGAAGAGCTCCAATAAATTAAGTCACAGGTAGAGGTGCTCAAAGGGCTTGAGGGAACATGTCCCACGCCTGGGAGACTGAGATGGAAGACCCCTGCCCTCTCTCCCCGGGGCTCTGTGGGGCACAGGGTCCTGGCTGGGCTGGGTCTGCCCCAGGCAGCAATTCCAGAGCCCTGGCTGAGCTATCCAAGGACGGGAGGGATAACTGTGTGTTGTTTGTTTACATTTTGTTCTGTCGTTGAACAGAACAACAGTGAATCATGATATCAAGAAAACAATTCTAACAGCAAGGGAACGTTTTGAAATATGGAAAGGGAAAGGTAAGAGTGGATGTTATTCATGGACTGTGGCCAGTTCCTCCTTCCTTCGCGGCGATTCTTATAAGCGACGCCTTGTTAGAAACCGGAATGAAGTCTCACAGCCCCAGTGACTCAGAAGGGAAGGGATAACGAGAAATTGGTCAACAAACGACAGCAACGTTTGGGTAACAGGCCACTTTCTAGCTTCTGGTTCTGTGGTAGGCAGTTAGACAGACGTGAGCAGGACAAGGACGCTGCGCCAGGTACAGAAGGTCACCGGGGCAGAAAGCCCAGGGACCGAGCAACAGCCAGCTGTAGGGTAGGGCCTGTCCCCCGGGTGACCTTTCCTCCCCAAGTATATTGCTGGCGACACCGTTTGGACCCCCCTACCTTTCCTTCTTAGAGATGACATCTAGGCCTCGGTTGAATTTCAGCTCCAGGCCCACAAACGCAGCAAAACCAGACGAGCAACGCCATTGCTGACCTCAGGACCAGCTGCACTGAATAATGACCTTGAGGCCTGGAGCCCACCAATTTATCAGTGGAGACCGAGCCCTGACAGGACACACCTGGGAAGCTGCTGAATCTGCTATTGGATCTTCTCTTGGGACCGCCCCTAAAATCTCCAGCTTAAACCCCTTAGGATGGAGGGCTCACCTTTTCCCTCTCTCACGCCCTCCCCATGCCCCCAGGTGGGTCACCTCGACCTTCACTTCTAAGCTCCAAGGGCCCTTCTTTTACCTCTATAACTTGTTTCCTAAGCCCATTTCTTCGCTCTGAATTCTTTCCTAGTCAGAACTCAAGTCCCGAGGTTGCTGAACCCAGGTCGGGTCTGACCCCACTGGTCCAACACCTGGTGTGGTTTCCACCACCACCGACAGCTTGAGCTACTATTCCTGTTCCTTCGCTCTTGGAATTTCACCTGAACCTTATTTTTTTATTTCCAAATCCTCATCCAAGGGTGTTTTTTTTTATTGATTTTAGAGAGAGAGGAAGAAAGAGAGAGAAACATCCATCAGTTGCCTCACACACACACACAAACCAGGGATCAAACCAGAATCAAACCCCCAACCTTTTGGTGTACATATTTCAAAACCTTCCCTTGCTGTTAGAATTGTTTTCTTGATATCGTGATTAACTGCTGTTCTGTTCGACAACAGAACAAGATATAAACAAAAAACCACAGTGTTATCCCTCCCGTCCTTAGATATCTCAACCCACTGAACCACCCGACCACGGCTCCTTTTCTGTTTTATTGCATCAAGGGAAGCTGAGTTCAACTCCAATTTTTAAAAGCCTCTTACAGGAAGCAAACTTATGACTCAAAGACTCAATGGTTGACCTAATCGCTAGTCCAGGCGTCCTGCCATTGGCAACACACCAAAATCATTCCCTTCTTCAGAAGATTTCTCTTAGAAGCTGCTAGTGCTAATTATTTGCAGCTGTTGCTGAGGTTTCTGTGAAGTGATGGGCTCGCCCTAGGAGTCCCACAGATGGCACCGACAGACCAGTTATATGCTGTTATTGACTGCATCTTGTAGAAACCAGAGGCAGGCGAGTATAAAAGTTATTTGGGGGAATAATAAAGGAATTTCAGACAAATCTCAGTAGAAAAGTGTATTTTGCCTAAAAGCAGCCAGTCCCAGAACTGCTAGCATTAGTGAGAAAGTACCAGCAGGGAATTGTAGAAGCCTCAAAAAAGTAATAATCAGTGACGGGAATTTAAGGAAATAAAGAATGAGTCACCAATCTGAAACTTGGAGCTGAAGAGGTAATTGCTCTCCAGGGTGGCAGGTTGGAGGTGGGGTACAACCCAGCCATTCTGATCATCCAGGAACAACACTAGTGAGTAGACTTTTTAGATCTGATAGCAACTTGTGAAACAAATGGGATAGAGCTGAGCAAGGAGAGGTAAGGACATACTGAGACTTGACTCTGTGGAGCGCCATCTGGTGGACATTTGACCAGATCTCACCACTTTCCCCCACCCCATCCTCCCATCTCACCTTGAAAATACAGATTACAGCCTCTCTCAACAGAGAAAACGACTGCTTGAAGAGCTAGGAAGTTGGGTGTGTTGTCTTTTTTTTTTTTTTAATTTATACTTTTTTAAAACTTTTTTGATTAATCCTCACCTGAGGATATTTTTCCATTGATTTTTAGAGAGAGTGGAAGGGAGGGAGAGAGACAGAGAGAGAAACATTGATGTGAGAGAGACACATCAATTGGTTGCCTCCCACACCAGCCCCAACCACAGCTGGGGATCAAGCCTGCAACCCAGGCATGTGCCCTTGATTGGAATCGAACCTGGGACCCTTCAGTCTGTAGGCCGATGCTTTATCTACTGAGCCAAACCGGCTAGAGCTAACTCTATACTTTTTGAGGCATATCTATTTGACTAACAGTGTCTCAAAGGGTCATGTTTTAATTAATACATTTTTAATAACATTGGTGAGTTTTCTTGTATTTCAAAAAATCTAAGTATTTTTCAAAAACATAAATCTTATGGTTTCTGTCACAATAGATGAGGCAACTCTATTCCAGTCATTCAGAGAGCAGATTTTAGGGTTAATTTTTCTTCTTAGGTTCTGTATGGTCCATAGGGATTAGCAAGTAATATCATGAAATAAACAATGCACAGGGAATTGTACTTTTTTTTTTCTTCAAAAGTTAACTTGCATTAAGTAAGTAATCTTCCTTTAAATGGAGAGATAATACATATGCATTGGGAGAACCTACTTTATTATATAGGATGGACTTTCAGTTTTAACCCCTCATCTGAGTTAGTCTAGTATATCGAGGTTTTACTGTGCTAACTCACACTCAGCTTTTAGGGTTTACAGTCAGAGCTGGAGAGAAAGTGTTCTTTAGGACACATCAAACTGTGTCCCTGGGTCTCTCTTGGCTTTTTAATTACACTGACTTTCTAATCTAATATTTTCTCCCCTTTAGATATCCCCTCTCCTCTGCTTAGGCATCAATATCCTGAGGCTACGGCCTCCTACCATAGCCACCATCAAAAGCTGGCCTTTGACAAAGAAATGAGTAAATTCAACAAGGAAGCTGATAAAGATTTAAGTGTTACCTCTGTCTCAGTTGAGTTTGAATTTGAATCGAAACCACAAAGTCCCATTCAAACTTTTTCTAAACCAATGTCTCAGACAAAAATCATTATAGGGAGTCAAAATTTTATTTCAAACTTGCTGCAAGGGAAAGGTTCTCTGAGAAAATCAATGGGATGATTTGTCTCCTGATAGAGACATTTAGTAGGAAAGTAGAGTCCTTAGATTCTTGAAGTTAGATTAGATAAGAGAATAAAGTGGAGTAGTCTAAACTCATTACTCTTGGAGGGACTAAAGGTTAAAGGTTAGTAGGTTCCTCCCAGGACTGAGAGACAAGGGGTGGAGTTCACAGAAGGGGCTCTTTAACTAGTACAATCTGTCAAGTAGAGCCTGAATTGCTTCTCAGAAGGAGCAATTATCACATCGGTTCATCAACTTCTATCCCAGGTCAGAATAAGACCATTTTATTTTTCTCCTATACAACCTGGATTTTTCTTTCATATTTTTTAACTTGTTTTTTTAGACATTAACAAACATCTAATTAAAGAAAAGAAAATGATATACATTAAAAAATGACATGAAGACCCATAACTACAATTACAATGTCCACCTTTACCATAAACACTTTGCCTGCGTGAATTTAATAAGCTTGGCTTCACACCTTGATTTTAAATGTTGGGAAAAGGAACCATGCATAGGTTCTGACCAATTCATCATTAATCAGGGACTTAGGAGCAGAATTGAGTAGGTTTCTAACGATTAGGACCGTTAACTTGTATAATCATAAAACAGGGAACAGGAATGTGAAGTTTGGAGGCAAATCCAGATATAAGAGAACACTATAAATTTATTACATTTAAGTATTCTACATGGTATCGGATGTATGGGCATATCTGGCAATAATAAAATAATAGCATAGGTTAGGTAAGATAGATGAGGTGTTTGTTCTGTTCATTTATACAGTGAACTAACTGAAGTGTGAATTCATAATCTCATTGGTGATTTATTGTAAATTTTAAAAAGCTGTTGAAAACTGCCTCTGTGGATATGAAGAGTCTTATATGAAAACTAGAGGCCTGTGCACAGATTTGTGCACATTGAAAGGGAATTAATTAGAAGAAACATTTTAATATTGCTATTTGCCCTTTCTCTATAATAGAAGTGTCAGAAATGAAAGAAAATTAGTAAAATGTATATGAAAATAACATAAATTAATAACTAAACAATAACATGATATAACAACAAAGACATGACATAAAAACAACAAAAACATGATATAAAAACATTGATAAAAACAATGACTGATAAATTGATTAAACTTATTCTAATATCTCCCTGTATAACACATTAAGAGTAAAATCACTTTAAGAGTGCTTGACTAATTTCCCTTGTGATGAAGTATTTACAACGTTAACTTTAACATCACATGCTCTTTGAACTCGAGAGAAAGCAACATATAACTGACCATGTCCGAAAACGGGTCCAGGTAGGACTATTCCTACTCTGTCTAGAGTTTGTCCTTGTGATTTATTAATAGTCATCGCAAATGCTGGCATCACGGGAAACTGTCTTTGAATTAATTTAAATGGGAGGCCAGTGTCAGATGGGGACAAATCAATTCTTGGAATCAGAACAACCTCTCCTTCCCCAGATCCTGTTAATACCTCAGCTTTGATTATGTTAGGTCACAATCTTGTGAAAATAAATCAGAATGTCAACAAAAACAACCAAATTCATGATTGACAATGACAGATCGAAACACACACGTGCTATTGGCACCAGCAAGAGCTTTATATGTATCACGCACATGCAAGTCAATGTTTATTTTTAAATTGCCAGTGTGCGTCAAATGTACCGGCTGGTCAGTTGGTCGGATGGTTGGATGGTCGATCACTTAGCCTTTTATATATATAGATTACTATAATAAAGTTACTCAAATCTTGGTTCTGCCAATCATTAGCTGTGTGAATTTGGGTAAATTATTTAACCTTTCTGTGCCAATAATACTGTTTTAGGAGGATGTTGTAGTGATCCATGTGGATTAATGCATATAAAGAACTCACAATAATACTAGCTACTTTACCTTTCATTATCACTCTTGTTTTTTTTAAGAATTTCTTTTATAAATTTTTTTTTAATTGATTTCAGAGAAGGGAGAGGGAGAGAGATAAAAACATCAGTGATGAGAGAGAATCATTGATCGTTTGCCTCCTGCACGCCCCCTATTGGGGTTCGAGCGAGATACCTGCCTATGCCCTGACTGGGAATTGAACCAGCAACCTTTGGTTTTTATTACATGAGTTTAAGAGTTACCTGGCATGATACCAAATTCCATGGTCAAAAAAACTGTCTTCAGAGACTTAACAGATTATCATATGGAAGATTATAACATTTTCCAATAGAAAACAGGTTTAAAGTAGAGAAGGAAAAAATATAGGTTGGAATTAGAGGAGTTCACTGGTACAATTTTGTCACCGAATCTCATCTAGATTCTCCCTATTCCCCAAACCCAGTCAAATACTTCCCCCACCTCCTACCCCTATCATCCACTTGGCCCAAACCTTGACTTGATATGAAGCTCCAGTGCTTCCATGTTGTTTTTTTGTGATAACATCACAGGAGGTAGGAAAAGGGTTCTTTGGTGTTTGGTAACTCCTGACAACTCACTGCTTCTTTCCCCCATTCTCCATAGCCTTCTAAAATATGTTATGAAATTATGATGATGATAATTAGGACCCATATATGATCAAATAATACTTAAATATGCATATTGAATGCTAGAACATTTAAGGCTAAATTTTATGACTAAACCATGATAATAGTTTTTTGGGTCACATAAATGTCCCTATAGAGTAGCATGTTATTCACATGTTTCAATAAAATAAATTCTCAGGTTAAGGCATAAAAAAAAGACAGAGGAGATATGCTCAGACAGGTTTTATAAACACCACTCGACTCCTTGTCTGCCATATTAAGTGAATATGAACAGTAAATAGTTAGTGGGAAAGCAAATATGTTAAAATGTTTATGATATGCATGTAAAAGTCACGACAAGGTCCAGTCAATATGCAAATGAAGGGATGGGAAGACCGTCTCAAAAATTATCCCAGAAATATCATTGGAATAAATCAGAAAGGTGGGGCCAGCTAATCCAAGTTTTATGTGGAAATTGAGAAGGGAAATGGACTATAAGCTGGATTGCATTTACCCACATCCTTGACCTCCCGGTGGGGCTGCGTGGTTGTAAGGGGTCATGGGAGGAAATGCGTACACCTCTTTCATTTGGCCCTAGCGTGGAGGACCCCACGGCCCTGGATGATGACAATTTGCCACATGGAAGAAGCCTGGATTCCTGAATGACTATGTATCGGAGGCCCCTTCTCCTATTAGATTGTGCCATGAACAAGAAATAAACTTGAATTGTATTATTGAGGTTTGGGAGGCTGTTGGATTTTTATTGTTTGTTTTTTTGTTTGTTTTGTTTTTTTGTTTTTTAATCCTCACCTGAGGGCAAGAGACACGGAGAGGGAGAGAGAGTAAAACATCCATGTGTGAATGAGAGTGAACATCAATCCGTTGCCTCCTGCATATACCCTGACCAGGGATCCAACCCACAACCTGGGTATGTGCCCTGACCAGGAATTGAACCCAAAACCGGGAACTGAACCCCAACCCTTTAGGTGTCTGGAATGACACTCCAACCAATTGAGCCACACCGGCCAGGGCTATTTTCTTTTAAATAGCAGTTAGCAAAGCCTGACTAATACAGAAACCTTACAAAACTGGTCAAATATGAATTGATTTTTCTTCCAGTAAAGTAGAGCATACCCTGGAGATAAAATTTAAAAGCAGTCCCACCTCTGGTGAGTAATTTTATGAAGTGCCTGTGGCAACTGGTAAAAGGAGACTGAGTGGAAAGTCTCCTGGCCTCCACCTGGGAGCAGTGCTATGCCCGTTCAGCTGGGTCACTCAGAATTGACCCTGAACTTCACATGGTGGAAACCTCAGAATATTAAGGCAAGCAGCTGAAATGTCATCATTCCACAACACATTGCATTTTTTCTTTCAACACTTAAACACACTTTCATTCCACTCTCTTGTCTGCATGGCTTCCTTTTTTAAAAATATATTATTTTTTGTTTCAGAGAGGAAGGGAGAGGGAGAGAAATATCAATGCTGAGAGAATCATTGATGGGATGCGTCCTGCACGCCCCCCACTGGGGATCGAGCCCTTGACCGGGAATTGAACCTGGGACCCTTCAGTCTGCAGGCCGATGCTCTATCCACTGAGCCAAACCAGCTAGAGCAATGAAGACATTTTTTTTTTTTTTAAATGGAGTGCTCTGGTGTGTTTCAAAATGCTCCCTTTCCCCCTCCCTTTGCTGAAAACTCACAAAAGTATGGGGGCTCATCTAGGCCTGGGTCCTCTCATAGTTTTTAACTCTAAGCCTTGTCCAACCAGAGCCTCCAGCAATTCATCCATCACAGGCCTACTTTTCCTCCCTTGACACGGGATTCCATGGAGGTTTCAGCTCCTGGGTTTCTGCTCTGATATGTTGAGATTTCCAATTTTGAGGCTAATAGTTTGCCTTATGGCCTGACTTCTCTTATGGATCCAATGATTATGGGCTCTGTGTATGCCCACATCTTTCAGTTACCACATTTTACTCCTCAGTGTACCCCTGCCCCTGCCAAAACCCTGCACCCCAACACACACACACACACACACACACACACGCACGCACGCACGCACGCACACACACACACACACACACACACACACACACACGGCTGTGAGCTTCTTGAAAACCTCAGGCCTTGCCCTAGCTGGTTTGGGTCAGTGGATAGAGCGTCGGCCTGCTGACTGAAGGGTCCCAGGTTTGATTCCAGTCAAGGGCATGTATCTCTGTTGTGGGCACATCCCCAGTAGGGGGTGTGCAGGAGGCAGCTGATCAATGATTCTCTCTCATCATTAATGTTTCTATCTCTTCCTCTCCCTTCCTCTCTAAAATCAATAAAATACATATTTTAAAAAGTGCTAAATTTAAAAAAAAAAACACCCTCAGGCCTCAACTTGTTGATTAGATGAAAGCATCTGTCACTATCACCAAAATAGACAGTGGACACAGCCCCATCCCTCTACCTTTCCTGCCTCAGGCTACGTGTTATTTTTTGTGTGACTTCTTTTCTCTTTTAAAATTTATACCTTCTGTATTAAAATGCATAAAGAAATACATGCTGTATTTTATCCACAAAATTCTGGTCTGGCCGATGGGCCCCTGTACTATACTTTTCCCTCATTGACTTTTTAAATGACAAGCTTTTGACTTTTTTTTTTCCATGAGGGCAATTCAGGAAAAAATTAAATGGCTATAATTTGCATTTTTAAACTAAAAATAAAAAGCTTTATTTAAAAAACACATATTTATATAACTCCATTAACATATTCCTGAGAGAGAACTACTGATAAAAAGGTCACTGCTTTAAAAACATTATTTTTAACTTTTATTCGAAATCATTTCAGATTTATAAAACAATTGCGCCCAGCCCGGTGTGGCTCAGTGGTTGAGCGCTGAATCAGGAGGTCACAGTTTGATTCCTGATCTGGTCACAATCCTACATTTTGCTTTGAATGTAAATCATGCCCTCATTTCCCCCCGCTAATTCACCTTTTCAGTGTGCATACGACCTGAGTAAAGGACATAATAAAATTGTACGCCTGAAGATATAATTTTCTCAACATACAGTAAGAAAGTACTGATGAGGACAGTAGTTAAGCAGGAGCACTAAATTATATCGATATTATGGAGTATCATTGTTATAATACTATTTACACGAGAAGAAAAATAATATTGCTGACTTATACCTATTTTTATTAAGTAACACTTTTTAGTTTTTTTTTGTAAGACTAAGCAAACCCAAATGTTTTAGTTTTTACTGGCAGAAAGTAAAGCTAATATAAAATTTAATTAAAGTTGTAACTCTTTTATAAATATACATGTTTCACTGCCTACTAATTACCCTGTGTTCTGATAGTTTTGCCCTGTAAAAATATCCTATTTAAAAAGTATGACTTAATTATAAAAATTCATTCAACTACCAAACAAAATAGAGACAAACTCTTAGAGAGCAAGCAGACGGCTCTGGTGGGGTGGGGTGGGGTGTTGCGAGGGTGGTGGTGGAGGAATTGAGCAAAAAGAAAAAAAAAAGAGACAGAATTCATGGACATGGACAACAGTGTGGTGATGGTGGGGGTGGAGGGGTGGAGGTGGAAGAGGGCAAAGAGGGGATAAATGGTGCTGGAAAAAATAAAATGAAAAAAAAAAATCATTGAAAAGCCATCGCGTTTTAAGTACTAAGCTGTTAAGAGCTTCAAACAGCCATGTTTTGCTCCTAGAGTTTTAGATGTCACAGGAGGCTACTAGGAGCAGGCTTGCTAGCAGTGCAGAAGACCCAGGAGCCCTAGAAACTACTAGCATTTATTGAGCATGTACTATAGGCACAGTATGTATCTCTCTTAATTGCCCGTTTATCTCTCAAGCACATGTTTGTACTGATCTGGGTGGATGGGAGCAGTGAATAAAATAAATGAAGTTTCTACCTTGGGAAAAATATACCACAATGTGATATAAGCACTGGGAGAGGGCGGGCGGAGGTGGGTGGGGGGGAAGAGAAGGGAAACACATAACAGGTTAGAGAAATCTGGGATGTGGAGAGTGTGTCTGAGAGGGTGCCTCAGGGAAGGCATCTCTGAGTAGGTGACATTTTAGAGACTTATGCAAAGTAAGGGAGTGGACGCTGTGGCCATCTGGGAAGAGATTTTTCCAGGAAAGAGTAACAACAAAGGTTTTGAGGTTGGAATATATTTGTCACCTCACATGACAAAATATATTTGTCATGCAATCCAAGGCCAGGGGAAATGGGTGCACCTTCAAGAAGAAGGAGAGCCCTAACTGGTTTGGCTCAGTGGATAGAGCGTTGGCCTGTGGACTCAAGGGTCCCAGGTTCGATTCCGGTCAAGGGCATGTACCTTGGTTGCAGGCACATACCCAGTGGGGAGTGTACAGGAGGCAGCTGATCGATGTTTCTCTCTCATTGATGTTTCTGGCACTCTATCCCTCTCCCTTCCTCTCTGTAAAAAATCAATAAAATATATTAAAAAAAAAAAAGAAGAAGAAGGAGAGTGTGGGGTTACTTGGCTTGACAGCATCCCCTAAACATTTATAGCAACTGGGGAAGACTCAGCAGATACCTTTTACAGAATCCTGGTTTGTAACTTAACACAGGATCCAAGTCTCTCAGAGTTCCTTACTGCTAGTTCCACCAGCCCTAATCCTGGCCACAAAGCAAGTTTAGCACCTCCAAGGAAATCCTTAGAAGTGTGCTTTTTTCCTTCCTTTTTTTTTTTTTTTTTAAACTAAATACTTCTTTTAATGGGACTAAAAATTTAACAACAAGTCTATAAGGTTTAAGATATCACTAAAGTAAGCCTCAAGATCAACAGAGAGTAACATTTTGTCTGGTGATAAATTCCATCTTTTTATTCTAAAACATGTTTTCAAAAAACAATAGAGGCTTAAGTGAGTTTCAGACCCTCGGGGAATGTTGTGATGGTTTGGCTAGGCAATCTGTGGTGTCATCTAGTGGTAATTCCTTCAAATTTCAACCCAATGTCCCAGAGGGCTATGCTAGGACATCAGTAGAAAACATGACTAAGCAAAGCCCCTCCAAACCAAAAGGCTGTCAAATTCCAGTCGCCACATTCTTCCTTTTTTGGAAATAATTACGAGTTCTGAGGAACTTGTAAAGCTTATACAGGGAAGACTGTTGTATCCTATATCTAGTTTGCCCCTGTGGTTACGTTTAAGGAAACTCTATGTAACTATAGTACAACAGCACTTTATATGAATAGTTCTATAGTAACTAGTGTTCCCGTTGCAGGAAGAATCCTGCAATAGGGTTTCCTGCTGCACTCTACCCTGCCCCGCCTTCTCCGCCAGCCTGCCTGCTTTTCTCTCTTCTCCGCCAGCCCGCCTGCTTTTCTCCCTTCTCCCCTGCCCCGCCTTCTCCACCAGCCCGCCTGCTCTCCTTCCTTCTCCCCCGGCCCCGCCTCCGCTCCTCCCTTCTCCTCCCCCTGGCTTGCTTGCTTCTCCGCAGCTTTGCTCCCTTCTGCAGCTCTTGGCTTCTTTCTATGCTGTCTTGATATGCAAATTAACCGCCATCTTGGTTGGGGTAATTTGCATATGTGTCCTGATTGGTTGGTGGGCATGGCTTGGCTGGTGGGCGTGGCTTGGGCATAGCGAAAGTGCAGTCAATTTTCATATTTGTCTATTATTAGGTAGGATGATTGACAGAGTACAATAGCAAAGCTAGGAAATCGACATTGGCACAATGCGTGTTTCATGGCATTTTGTCACATGTGTAGATTAGTGTAACCGCCAACACAATCAAGACACAAGACTATTCCATCATCCAGGGCCTCCTGCCACGCTTCTCTTTTATAGTCACCCCCCCTTCTCTTCCCGATTGTCCCTAACCTCTGGCAACCACGAGTCTGTTTTCCTCTCTATCATTTTGTCATTTCAAGAACATTATGACTATGAAGTCAAATAGTGTGTGACTTTGTGAGATGGACACCCCCCGCCCCTCCACCCCCCAGCATAATTCCCTGGAGATTCATAGCTCATGTATATCCAGAGCTCATCAGCACAATGCGTGTTCTGGGCCATTTTCTCACATATCATTCTAGGGAACACAGTTCAACCTGCAACCGTCCGCTTTTTTAAAGCACTCTAATTGCTAGAAATTTCTTATTTATGGGGCACTAAGACAACTCTCCTATAGCGACAGAGAACATGACTGACTTGAATCAGAAGTTCCACATTGCAGTCCCAATGTGGCAAGTAAAAGTGCCCTGTGACTTTAAGTGAGAGTTTTCATTTCCCTGAGACAACTTTTCTGGCCTAGAAAATGAAGAATTTGAAAGAGGAGAATAGCACTTTTCTCAAATTTTGGGTTCTGATAACATGCTCACAGGACTTTCTGATATTGGCAGGTATCTCTTATGTTCCCTGTAGTTTTTATTTATTTATTTATAAATATATTTTATAGATTTTAGAGAGGAAGGGAGAGGGGGAGAGAGATAAAAACATCAATGATGAGAGAGAATCATTGATTGGCTACCTCCTGCATGCCCCCTACTGGGATCGAGCCAGCAACCTAGGCATGTGCCCTTGGCTGGAATCGAACCTGGGACCCTTCAGTCCCCAGGCCGACGCTCTATCCACTGAGCCAAACCGGGTTGGGCACCCTGTAGTTTTTACTGTGAGCTAGCATTTTGAGCTTATTTGTGGGGCATGGTTTCCAGATCCTTCACAATGGTTATGGTCCTTCCCCAGAAATTCTTCCAAGTGTCCAGGTGCTAAGATATGATCAGAAAGGAACAAATCCATGACCCGTATGTAGTGGCTCCTTAGGAAAACGATAGGGAATGAGTAAATGCCAAGCAAATAGCCACAAGATGGCAGGTTAACAGTATAAATGAAACATGATTTAAGGGGGGAAGAAAAAGAGAGAGAGAGAAAAAAAATCTTACTGGGAAATGTAATACTCTACCAAAAAAAGAGGGCATGAGTTGCTATAGATCACAATATTACCTCAAAACATGTTAAAGTATAACTAATAGTAATTTCTTGAAATAGAAGGAGAATTTTACTCACTTTTACTCACTTTTTACAGAAATCTGCTAGTCATGAAGACAAAGCATATGAGAGATACTGAGATTTAAATGAAAAGTTTTGGAGTCTCGTTAAATAATTTGAACAATCTCAGTAATTTAAAATAAACCTGTTAATATATGAGGTACATTCACTTCCCTCAATGCAATACATATTGAAATTTGTCAAGTAAAAAAAATAGATCTAGAAAATAGAAACTCTCTGCTAAATAACTTTGGGGTTAAAGAAATCCAAGGCGTAAATTAGAAACACCTCAGGACTAAGAGACTCTTGTTCACAGAGCAGCCAGAGAGATACTTGAAAAACTTGAGTCAGATCATGTCACTTCCTAGCTCAAACCTTCCATTGGTGTCATATCACAATGAGAATAAACCCTAAAAATTTTAACCATGGCCTTCCAGGTCCCACCTAGCTATTTCTTTTCTTCCATTTTCCTTCTCACCTGCTGTATAGCTTCCATACCAGCCTCCTGCCTCTGCTACAAGCAAGTCAAGCAAGTTTCTACCTCAGGGCCTTTGAACTTCCTGTTCTCTGTGCTATGAGTTCCTTCCAAAAGTTTTTTAAAAGAGGATTTTTTCCCCCCATTTTTGTTTACCTCTTTAGAGGGGCATTTTCTGTTCAGTCCATTTAAAATAAGAGTTGACTCTAAGTTCTATAAGAGAAAGAACTAGTTATCTGCTTTACTCACAGTTCTATTCCCAGCAGTTAGAACATTCCTTGGAACATTGTTGGTGCTCAATAAATATTTGTTGAATGAATAAATGAAAGTAAACACTACATAGGAAGACCTATGGGATGTAGTTAAAGTACTGTTTATAGAAAAGACTTAGTGTAATGCATTTATTTGAAAACATGAAGACCAAAATTAAATCAAGTAATCTTTCTTTCTTTTTTTTTTTTTTAATTCAAGGTTTTGAAACATCGATCAGCTGCCTTCTGCACATCCCCTACTGGGGATTGAGCCCACAGCCCCCACATGTGCTCTGACCAGGAATCGAACTCGTGATCTCCTGGTGCATGGGAAGGCGCTCAACCAATGAACCACACCGGCCGGCAGGCAATCAAGTAATCTTTCAATTCAAGAAACTAGATAAAGTAAAACAAAATAAATCCAAAGAAAGTAGGGGGAGAAAAAGGAAGAAATTAATAAAATTGGGAATGAAACTAAATAAGAAAAGTTGTTCAATACATTCAAACCTAATGTTATGATTGAAAAAGTAGACAAGAGTGTCAAGGTAATCAAATAAAAAGGAAAATCTACAAATAAACCATATCAAGAAAGAAAAATGGGACTTACTTCAGATATTAAACAATTTTTTAAAATTATGAGAATACTATATGTTATGCCAACAGTTTTATAACTTACTAACACTAGCTCTTCAAGTAGTAAAAAACCTGAATAGACCAAAGTTCATATAAGAAACTTACATGGTAGTAAAAAATGTAACTCTAAAAGACCCCTGCTCCCTACAGTATTATGGGTAAGCTTTGCCCATCTTCAACAAACAATGTCCATTTATATAAATGTCCCAGAATCTAGGGACATAGAAAGCTACTCAATTCATTTTATGAAGCTAGGATAAACCCTGTGCCAAATTTGGACAGGGATTGCATTAGAAAACTTTAAGCCAATTTTACTTGTGAACACAAATGTAAGTAAAACATTAGTAAATTGAATACTACAGTGAGTTTAAAAGAATTTTATTCTATGGCCTAGTTAGATTTTTCTCAGAGATGTTAGGATGGTTCTACATTCGAAAAACAATTATTATAATTTATTAAACTAGATTAAGTGGGGAAGACCATTTGGCATCTTAATAGATGTTGAAAATCATTTGATAAAATTTAACACCTACTCACAAGGAAACACACACACACACACACACACACACACACACACACCAGGCAAGGAAGAGAAGAAATTTGCTTTAACTTGAAAAAGTATCTATAATAATAAAAGCGTAATATGCTCATTAGACCGGACGAAGCCGGGGCTGTGAGGGAAGCCCTGGTCCTGGGTGCCTGTGGGTGGCTGGAGGGAAGCCAGCCCGGGTCCCAGGTGCCAGAGGGAAGCCCGTGCCGGCAGCCGGGGGAAGGAAGTCCTACCCTTGCACAAATTTCGTGCATCGGGCCTCTAGTATATAATAAGGACTAAAGCCAACTATTCTTATTGGTGAAACTTTAGAAGCAAACAAAGGTTAGTCTGCCATTCCTAGAAACATAAGTCTAAATCATACATTTTAAAAATTAATTATATTTATTTACCCTTAAAGGTCCTGCATTAAAATGATCAGTCTGGGTCTGACACATTTTCAAACTCTTTCTTCGTAAGAATGAGTTGTCCAGTGCCTCCCTGCCCCAAACCATCAGAGACAACCCAAACTGGCTTGGCTCTCTAGGAGAGCAGTTTGCTTTTCTTTAAAGGCAGCATCAGTTTTAGGAAATTTAACTTCTAGAGACTCGTTACATCCCAAAGCTTCACAAGAGAGTTGGCCAGTTCTACGTGTCTTCTATTGGGCCCTCGTTAATTGCTTTAGAATGCAGCCCTCAATTAATAAAACATTAGGCACCCGTGAGAGGAAGCACCAGTTATGAACCTCCACAAACCGAAGTCGCAAATCCATCCATTTAGCTGTCGCTCTTGTGAGACTGGCCACCAAAGGAGGTCGAATTGTCAACAGTGATTTTGGAGACATGACTTCATGACCAGTGGATCTCAGACCGTAATTGGTTTCCTCTCCCTAAACCCTGTGGATCATGCACATCTGTTGAAAGAAGGGTTGTTTGCAGTCAATGCAATTTTGCCATTACCAAATCCGCCGTGGGACACAACAACAAAATCCCTTCCAAACGTACGGCTGAAACATAATATTTTTCTTCACCCCACTTTCCTGTGGAACTTCATTTAAATTTCAACTCAGCTCAAAGGAAGTTTATCATCTGAAGGGAAATGCCCAGTTGGGAGCCACAGGGCCCATGTCGCAGAGATGGACTCTCGCCCATCTGAGACCATTTCCTAGCGTGATTTACTGGGGGCAACCGAAGAGTTCCCAGAAAAACAAAATTTCCACTTCCCTTGCTGCAAATGTGCATCCAGTTTGCATAGTCACTACCCCCAAACCTAGGCTAACCTGAGGAAGAGTCCTGAAAATAAGTTCTTTGCTGGTGATTTCCCCAGATGTGGCAGGCAAAAATGCATCAGAATAGAAATGGGCACAATCCATATTAAGTGTATCCTGGGGAAATTGCTTTCTGAGAAGCCAGAGGTATTATTAGAGACTATAAAATATGCATTTAAGAATATTAGAGAAATATGAGATTATTGGGAAGGTTAATGACTGGGCAAACTTGGACCAGAGGTGCTTATTCTGGATAATATTAACTATGGGCATTTATCAAATCAGCAAGGTAGAAAACACAAAAGGAACTGATGGTGGTGTTAGATAGGACAAGGGTCTCAAGGTCTGGGAGATTCTTACCAAATTCTATTCTTGCTAAATGTTAAACTGTAGCACACTGTTTTCTCCACGCAGCTGTGACTGGATGAGCTTGCTGGAAACCAACCTGATAAGTTTAGCCAACTTCAAAGAAGAAACCAACATTATCCAGTGCAGATAAGCAACGGCTCACCTACCCTTCTGGGAGACAGCTTTGGATGTGAATCCACAGTCTCCTTTCCTTGCTGCAAGTAAATAAAACAACCTAATGACAACCACGTCTGGGTCTTGAACAGGATGCTCGAAGCGGTGAATTCGGTAACAGTGCATTGATTGTATTTTTGCCTCTTAGGATTAAAAACAAACAAACGATAAAAACACCTTGAAACACAAGTGTCTTCCGTCACTCTAAACTCCAGAGAGGGAAAATGAATTTCCAAATAGAGATCAGAGCTGGCCTGTAGCATAGAGGTAACATGGAATTGTCGGCCCTTGTCGGCCTTGTCTCTCTACACTGTTCCTGGGAAAATAGCCCATCGATCTTTCCCGTCTATAGGGAAGCACACCAAGCAAACACAAGCAGCCCTGTAACACGTTTCATCAGAAGCTGGCGTTGGGTCTACAGTATATCATCTTATTAAATTGCCCCTATGAGCAGAGCTCATTAAGAGTGCATTATGCTACAACTCAACATTTTCCCTTTGAAATTGAGAAATGAGACAATTTCAGTAAAAATGAATCAGCCTTGTTAGAAGTGTTGAGAGAAAGGATCATGATTTAACACTTAAATGCTTGGCGAGAAATTCTCCTCTGCCTTTGGCAAGGGCTCTGGTATTTAGTGTGTGGGGCATGTTCCCAGAGGATGATGCTTGGTTTTGAAGTACAGACCAACTTGAAGATATATTCCTTTCAAATGTGTTGATGTCATGATGTCAGTGTGCCACAAGTTTATGGCCGTCCATGGTCACCAAAGTCCATGCCAAGGGCTAATTTAAGACAATCTTTAGTGGTTATGTGACATTAACACACTTCTGTTGGGCTGATTAAGTAGCATGGATGGTGTAATTAGTTTCCGATTGCTGTTGTAATAAGTTACCACAAACTTAGTGGCTTGAAAAAACACAAATTTGTTATTTTACAGTTTTGGAGATCAGACGTTTCAAAAGGGTCTGGTGGGACTAAAATCAAGGAACTAAAATCAGTAGGGCTTCTTCCTTCTCCAGGCTCTTGGAGGAGAATCCTTGCCTGCCTTTTCCAGTCGGTAGAGGCTGCCTATATTCCTGGGCTCCTGGCTGCCTCCCTACCTCTGCTTCCGTTGTCTCATCTTCTCATTTCAGATCTTCCTACCTCCCTCTTACAACGACCCTTATGATTTTTATATTGGGCCCGTCAAAGATCAATGCAGTCAGACGTTAGCTAAAGCAGTGAAAACTGATTTTATTCAGTGACGACTGACAGTAGGAAAAAGAATGGACCCCCCCCCCCCCCCCCCCGCCAATGTGTGGAGTGACTGGGCATTTTAAAGGGAGGATGCAGGACCAGGGAGGAGGAATAAAGGAATGGCTTTAGCGAAGTCAGGGAAATTAAAAATTATAAAAAGCAGGAAGTGGAGCTTGGTCCATCTGGGTTTACTAACTCCCCTCCCACAGAGACTGGGAGACAAGGGCCCTGTCTGTAGGTGTTGGCTGGAACAAACAGTAAATTCTCCTGGCAGGCTTGAGTTTTCTCTTGAGTCTCGTTAGGCAGACACTCTTCGGGGGTCTAGGTTCATTCTAGGGATGCGCCCCTGAGCTGTTAGAAACTATGTTAGTGTCTATTCATATCTTTACGGGCCATGGCTGGGGCCCAGCCAAAAAGAGGGCTCCTGCATGCACCACACTGGGGATCGAGCCCGCAGCCCAGGCATGTGCCCTGACTGGGAATTGAACCATGACCTCCTGGTTCATAGGTCAACACTCAACCACTGAGCCACGCTGGCCGGGCACATTTAATATTTTGTAATGACCAACTCTGTGAAAACAAGGTCTCTATCTAGTTTCCAAGTTAAGTAATTTATTCAAGCAATTAAAAAACAGTGAGCCTGGACTACAAAAGCTCTTTTCCTCCGGGGTTTTTCTGGTAAGGACTCTTTTCTCGACCACTCTATCGCCAGTCCCTAGCACAGTGCATTGGCATTTGGGAATCAATGATTGATGCAGGTAAGTGAGCAAGTTCAATGTAGCTATGAGCGAGGGAAGGACAAGGAGAGCTATGGAGATGGCAGCCCCTAACCAGTCAGGGGAAAAGGGGCCAGGGAGGGACATTAGGTGAGGGATCCCCTAACTGTGCTGTGAAAGAGGAGTGGCAATAGACGACAGAGCAGATGGGGACGGGGCGGCGCCATTCCTGGGGAGAAGGGAGGCGAGCTTAGTGTTTAAGTTGCAGAGCCCTTCCTATGACTTGGTTTGTCACATAAGGTGATACTGGAATTTTTCTGTCTGTGAAATTAAGGCGTGCAGGCTGTTTCCTCAGGAGTGTGAGGCTGTAAAAATAGTTTAACTGTGTGATGCTATATAAGCCACCATAGGGTGCCATTTAATAATATCATATGAATCTACTGGTAACTGACAGAAGTATGAGTTGCATGTGATGTTAAAATATTTGTAGTTAGAGCAGGCTTGGAGCCCTTGTAAAAATCCAGGCCGACAAGTGAACTGCATGGCATCAAGGACTCCTGCAAAATGCCTCTCAGAGGCATCCACACCTAATTCTCCAGCCTCTCAGGCAAGTTAAGAAATTCAAACCTAGAATTTGAAAACCCTTTCATTTCCAGCCCGGCTGACGTGGCTCAGTGGTTGAGTGTTGACCTATGAACCAGGAGGTCACGATTCAATTCCAGGTCAGGGCACAGGTTGTGCAGAAGGAGCCTATGAATGATTCTCATCATTGATGTTTCTATCTCTCTCTCCTCCCTTCCTCTGAAATCAGTAAGAATATATTTTAAAAAAGAGAAAATCCTTTCAGTTCCATCTTTTCCCCTCTGATAAATAGTGTTTAACTCAGACTGAAATTTTCATAATAAAAACCAACTTTCCCTTTTTTTGTAACCTGGAGAGAAATGGGGAGTTGAACAGTTTTTTTAGTGGATTCAGCCCAGTTCAATCCCAACTATCCATTCCTTCATATGTGTATTTCACATGTATTACGTGACCAAGAACCTCTCGGAGCATTTACTTTCTCCCTTTTTCAGTAAATGGCACCGTATTCGCAGTTGCTCGGACCATCTTGACCCTCCCTTCCCGTCACACCCCACATCCAAATCGGCCGGGCTTTTTTCCTTGTTTATTTTCTGTCTCCTCTCCCTGAATGTAAGCTCTGAGGGAGCACGGAGCGTGTCAGTCCTGCTCATAAACAGTTCCTCAGTGTCTAGACAGAGCAGATATTAAATGCATATTTACCGAATGAATTAATAAAAAAAGACATGAGGCAGTTTCTGATTCAGTAGGTCTGGGGTAGGTGGAGAATTTGTGTATCTAACAAGTTCCCAAGTAATGCTGACACGACTGTGTGACAGACCACACTGTAAGAAGCACAGCTTTAGAGATTCTTCTGCCCTCTCTGGAGAGATGCTATACCAGTCTGCTTCCCCGACCCTGAGAACCATCGCAGATCCCGCCCAGAAGCTTCCTGCTTCCGTCTCTAGTCTGGGACCCTAGTTTCAATAAGTCGCCATTTGACTCTGATCATGAAGTGGGTGCAGGAGACACGGGTCTGGGAGCATCAGTCACATGGCCCTCACAGAGGCACTATACATAGTGTTACAACATCATTGACTGTATTCCCTATGCCGTGCTTCACACCCCCATGACTATTTTGTAACTACCAATTTGCACTTCTTAATCCCTCCCCCTTTTTCACCCATTCCCCCAACGCCCCCTCCCCTCTGGCAATCATCGAAGTGTTCTCTGAATATATGAGTTTTTTTCTGTTTTGTTGATTAGTTGGGCCCCCCAGATTTTACATATAAGTGAAATCATGAGCCACATCAGCTTTTGGGAGGTTAAATCTTGCCCTAACACCGTATTCTCAGCCACCCATAACGAAAACATGTGGCAAAACTTTTGAGACAGAGAGATCACATATTCTTGAGGCGGGGTGAGGGGGGCCCAGAAGAGGCCTAGAGGAAAGCCAATGTTCTTTGGCTTTTATGGGATAATTGAAGCCTTAACTATATTAAATAAATCAGAGGCTTGGGTGGTGGCGGTGGTGAAAACTGCTAATGTGTTTGGCCTTAACCTTAGAGGATGTTTTTCTTGTAGGGCTGCGTCTCAGAAACACATATAATTAACTTCCGGAAGGACGATGGTGAAAACATGCAGCCACCTAGTCATGGAGGGGCAGGGAATGTCAAGGAGAAGACCATCCCCTTGGTCTAGACCTGGTTGCTTTGCTTACTCATTCTTGGGAATTTATGCTTCTTTTTCTTTTTCTTTTTTTAAAATATATTTTCATTGAATTCAGAGAAGAAGCGAGAGGAAGAGAGAGATAGAAACATCAATGATGAGAGGGAATCATTGATTGGCTGCTTCCTGCACGTTGGACCGAGCCTGCAACCCAGGCCTGTGCTCTTGACCGGAATCGAACCTGGGACCCTTCAGTCTGCAGGCTGATGCTCTATCCACTGAGCCAAACCAGCTAGGGCTATGCTTCTTTTTCTTTCATGAAGCATAGGGAAGACAAAGTTAGGATTTTATGGACTCTTTGGGCAGGGACTTTTTTAAAAAAGAAGGCTTCTTTTATACACATTTTTTCTTGGTTAAATGGCTTGAATTTTAGTGGCTTGTTTTGTGAAAATTCCGTTTGCCTTCTATTCCCTCCCTAATCACTAGAGAGGGAATAGAAGGGAATATCAAGCAGATTTCCCACCGAAGAACATCTTGTACTTTCTTACTGAAGAGGAAGATGATTTAAACATTAGACATGAGCGTGTACCCTGTGATGCCTTTTGCCAAATGACAAGACGCCTAGAGGAGCCCACAGAACGGTGTCAGGAGGGATGCTGGGGAAAGTCAAAGTCCCTGGGTCCGGAAGGGGGATTTGTTCCTTTGTAGAATCCCCATGAAAATACACACCCTGGTCATGACATGGGTGAAGTTATTGACTATTCCTGTATTTGAGATCTGTTTTTTTTTTTTTTTTAAATGTATTTTATTGATTTTTTTACAGAGAGGAAGGGAGAGGGATAGAGTTAGAAACATCAATCAGCTGCTTCCTGCACACTCCTTACTGGGGATGTGCCCACAACCAAGGTACATGCCCTTGACTGGAATCGAACCTGGGACCCTTGAGTCCGCAGGCTGACGCTCTATCCACTGAGCCAAACCAGTTAGGGCTGAGATCTGTTTAACAGCTAGGAAGGTCTGGTGAAAACAGGACCCTGGGAACAGTTCTGGAGAGGGTAGGGCCAGAAATCCAGGGATGAGGGCATTAAAAATATAAGTGGAATGTCACAGTGTAGTCAATAGCCCAACTGATTTTCTACGTCTATTCTTTTCTGCTTCTCACCCACCCTGTGCATGCCAACTCACTTATGTTGGTCAGATCTACCACACATGTGTACTCACCTGTGCCTTGCAGTGTAAATGAGGGTCATGCTATTGCTGCCTACCTAAGTGTCCACATCTTTGTTAGGCTGTGATGTGACAGCCCTGTGCTAAAAATGCCTGAATGCGTGAGCTATCCTCCAGGTATTAATCCAGCTTGTTTCCTCTTGAACCATTTGGAGTCCCCGACCCAGAAACATAGCTGCCTAATATTAATGATGATGATAATGATAGCAAACAGTAAGTACTTTATGTCAGGTAGACTTTGATATGATATAAATGTATTAATTTTTTTTATTGATTTCAGAGAGGAAGGGAGAGGGAGAGAGAGAAACATCGATGATGAGAGAGAATCATTGATAGGCTGCCTCCTGCACATCCCCCTTTGGGCATTGAGCCCACAACCTGGGCATGTGCCCTTGACTGGAATCGAACCCGACACCCTTCAGTCTGCAGCCGACGCTCAATCTACTGAGCCAAACCAGCTAGGGCTGCTTTGAATTTTCTTTAATTCACTCCTATAAAGTGCTGAGCTACCTCATACAAATCAGGAACACACACACAACAAACAATACCCTTCCCAATCATTTCCATGGATTATCCATATATTTTCTATACACTTTCGGCCCATGGAAATTTGGGTATAAGTTTTTATTTCTCTAAGAGCAGCTAGTGGCAGGTGGTAGGCACTGGAGAGATCTCCACCCTTGGAGTAGGGAAGGACAGAAGTCACCTTGGAATAGCCTAGGATAGCCCTCTTCATATCATATTTTGAGAATTTTTTTTTTAATTGATGGTTCAACTCTGCGAGGTGGCAAACATTAGATCTAATGCTGACCAATTCTCCTGGGATGATGTGTTCAGGGAGGTGGCTGTGTAGGTGGGTGTCTAAGTGAAATTATTGATAGTTAGTATTCAGGTCCAGCATGGAGCGAGGGTCATGATACTAGAGATTGTCTTTCCCCCAAGTATTTATGGGGAAGGGCCCCATCCTGGCACCGATAAGAGCAGCGGCAGCATAGGAGTCTGTCTTTAGCCCTGGCCTCTAGACCCAACATTTGTGAACAGCCTCATGGGTGTACAGAATGTGTTTCTTCCCAGCACCTTCCATCCTGAGACTCATTCTGCCAAAGTGTCTCCACGACTCTCCTATAGCCTGGCCTACCATAGCCCAGGCCCCCACCCCTTCACTCCTGCAGGAAACTGGGAATTGAAAGAACTTCCATCAGTAGCACCTGGCTGTCTTGGCTGGGAGCTCCTCCACTGAGCGTAACACTGGGTGTGGGTGGTCTACCATGAAGAGGTTGGCTTCCGTGGAGCACGCTGCTGCTCCAGCACTGTGGCTTTTATCAGGGGTGGGGTTTCATATCACTTTCTAAACTTCAAGACCTGGTTCTCTAAGGATAATTTTTTATCAGCACCCGTGGCCCTCTGACATAATTCCAGCCTCATGACCTAATAACATCCCAAAGGCCCCACTTCCTAATGCTATCTTATTAGCGATTAAGATTTCAACGTGAATTTTGGGCAAACACAAACATTCAAACTATAGCAGCTGGGTCAGAATGATGCTAAAGAAACATACTAATTTGATCATTTCCCTCAATTAGAAAATTTCTCCACTTGGTTCAAAATACATCAAGTAACCCTAGCCAGTTTGGCTCAGTAGATAGAGTGTCGGCTTGTGGACTGAAGGGTCCCAGGTTCTATCCCAGTCAAGGGCACATGCCTGGGTTGTGGGCTCGATCCCTAGTAGGGGGCGTGCAGGAGGCAGTCGATCAATGGTTCTCTCTCATCATTGATGTTTCTATCTCTCTCTCCCTCTCCCTTCCTCTCTAAAATCAATGAAAATGTATTTAAAAAAAACACATCAAGCAGCCCTGACTGGTTTGGCTCAGTGGATAGAGCGTTGGCCTGTGGACTGAAGGGTCCCAGGTTCGATTCTAGTCAAGGGCATGTACCTCAGTTGTGGGCACATCCCCAGTAGGGGGTGTGCAGGAGGCAGCTGATTGATGTTTCTCTCTCATCGATGTTTCTAACTCTCTATCCCTCTCCCTTCCTCTCTGTAAAATATCAATAAAATATATGAAAAAAAAACAAAAAACAAAACAAAATCAACAAAATACATCAAGCCTCATTTTGCATCCGATAGGAAAAAGAAAAAATAGTTATTTGCTCTTACTTATCATTCATTACGACCCTATACAAATTCTGTTATAACCCTTCCAGGTCAGGGGCCCAGATTAAAGTCCTTCTTCCCCGTGCCCTTTGTGCCAATAGAGTGAGACTGCATTCGGAAAAGCAGAGCAGAAACTTTATTCTTGGATCAAGAAATGTTGAAGGGCGAGCTCATGCACTCATGGTGACTTCTTCCTGACTGGGTGGAGCCTTCTGTGCTTACAGGCTGTGGCTGGAGCGATTAAATCCTCTCAGGCATGCAGTTATTCTTCTGTCGCATTCGGCCCTTTTGGCACAGCGTCCTTTTTGCACACGGTGCCCCATCGCCATCCTGGTTTTTGCACTGGGCACCTTGGTCTCTGCACTCAGCATCTTGATATTTGGGCTCGGGAATCCTTTTCAGCTCATTAAGCAAGCATAGCTCGAGACACAGTGCCGGTATTCAGAAATGTTAGGGTCTTTGGGATGACGATAGCAAAGGTTCATAGCAAACCTTTAAGGCAGGCATTGCAGCCACCATGTTGCACCGGCAGCAGAGAGATGAGCGTGCCCGTCCAAGGGGCAACAGGCCTCAAGTCAGGGTCAGATCTAGCTGCTGGATTGTCCTCACCCCAAATCGCATTTATCTACTGTGCCATGTTTTTGGAATGCTGTCACACATTGTGTTAAAAGCTGTACCAAGGAGCTATGGACTGCCAATTAGGGGCCTTTTGATTGTTCGAGGAAAGTCCTGTTAGTCTCGTATAAATTTCCATCAGCTACGTGAAAACAGCCACGCGGCAGTTCCTTAACAAGGATAATTATGCGCCTTTCTAGAAGAGTCCAGCATCTTGTTTTCCATTCCCTTTGGGGCCTACCCCTCCTTCCCCCATGTGCTTAAATTAATATTTGCTTTACAGGAAGATCATTCTGAGGTAATGCGTCCTAACTGTCACAGCACATTTTGGTCCCCTCAGGAGGAGACGTGAACTCGGGCTCTCCTTGATGATCCTCTTTTGTTCTTTGTACAGTGAAGCTGGGGGAAGCTTTCTGCTCTTTCCCACCAGGATCTCTGCCCTGAGGCATTCAGGGATTGGAAATCCCCAAACACTACTGAGCCAGCGGGAGGCCTCTGCCCCTGGTCAGACCCAACCCAATGACATCAGCTGAGACAATCTCGCCCTGCTGCAAATATGTTTTTCTGAACACACCCAAGTCCCAGAGATTTTCATCTTCTGTGGGCTCCCCAACATCCGCTCTGTCACATAACAAGCTATTACCAGAGTCGCAAACCCCGTCTAGTAACCCCGTCGACTCCAACTGGTGCCAATATTCCTCCTTGTGACAGAGTATCAACAGGCAATGGGTTTCAGGGTCGTCCTTGAACATTTTATGGGTCAAAGGTTTCTGAAATCATTTTCTTTCTGTTGAATGATCCCAAGAAAGGGAACCAGGTGCAGAACTCCCTAGTTTGGCAAATGTAGGGGTCCCGTAGCAGCAGATGACTTAACAGAAACACAAAAGAGTGTTTGAAACAAATTCCGTGATTTCCATCCTTGACTGTCAATGTTCTTTTGTCGGCAGCTGCGTGATTTGGCAGGGAGGGTCTGCAAGCAGGAACGTAAGCATCTCTCAGCACAGGAAGCTGCACAGTGTGGGCAAGTCGGGCAAACCAGGGGTTCGGGCCCGGCTCTATCGCTTATGAACAGTGTCACCCTAGATCAGTGGTCGGCAAACTCATTAGTCAACAGAGCCAAATATCAGCAGTACAACGATTGAAATTCCTTTTGAGAGCCAAATTTTTTAAACTTAAACTTCTTCTAACGCCACTTCTTCAAAATAGACTCACCCAGGCCGTGGTATTTTGGGGAAGAGCCACCCTCAAGGGGCCAAAGAGCCGCATATGGCTCGCGAGCCGCCGTTTGCCGACCACTGCCCTAGATAAACGATTGAACTTCTCAAATCTTTAGATCTCTCAATTGTGGCTTAATAACACTGCTTGGGATGCGGATATGAGGATTTAATAAGATAATGGATGGATGGCTAAGATCTTAAAAGTTCTCACTACAAGAAAAGAAACTGCAATTATGTACAGTGACATAAAATCATTACGTTGTACATCTGAAACGAATGCTATATGTGAATTATATCTCAATTAAATATATATACTATGTAAAGTGCCTGGAACACCAAACGTAACTCAACAAGCAGAAGCTACTAGTCTTTTCTTTTTCCCTTCCCTACACCTTGAACGTGGTGTTTAATCAATGTTGGAGGGAAGGAAAGAAGAGGATGTTTGAAGTCACAGAAGCTTCTTTCTGTTCTTCAGGCTTCTTTGCTCCTTCCCGAGCAATTATTGAACCTCGCTTGCTCCTCCTCGCTTTGCACATGTGGATCCTGCTTTCTATCCACCTGTTTTTACCTCTTGATCATAAGGAATGAACAAATATTCACTGAGCTTCTTTTATGCACCAGTCACTCAGTGAGGGATTGTGGAGAATATAAAAATAAATAAGGTGAAGATCCTCCTTTCAAAGCGCATACTGCTCACTGTTCAATAAAAGATATAAGATATAAAACTGTGACGTAAGGCAGAAAAAAATGTGTAATATGAGTCTATTTAAAGTGCTTTGGGAGAAAGCTAGAGATGGGCTTAGTAGAGGCTACCACATTTGGGCTGGTCTTAAGCAGGATTTGGACTTGCAGAAAAGGAGCCGATGACATCCAAGAAAGAAACCAGCAAAGCAAATGGATGTTGAATGAAAAGGGTAACAGAAATCATCCTAATAACTACTAGTAACTAAGCACCCATCAGTAAACGAATCCACAAGAACACCTACAACACACATGCACTGACTCTTCTTGATGGGGAGTTTCCCATATGTCATTTTTCTGGGCTCTCCTCTCAGATCTCCCCATCTATGGGGTTGGGTGCTCATTTATTTTAGGCCTTTTTTATTGTCCGAGTCCTTGAATTTTTAATGCCTGACAATGTAAGAATGAGTTTTGATGGATGCTTTAACATTATTCATGCAATATGGTTTCTTTTCATTATGATTTCAATTGGAAGGCTGCTCTTTTTGTTTGCTATGCAAGCAATGGACTTGTTGCATGAAAATTTCTTTTGGAATTATAGCAATGTCTTGTATTTTCATGATCAGCATTCTGATACTTAATAATCTCTTCATACTAAACATTTTTATGCTATACAACGATTTTATTTTTAAGAATTCATATTTTCTACTGGTAATAACTTTTAATCAGGAACACAAAATATTGATTTATTTAGTCTCACAGATTCTACGCTTGTATTCCAAAAGTAATTTAAACTCAGTACTTTGACCAGATCCCAAAGCAATCGTAATTTGCTCACAGGTCGAATATCCGGAGTGTCTCAAGTTGGAGTTTATAAAAGGCAACTTTGACATCAATCTAATCAAATCATGAAAATTTACCAACATATGGCAGATGTCAATGTATGTGATGAGATTTGCCAGAACTTTTTCTTGGCTACTCATAAGTCTCCCACCCACATAAGTATAGATCACTGAAAGGTATGCTATCAGGTTACCTTAAATAGTCACATATTTGCAAATGGAGACGGTATATTTTTTAAATCTGTCTTATGTTTTATACTGAAACATTTTATGCTAAATGAAAGCTGACATTATAAATTGAGTATAATAGAAAGATTAGGTAAACTGAGATGTTTAATGAAGTCTATTGAGAGACCAAGAGACTGTACCTAATATTTAATTCTATAATAAAACTACATTAAAGTTGTGCATGAATTAACATTATTTTTATAAGAATCAAGCTGCTTTCGATTAATCAATTAAGAGTTGCAGTTTGATCCAACGAATCTGTGAAGAGATTTTGGAAATCGTTGAATGTGAAATATAATGCATTATAATGACCAGATACACATTCCAGTGCTCTTGGGGTCCTGTCCTAAATGAGACCCTGTTGCGGAGTGTCTCCTCGAAGAACTTGTGAAACCTCCAGGATTATTTGTTGCGGTTGTTACTTTAGGAATGCCAAAGAGCGGTGGGTGGGAAGCCCTGTGGGCAGCCACTGCATATAGAGAATCATGTCACGTATAATTGGAGGGTGTAGTCTCACATTCCAGCTTCATAAAGTCATGAGCAGATGGGATCTCATGTCATCAATGGTTGCATTAAAAAAGCTGAGGACTTCAGCATTGGACTGCTGCTCTAGCTAAAACAATACTAGCTTCCTGGGGATGATGACATTGAAGAAATTCAGGTGGATATTGAAATTATTGAATTTTGGGTTTTCTCAGAACGCACATGCCTTTATGTCCATTTTCCATTTCCCTTATTTCTTATAAAGATGCCTTAATTAGGTAAAACAAAGAGTTCATGCTGTTCTCCCTCAGGACTGGGAGCCCATTTTCTTAATTATGATCTGGCCATTCGATTGGAAATGACATCTTAGTTTAGCTAAATGAGCCAAAGATTGGCTACTAGAGATAGCAATAACTCATTTAAATAAAACTGTGGGAAACAACTCTGCTTGTGTATTGCATTTTGCCTTTTCTTGAGTCAATGTATCTAAGTTATGTTTTCCAGAATTTCTTTCATGGCATAGCTCCAGACTAGTGTGGATCACAAGAGATGTTTTGCACTTGATTTGGGAGATGGAAACAAGCAGCAGCCATATTATTTTTATACTCAGACTATCCGTGCAGGTGACACACGTGGTCCTGGACCTGCGGGCTCATCTTGTCGGCATGGGACAGCAGCTGGACATCTCCAGCCCTCACCAGATTTGTCCTCCAGCTTCTACTCTGGCCAAGTGCATGTTTAGCTCCATGATGAAGAGTGCCAGACCCTCCTGTAGGTTACCTGCATCATCCAGGTTGGATGCTTGGAGCCTACAAGAGACCAACACAGGTTCCAGCTTGTCCTGTGGGTTCCAATTTGTCATCGCTCTCCCTTGCTTTACAACCACCTTTCCTTCCCGACTGCCTGCCCTGCTGACCTCAGCCCAGCAAGGAATATGGATTAACAGCAGAAAGTAAACTACTTAACCAGCACCCACAATTACGTGGGGTCAAATCTCTACAATAATCTCATTTTACCCAATATAACTTCCTGCTGGCTTTGCTTCTCTGATCAAACCATAACAAATTTGGGGTTTGCTTTAGAGACCAAGGGTGTATAAGCCAGGATTCAGACACTTATTGTGGAGTTGTGGGCAGGTCACTTAACCTCTTTGAGCCTTGGGTTTCCTATATGTAAAATTCCACTTATTCTGAAATTGTTGTGAGGGCAAGAGAATATAAGTCCAAGTAAATACACAGATGAATGCAGGCTTTGCCATGTACTTCCATGTCTTACCTTTTTTTTTTTTTTTTTTTAATGTGAAAATGCCTCTGCGGGCGTGGCTGTGTCTTTTTCATCATTGTTCCTAGATCCTAGTTCAGTAACTGTCATGTAATGTAGTTTATGCTCAATATTATTTGTGCTACAAATGAATGAATGTCTAGAGACACATCTTTTGTGTTGATGCAGCATATGTTTACCTGGTGTTTATTACAACTTTTCTTCTGAGGTTCAAAGTAGGTACTCTAGTCACGATGTTTGGAAAGTCATAGGTATTGCATAGATGAATGGCTGAGAATCACTATGCCTGGTGTAATGTTTAAGGATTTCCTGTTTCCAGATCTCAGAAGGCCTAGCACATGCAATTATGATTGGACACCAGTGGATGTCACCCTCAGAACACACAATGTGCTCTCAGACCCTCTTTGGGAAGGCCAGGCCAATTCCACAGATGTTTGCTCCCCCGCCCCCCGCCCCGCCTCCAGGGCAATGTGGAAAGTGATTTTGGTCTCCAGATGTCACCCATCACCATGAAGCCCTCCAGCCTGTGTCTTCATCCAGCGGTAGAGAGAGGGATTATGGAATGATTTGCAAAGATGCTTTTATCTGTAGGAATGGTGTTCATTGATTGATGGAATTTGGAGAATGCCTCTGAGTGAATTAAAATCATTTAAAAATGTTGTTTGGCTGTAATAGTATCTGCCTCTTGGAAGGGAAGTAGGAGATTCAGTCATAAGAATGGAAGGAGAGTTACTTTTCACTTCTGTATATGTGGTTTGTGGCATTGTTTGTACTTGGTTAATAAATCACTTGTTCAAAAGTAAAGATTAAAGAGTAAATAAAATAATGTTTGGCAAAATCTTGATAGTGTACTCTTTTTTAAAAAATTTCTTTATTGCCAAAACTGGTTTGGCTCAGTGGATAGAGCGTCAGCCTGCGGACTCAAGGGTCCCAGGTTCAATTCCGGTCAAGGGCATGTACCTTGGTTGCTGGCACATCCCCAGTAGGGGGTGTGCAAGAGGCAGCTGATCGATGTTTCTCTCTCATCGATGTTTCTAACTCTCTATCCCTCTTCCTCTCTGTAAAAACTCAATAAAATATATTTTAAAAAATTTCTTTATTTATTAAGGTATTACATATGTGTCCTTATCCCCCCAGTGCCCCATCCCCCCAATAGTGTACACTTTTTTTATTTGACTTGTTTGTCCTATTACTTACTAAGAGAATTTCTATTTTGGGAAAAAACAAAAAACCAAACTCTGATAATGTTCTCTGTAATGTCATTGGTTTCCACTCCTCAAACTGGTCTCATTCAGACATTAATTCATATTAATTTGTTTAAATTTTTATTAAGCACATGACTATGTTTTATTTGTTGTACAGGTGCAGGGGTACACTGGCTAATAAAAAAACACACAAGTTTTTTAAAATTGATTTTAGAGAAAAAAAAGGGAGAGAGAGAGAAACACTGATGTAAGAGAGAAACATGGGCTGGTTGCCTCCTGTACAAGCCCTGACCAGGATCCAACCTGAAACCTAGGTATGTGACCTGGCCTATAATGGAACTCGCAGCCTTTTGGTGTATGGGATGATGCTCCAACTAACTGAGCCACCGACCAGGGCAAAACTCAAGTTTCTAAAATAGAACTCTAATAAGAATTAGAGTTAAGGAAAAACATTGGCTTCAAAGTTATCCTTGTCTGTTTATAGGCAGATTTACAAATAGGTAAGTTTATAATAAAGTGTACACAGCTTTTATATTTAAACTAGAAGCCCGGTGCACGAAATTCGTGCACGGCAGGGGGTTGTCCCTCAGCCCAGCTTGTACCCTCTCCAATCTGGGACTCCTGGAGGGATGTCTGACTGCCCGTTTAGGCCCGATCCTGGTGGGATCGGGCCTAAACGGGCAGTCGGACATCCCTCTCACAATCCGGGACTGCTGGCTCCCAACTGCTTGCCTGCCTGACTTCCTGATTGCCCCTAACCGCTTCTGCCTGCCAGCCTGATCACCCCCTAACCACTCCACTGCCAGCCTGGTTGATGCTTAACTGCTCCCCTGCCAGCCTGTTTGCCCCCAACTTCCCTCCTCTGCCAGCCTGGTCACCCCTAACTTCCCTCTCCTGCAGGGTTGATCACCTCCAACTGCCCTCCCTTGCAGGCCGGGTGCCTCCCAACTGCCCTCTCCTGCTGGCCATCTTGTGGTGGCCATCTTGTGTCCACATGGGGGCAGGATCTTTGACCACATGGGGGCAGCTATATTGTGTGTTGCAGTGATGATCAATCTGTATATTACTCTTTTATTAGATAGGATAGAGGCCTGGTACAGGGGTGGGGGCCAGCTGGTTTGCCCTGAAGGGTGTCCCTGATCAGGGTGGGGTTCCCTTGGGGTGTGGGGTGGCCTGAGTGAGGGGCCTGAGGTGGTTTGCAGGCCGGCCACGCCCCCTGGCAACCCAAGGGGAGGCCCTGGTATCTGGAATTTATTTTCCTTCTACAATTGAAACTTTGTAGCCTGGAGCGGAGCCAAGCCTGGGGCTCCGGCAGCCATTTCTGTGGCAGTTAATTCACCTTCTACAATTGAAACTTTGTAGCCTTAAGCGGGTGAGCCCGGCCAGGGTGTGCGGAAAGCTTTGCTTCCCCTGTTGCCGCCGGCAACCCTGGCCTGCTCTCTCAAGCTCCATTCTGCCGCCATTTGTTTGAATTTGTTTACCTTCTATAATTGAAACTTTGTAGCTTGAGTGGAGGCTTAGGCCCGCAACGGCTATGGAAAGCTTGACTTACTCTGTTACCTGGGAAACCTTGCTCTCTGTGGCTGTAGCCATCTTGGATTGGGGTTAATTTGCATACGTGCCCTGATTGGCTGGTGGGCGTGGCTTTGCTGGTGGGCGTGGCTTATGTAGCGGAGTGATGGTTAATTTGCATATTACCATTTTATTAGAGAGGATGAATAAACATATATTATGAAGTTGACAAAAATCAAGGTGTTTGCACCTGGGAGTGTAAATTGGTGCAACCTGTACTGAGAACAATTTGGAGATATGTCTCAGAAACCTCAGGAGTGGTTGTCACCCAGTAATTCCACATGAAGAAATCATTCTTAGATGACAAAGAGATAATTTAAAAGTATGTACAGGAAACGACTCTTTATGCTAAAGAAAAAGCATAAGCAAGAAAGAGGAAATATTATAATTACTTCTTGGCAGGACAATGTGACCAGGATGTAGCAGTTGACAAAGTATAAATACAAAGTTGCCTCAAATAAGTCAGCCATCCCTTCAACTTTTGGGTTGCTTTGTGTCATTTGTGCCTTATGCAAAGTCCTGTGCAGGGGGATGGCATAAGGTGACTCCTCTTTACTTTGACTGTTGAGGGGAGGGACTGGATAAGGTACTGTGGACCAGCAATCCTATACACAATGCAAAATACTCCACCAAATAGGCAGATTGTTGAGTGTTAGGCAAAAAACTGACCCAAGTCCACTACGGCTAATATGGGGAAATGGAACTTCTCCGAATGCAATTGGTTTCAGCTCTATTGACAAGATGACCTTCAGGTTGAAGAAGACAGAAAGATAAAACTACTGTGTAAAGATGGGTTGATATTCAGTTGGTTGCCTTAGATGAGTTCAAGCCTCTAGGACTGAACAGGTTAAATCCTGGACTATTGCAAGAACTGGCAAATGAAATCATCAAGCTGGCTTCACAGATCTCCTTAACACTGTGAGGAAGTGGAGAGATGTTGGAAAGCTTAACATCAGCATAGATTGTTTTGATTTTTAAAAGGATCAAGGAGATGCTGAACTTGAGAGGCCTTCGGGCAGACAGGTGAAGCTCCTTAATTTTACTTCACATCAGGGTACAGTTAGATGACCTCAGGTTTAGGTTCCTCATCATGAGTCCTGTATTAGTTTCCCACAAACTGGATGGCTCAAAAGAGCAAAAATTTATTCTCTCAGATCTGGAGGCTTGTAGTCCAAAGTCAAGGTGTCCATGGGGTCACACTCCTTCTGCAACTTGTAGGGGAGAATTCTTGCTGCCTCTTCCTAGCTTCTGATGGAGGCTGTCAATCCTTGACGTTGGTTGGCTTGCAGCGGTATCATTCCAGTCTCTGCCTCTGTCATCACTGGCCTTTTGCCCTGTGTATCTGTCTCTTCACATGACACTTCCATCTTCTTATAAGGAGACTGGTCATGTTATATTAGAGACCATCCTAGTGATCTCATTTAACTTTATTGCACCTATACAGACCTCATTTCCAAATCAGGTCATTTTCACAATAGGGCTTGGGACGTTAAGATATATTTTTGGGAGATAAAAATTGAACCCACAAGAAGCACTATTTTTCTTCTTCCATGATCTTACTCTGTTTCTATACCATATGTTTACACTCACAACTGCCACCACCTCCAAACTCATTCTCATATTTATTTTCATTAGGATTATTTCCATTATCCATACTCAGGTGACCAAGGTAAAATTTAAAATTTATAAGTATAACCAAAATGAAAAGGCTGGAAAATGCTCTATTGAGAGGCATCCCACCTAAGGAGGGAACCTAAACAACTTGGTTTGCTCATACCCATACCATTCATCCTTTCTGGAACTCAATGTCTTCTTGTGTAAAATGACCTCTAAATCTCCCAGCTTGGAAAGTAATACTATGTGTGAACATATTGGGGTAGCCAACATTTTTGAAACAGAGGTCTTTGATTAGATCAGGACAGCCTGAAACAAGCCCTACTGTTTGGCATATTGGGACTTGCAGCTAAACTGTGGTCCTTTCTCATTTCCCCATTGGAGCAGATGTATTAACAATCTCTCTCTCATGTTGTTTTTGGCTCACACTTTAAGGTTTCCTCAAACCTAACCTCCAAAGAATGAAGGAACTGTGGAAGTAGCAGTTTGAGAGAGCCCACTAGGCAAGCAGTCCAGTTCATCCTGTAGGTCATTGTTTTTGTTGCATATCAAAGAAGGCCTATTTTTCATCTCCGTGCCACGTTGCCAAAGAGGTAATACTAACAAAGTGCTATGCTGTAAAGGAACAGCCCTACATCAAATGCATGTCCTCCTTTGATCCAACTGAACCAGATGATAGCTATTTTGCTGTCAAGAGAGCAATGACAAAAGGCCAACCAACGCTGCAACATTTTAGCTGGGTGTGTGTCAATTGAGGACAGATGCGTGTGCCTGTTCTAAATGGAGGCTAAGAAAGCTCAGTTTCATCTGTTCGGAATCCAGATGTAGCAATTGGGATTCAAAAGTCAGTTCACAGGAATGAAGGTCCTGAGGTGTGAGCAAGATTAAAGTGTCTCCATGTTTTACCTTTAGTCTGTGAACCACGACCCCAAAGGCAAGAAGCTGAGTGAATAGAGAGAACTACTACTTCTTGATCATTCTCATCTGCTTTGAATAAAAGCAAGTTTATCTGCTACCTGGGAAAAAAGCCCCTGCTGCCTGTGTCTGTCTCTCTTTCTGTCTCTATCTATCTAAAATCTTTTTTTAAAGAAAGATTTTCCTAGAGTGTAATCAGATAATTTGAGCTATGGTTCCCCCCCCCCCCCCCCCGAAGTGAAATTAACAATTGCAAACAAGATAGAGCACCACTTAGCTTGATAAGTTTATTACTGTCCACTTAATAAACTTTATTCTTGCTTTTAATCTCACTTGACAACAAGTCCTTAAAAAGTTTGCCTGCCAAGAGTGATGGCTTCCAAATGCCACCAACTGCTCTATTTTCTGTACCTTCGATCTCAGACCAGGAATGAGAATTATCATGAAGACAAACATCCTATGCATCATCTTTGCAAGGACCCTGTTTGCCTTTTAATGGCCAGATTCAGGCTTTTGCTAGCAAAGCAATGGTTGGTAAACCTCAAATTTGTGAGGGAACCCCGTTTCTGAGACAGATAGTTCTATTTTTGTTTGTTTGTTTGTTTTTCTTTTTTGTACCAGTAAGTGTACTTTGCTAAATGTGAGGAACATTCTTGTTTAAGAGGATGACACTAAAACTCATTCAATTTCACCACCTAGAATATGGGCATTTACTCATTTTTCTTTATGGAAAACTAGTGGTCCAGTGCACAAATTTGTGCACATTGAAGGGAAATTAATTAGAAGAAATATTTTAATGTCACTATTCACCCTTTCTCTATAATAGAAGTGTCAACCAAATTAATGATTGACAATGAGAGATGGAAACCATGCGTGCGATTGGCTCCAGCGAGAGCTTTATATGTATTGTGCATGAGCGAGTCAACTTAGCCTTTTATAGATTAGAATAAACTTGCTTAATTAGACCTGCTTTCTGATTTAGCTAAACTTTTTCCAGCCCAGTGAAGCACCCCAACTTCTCTTTAAGATAATTGCCAGCAACACAGCAGTAAATATCAACACGAAGCAGATTATTATTGTACATCATGCAGGGAGAACAAAGGGTGAAATATTTAACTGCAGCAGTGTTTGACTATATTCTGTGCAGTGAGAAAACTTGAAGTCATTTTCAAGGTCCACCATTTCTTCTTCTTCTTTTTTTTTTTTTTTTAAATATGTTTTATTGATTTTTTACAGAGAGGAAGAGAGAGGGATAGAGAGTTAGAAACATCGATAATAGAGAAACATCGATCAGCTGCCTCTTGCACAACCCCCACTGGGGATGTGCCCGCAACCAAGGTACATGCCCTTGACCGGAATCGAACCTGGGACCCTTCAGTCCGCAGGCCGACGCTCTATCCACTGAGCCAAACCGGTTTCGGCGGTCCACCATTTCTTACTTCTTTTCAGTCGGGTCAAGTTTCTAAGCTTTCTAAATCTCCACTTTCTGGCTAATGAAAAGAAAATAGGATTCCACTGAGTCTCCTATCTACCTACTTCAGGACTTCTGTGAGGATCAAATGAGACGAGGCATGGGAAAATGCTTCACAGACATTTGGTTACAGTGTGAAATGTTTCCACCTGGCTATGAAGCAGGTTGTGTTCCTGGGCTGAAGAAACTCCAAGGAGGCTAGTTACTAGGGAGAAGAAGCCAGGCGTTGCTACATGACGTCATTACCCAAATGGTCGGGCACTTAGCATATTAGCCTTTTATATATATATATAAATGAACTTTAGCAAACCTACAAAACAATCCATTCCTAAGTTTCCTATAATGTTCCTCAGTTTGGAATGAGGACTAACTTCCTAGGGTTGGTTTCACTGTGTCTAGCCCTTCTGAGTCTCTTAAAAACAAATTATTTCAAAAACAAACTCTGGAAATAAAGTCCAAACTCCTTAAAAAGATTTATGGGACCCTTCATATTTTGGCATCTGCTTAATTCTCCAGCTTTTTAGCCACACTGAACTACTCACTCGCCTGGGAATCTCTATGGCCTTTGTCCACTGACTTTTGCCTTGCCACCTGGGTAACTCTTGGCCGTCTATGGCACAAAGAAGCACAGAGGTTAAGAACCAAGATAACTTAGTTTTACATCATGTCCCTGCCACTTACTGTCCATGTTTCCTCACTTTTTAAAAAAATATATATTTTATTGATTTTTTTTTTTTTACAGAGAGGTAGGGAGAGGGATAGAGAGTTTGAAACATCAATGACAGAGAAACATCGATCAGCTGCCTCCTGCACACACCCCCCCTCCGGGGATGCACCCATAACCCAGGTACATGCCCTTGACAGGAATCGAACCTGGGACCCTTGAGTCCTCAGGCCGATGCTCTATCCACTGAACCAAACCGGCTAGGGCGTTTCCTCACTTTTTATGCCTCTATTTCTTCGCCGTAAGCTAGAGAAAATTTACAGTACCTACCTCAAGGAATTGTTAAAGTCTTCATTAACTAATTTAGGCAATATATGTAAAGCATGTAAAACAGTATGTGGCTCTGGGTGAGCTAATTTTATTATGGTTCAGATTTTAGCTATTACGTTCTTTAGGGACCCCTTAGTTCTGGTTGAGCAGCCCTACATGTTTCTTAATTTTACCCTGTGCTTACTCTTTCCTTGTCATATCACTTAGTATTATATTATGGGAAAGAAGTCTATGATGAGATGAACTAAAGCAATCCTGTTTGTAGGTATTTAATTACAGGTATGAATTACTTGTAGGTAGTAATTATACTTCATTTCTTTGCGCTCTCTCTGTAGTGAATATTCAAGTCACTTAAAGAATACCCCTTAAGTTCCCAAAGATACCACATACGTTTAGTTTTCAAAGAAGGGAAAGATGGAAGCCTTGTGTGTGAAGCATCCCATTGTTTCCCTACTGTGCATACAGAACTTTTCCCAGGCTAATTCACTACAGTGAGTCTTTAGCATGTGACACATTCTTTTCCCCAAGTTTCTCTATACCAAAAGGAGAGGATGCCTTGCAGAGTTCATCATGATGAGATTCTACCTGTCACAGAACTATTTCCAGCTCTGCCTCACCCTTGGGGGTCAATACTCTGATATATGCAATGCACCGACAGGCATGTACGTGCCATCACTCATATTTTTACTCCTGCTTCCAATACTACTGTCCATGTCCTGGAAATGCCATAGGAGACACACACGGTCTTGCCCTCTTGGCAGCTATGAACATTTGGCACTAGCCAATTATTGTTTTTCAGGCCCTGACCACACAAGAGAAGTTCAGGAGAAAGCTCTCTTCTGAATGCTTTCAGATATGGGGGAGTGAAGTTTTGTATAGAACAAACCTCTGGGAAAATTGACAAGATTTTTCATTTGCCATCCAGATGTTTCCATGTAATGCCCAGTTCTTTTAATCTCATTTTTCCTTGACTTCAAAACAGCTGATCCATTTAGTAACCACCCTTCTACTCCTCTCACTAAATTTTTCATTTGGCCTTGCTCTGTAACCCCAAGTTCTAGTTGGTTCTACTGAATTGTTAACTCTTTAAACAACCATAATACTGTAATCCACACATAAGAATAAAATGAATATGGTATAGAATGGCATAAAATTGCCAGTTTAAATCCCATTAACCATAACTTCAGGGATCTTTGGTTTTGGAGATAAGGATATGATCAGAAAGAGTGTTTGAGCAACTTTCAAGTGTCTTTATGTTAATACTCAATATAGAGGCTTTCTTTCCTTCTCCCTAAAGCCAGGCAAATCAATGAAACTCATCACAATGACCACAAATGTATTAGGCATATGTAAGTTATCCATACATTTACCAAACATTCACCCAATCCTACTATATGCCAGGTACCACAGTAAGTGCAGGACATACAGTACTAACAAATGCATTGGTATGGACCTAGAACAGCAATTTTCAACCTTTTTTATCTCATGGCACACATAAACTGATTACTAAAATTCTGCAGCACACAAAAAATATTATTTTGTTCAAAACTGACAAAAAATAGGTATAATTTTGATTAATTTACTCCTCAGACAAAGTAATAGTAATTAACTATCCATTTTTTGCTCCAAAGTGACTTTAAAAAACACACCAGGTACCTTTATCAGCAAAGTGGGAATAGAGGAAACACACCTCAATATAATAAAGGTCATATATGACAAACTCACAGCCAACATCATATCAATGGGCAAAAACTAAAAATATTTCCCTTAAGATCGGGAACGAGACAGGGATACCTGCTTTCACCACTCTTATTCAACATAGTACTGGAACTCCTAGTCACAGCAATCAAACAAGGAAGAAGAAATAAAAAGCATCTAAGTTGGAAAGGAAGAAGTAAAACTGGGGTCGGTTGAAATTAAGCTCTTCCATGGGATCCCGAGGAAAGAATTTCAAGGACCCATGCACGGGAGATTGTGATCTTGTGGCAAGATTTATTCGAGAAGTCCGCCCCTGCCCGTGGGTTTCCAAAGTCCCATATCCCTCTGTCCCACCACGGAAAAAGTCCAACCTTGTCTTCAGCGGGCTGATGGGGTCCACTCCCTAGCTAATGATATTTTCCCTAGGTTAGACTGACAGGCCCCTATGGTTAAGTACCTTCTCCATTTTGACTTTATTGCACATATCCTTATCTCCCTCTGCTCCCCCTACACCTACCATGGGGGTGGGGGTGGGGAGGAAGGGGTATTAATCCCCTAAGAGGGACAATGTTGTATTTCTTGGGGTATAAAGCTGCCGCTTCCTAGTGAAGCAAACAGGCTCAGTGTCCCCAAACGACCATGCTTAACCAATTTCTGATTTCCCTTGCTTTCTTCCTTGTAATAACTAACCAAGGAAGGTAAAAACCACAAAAACTACTATAATTATTTGCAGATGACACGATACTGTATCTAGAGAAACCTAAAGATTCCACCAAAAAATCTACTAGAACTGATAAATGAATTCAGTAAAGTAGCAGGATACAAAATAAATATCCAGAAATCAGTTGCATTTTAATACACCAATAATGAACTATCAGAAAGAGAAACTAAGAAAACAATCCCATTTGCAATTGCATTAAAAAGCCCCCACCTAGGAATAAATTTAACCAAGAATGTAAAAGACTGGTATTCAGAAAATTGTAAGACACTGAAGAAAGAAATTGAAGAAGATACAAATAAGTGGAAGCATATACCATGTTCATGAATATAAATAATTAATATCATTAACATGTCCATACTACCCAAAGCAATCTATAGATTCAATACAATTCCTATCAAGATACCAATGGCGTATTTCACAGAACTAGAATAATTATTCCAAAAATTTATATGGAATCAAAAAAGACCCCAAACAGCCACAGCAATCTTGAAAAGAAGAACAAAATTTGAGGAATCACGCTACCTGATATCAAACTCTACTTCAAGGCCATAGCAATTCCACTTCTGGGAATATATCTAAAGAAACCCAAAACACTAATTTGAAAGAATATATACACCTCTATGTTCATTTCAGTGTTATTTACAATAGCCAAGATTTGAAGTAGCCCAAGTGCCCATCAGGTAAACATTCAGGTAAGTATGTGAATAAAACAATTGTGATACATTTACACAATGGACTATTAGTTGTAAAAAAAAAAAAGGAGAAAGAAATCTTACCTTTTGTGACAGCATGGATGGACCTGGAGATTATTATGCTAAGTGAAATAAGCCAGTCATAGAAAGACAAGTACATGATGTCACTCATATATGGAACCTAATGCACAAAATAAATTAACAAACAAAAATAGGAACAGACTGATAGATACAAAGAACAAACTGAAACTGACAGCTGTCAGAAGGGAGGAGGGTTTCGGTCTGGGTGAAAAAGGTGAAGGGATTAAGCAAAGAAAAAACCTCATAGGAACAGACAACAATATACTGATTACCAGAGGGAAAAGGGTGTGGGGGAGGTAGAAGAGGGTAAAGAGGGAATAAATGGTGATGGAAGGAGACTTAAAAAAAAAATCAGGTGCCTATACTTATATATATATAGATTTCTGGTACCAAGAATTAACCAATCAGATGCAATCTTATTATGCAACATGACCAATAAGATTCAATTCTATTATATGACTTATATATTTCTGGTTCAAGTCAGGACGGCTATGGTTGTGTTGGCTGTTGTCATTTTTTATTTCATATTCTAAGGGAGAAGAGGTCAGTGCCCATCATTAAATAGTCAGGTATTGCATGCTTTAAAAATTCTTGCAACACACTGGTTGAAAATTGCTAACTTAGAAAAATCATGTAAACATATAATTACCATATACTATTTTAAAAGACTTAATTGTGTTCTCCCATAATTCATTTATTGAGTTCTTAAACCCCCAATTCCTCAGAATGTGACTGTATTTGGAGATAGGACCTTTAAAAGGGTGATTAGGTTAAAATGAGGCGATCAGGGCAGGCTTTAATCCAATCTGACTGGTGTCCTTGTAAGAAGAGGAATTTTGGATGCACAAAGAGACACCAGGGGCATGTGTGCACAGAAGGATGACCATGTGAAGCCGCCAGGATGCTAATAGTTTTTACATTACAAAATGTATACTTTAATCAGTATAAAGTATATAAACATGCAGGCAAGCTTGTGGAGAAGCTGACCAAGATACTTCGCTAAGAGACATATGCCCATCTAAATTTTCTATTTCACTTTTTTTTTTTTTTTTTTACAGAATAGTTAGTAAAGTTGTTTGATGTAGAATTTTTTAATTTGTTATTTTGGAAGTTCTTTATTGTAAAGACAATTCTTTTGTTGATGACTCAGCAGCCACATTGTCAGTGATAATTCTGGAACCGCCCCCTGGTGTTCAGGAATGGCACATTTAATGGAATGAACAGGAGGGTTAAAAGCTTGGGTTCCTTATTTGGTGTGTTTCTTTCTTTGAGCTTTCTCCATTGAGATTCGCAATCTCTTGATTTCTCCCATCCATCTCCCGTGCAACAATGGGAGGCAACCTTCCCTAGAAAGTCCCAGGAAAAAGAAATAAAAAAATATCCCTTAGTGTGATTTTGGCGAGTTCCTTGGCTCTACTCATAGTGTAAGCAGGTGTCCTAACTCAAGAGGAACCTATGTTTTTGTCTTAAGTTTTTATATCTCTGTGCAAACTTACTGGGTGGCCAGCAGTTAGCTGAGGGGCTTGGTTGCAGCTTAATCTCATCTCTACATCACTCGCAAGTATGACTTGAAGGTTCCAAGAAAGAGAGAGACCAATCCTAGTAGAAGGTAATTCTGCTACTGGGTACAGGCTGATGTGAAAGATGGGAGGACAAACCAAGATGGGAACAAGCAGATGCAGCTGAGATGGATCATGGCCAGTACGAAGGTTGAGGTGGTAGAATGGGAGGGAGGAGCTCATCCTGAAACCACTGTGAAGAATTTCCAAATTCCCAGGCTGCTCCTCTGAGAATAGAGAATTGGAAACAGAATCTTGGCAGAGGACAGTGATTGGGAAACTACAATCATCCTGACCAGTTAGTTATATGTCCTACCGCTGCTCCAGCTTGGCAGTGAGCTTTCTGACTCAGTGGAGCAGTGATTACACATTGAAAACTTGGCCTCAGCTTCTCCTCCAAGGACCCCTGGAACGCTGCAGTTAATCAGCACACTGGTCATCAAGGATCACTTGACATTTTGAAAATGTGTTTTAGATACCTGGGCAATATGTTGATACACTGATGCATTCTTTCCGTGTCCCTACAGAGTTGGAATAAGCCGGGGCCAACGGGACATGTCAGGCACCACCTCCACACATGGAAACGCTTTATTCAGGAGCCAGGGCCAGAGTCCAATGAGTGGTCTCTATCCTGCTGTCTGACATGGAGGTGGAGGAAACTGGAAATATTAGATCAACTTACGTGGATTCCAAGATTGAAAATCAGGTACGTTGGGAGCCTGAAACCCAGGAGAATGAGAACCAAGTGGCCTAGTGCACAAGGGCAGCCTCCTAGCACCAGAAAATCATGCTAAAGCCTTTCTCTTTGACCCATTGTCCCCCGAAGGATGCCTGGAAAGAAAGAAAGCAATTGTCCCACTGGGTCAAAGTGCATTATTATCGTTAGAAACATTATTAGGGTGGCTAGAACACAGGACTTCTTCTTGAGTCAAATAACATCCTTCCCCTAACAGACACACAGCACACACAATCTATGGGCATATTATTATTCTCTGAAATCAAGCAAAAATGGATACAAGACTTAAAGAGAAAAACAAGTCTTAACAGGAGAGGAAGATAAAAGAATAGGCCCTCTTTACCAATTTTTCCTTGCAACTCGTGAGTAGGGAGCTTGTGTGTTGGTTGAATGAATGTAAAATCATGGGAAATTTTTTTCCAAAGGCAACTGGTGGAGTCCGTCTTTTTCTCGTTCACATGACTTCCTACCAGCATCCAATCTTCCCTGTTCCCCATCAACGCCAATGCTACCTTCTTAGTCCCCACCCACCCAAAGCAACAAAACACAGGAAATGCACGTATACCTATTGTCAGTAGTTGCTTTTGTGCTAAATCAGCAGAGTTGAGTAGTAGCAAGAGAAACCATGCGGCCTATAAAGCCCATCTTTCCCTTTACAGAAAAAGTTTGCTGACCACCAGTGCAGATCATACTTCTTCTTCTATTAACATTAGGCTCATTACTTGTACTGTACTGTAGGTAGACTTCATCAGACATGTAAGGGATTGTATATATTTGAGTCTAATATTACTGATTAGATTTCTCATTTTCCCCTTTGGTTTCCTCCCTTTGGAGATGTTTCCTTTGCTGCTAGTCATCCCTCCGTAGTCTTTGGAATTTGCAGGCTCCTAGGATTGTAGTTGTAACATACAAGACATAGGCTTGCTCCCTACAGCTTTGCTTGATGCTGTGGAGGGCTTCAACACCCTGTTCTGTCATCCTAAGGGAACAGACAGGCTTGATAATTGATATCATTGCCTATCTCTGCTCAACCACTAGGGTGGTTACGAGGTAAAGACAATTTTGTCAGAGGTACTAGGTTATAGTCAAGATTCTGGCTGGATCTTCTGGCTTCACATAGGAATATCCAAATCAAATAGTGTAGTAACCAGAAGTCTATTCCTACCAATGATGTACAGGGCTGGTCACTCTGTGCTTGCAGAACATTGGATAAGGAAATGAGAAAAATTAATGTGGTTTAATTTTAGAAAGCTCGATAATCAGGGTCATGTGGCAATGGGACATGTCAGGCACCACCTGGAACTGGTTACCAAATAGGCTGTAAGTGTCCTTTCCAAGGCCTGAGGAGCACACGAATGTCTTGACTGTATTAAACCAGCATTTCTCCAAGTGTTCAGTGAGTTGTTATGATATATTGGGGAACATTTTGACTCGAACAAATGAAATCTATTTTCTACTGAGGTGCTATGATCCTTCAGTGTCGGCGTTCACAGTAAATATTTAATAGGAAGACATATTCTACAATGTTTCCGAACTTGTTTGACCATGGAGCCCGTTGACTCAAAATATCTTTACTGAACTCATGTTCTCCAGAATATTCTTTGGCAAACGCTGAGTTAGGCAATCACCTGCCGACTGTAGACTAGATGATTTTTCCAGGTTTCTTTGAATAATGTGATTCTAGGTAAAAAATCCTTCAATCACAGGCCATGATTAGGCCTTCAGTAGTTTATTACCTATTATAGGTAGGTGATGGATTTACTTGAGATAAGATATAAAGAAACTATTTAGGTAAGTGAGAAAACTGTTAGGCAATGAAATAACATTTGATGTGGAGTCATAAGAGGTAGAAGGTATGACATTTCTGCCACTAATCGGCTATGTTATCTTAAGGAAGTTACATAACTCATGAGTCCCAGGATCTTGACCTATAAAATGTGAATAACAATACAGCATTACCTATCTCAAGAGCTGCTGTGGTGATTAAATCATGACACGTATCACATACCCACATACATATGTGGATGTGGCTATACACTTTATTACCTGTTATAGCTGTGAGGAAACAAATTTCAGGTTTTCAAAAAAGTTAAGACAAAGGATGTGAAAATTTTATTTTAGCTGGTTTTCCTGTAACATTATATTTTTATAAAATAATTTTATAAAAGAGTTCATCAAGATATTCCATAGAAAATACACACTAAGGTAATATATGTACACTTCATAAAAATAGAATACATCTTGGCAATTGCTTCCAGAGTCTGTTACCACCACGTACAGTGTATTGACGTTTAACATTTATGCTAATATGAGATTTTTCAAGAAAAACAAAGAAAACCGTCCCATTGATATTTTAAGAAATTGTTCCCAACTGATAGGAAGGTAAAAACAATTCTGGAATGTGAAAATGAAGTAGCTGACGGCAGATTATATCAAAATATATGAACAAAGATCCATGCCATCAACAATTATCTGAGGACAAAGTAATATTTTTTTCTAGGATCATAAATGGTTCACTGAAAGTAATATCCTTATTTTGGGTGTTCAAAGTGAGCATCATCTGGGATCATCATAACCTTCTAGAAGCTGTACTATATTTCTAAAACGAGTGGTGTTTCTTTTTTTCCTTAAAGTGAAAAGAGGTGTCTAAGTCCTATAATAAAGTATCAATACTATTTTTTTTAAAAAAACCATCTTCATAACTTACTTAAGCTTTGCTCAAAAGACATAGCAACCAGTTTTATTACTTTAAAAATGGCCAAATGCGCAAAAATCTACTTAGCTTTGAATTATCATTATAGTTAAGTTTATTGTATATTTTTAAGGAAAACGGTCTTAGCTACTGTGCCACCATAAAACATCACTGATGTGTCCCGTTAGATGTTCAGAGATAATCTTTGGAAAGTAACCATTCCAGTGTAATAAATAAAGAAAAGGGTACGGGGCTCTTCTAGACCTTAAGGAAAAGATGTGGCCATGGTGGGATCCTGAAAATACCTCAGCAGTACCAAGGAACACACGCAAAACAGAGCATAGCACCATTTTCAAGTTGCCAAGGTTGCAACCGTTCAGGAGATGGTAACCTGGAAGCGAACTTGATTCCCATGATTACTGCAGCTTAAATATGTGGCTTTGGCTTTGGCGAGCTTCTTAGTACGGATAGGCAGACACGGCTATATACACTATGAATGTGGTCTGATACTCAATGGTCCCACTGGCACTGTAGGATAAGGCTCGGACCCTCATGCGGTAGGTCTCTGGTTCTCGGAGTGGTCGTGTGGTATACACGACCCCTTTCAAGTTTTCAACCCTCAAGGCAAAAGGAACAGTCTGTTCCTCGTCTACCATGAGGAACGTTGTCCTGGGATGCATCACTCCATCCTGCGTGTATGCAACCAGCCGGATTAAATCTTGATTGGCGGCTATTCCAAATGGGAGGGAGACAAGTTTGTATTCCAAGGCATATGGGCTCGAGGCGCATTCCAAATCATTGGGTGGACAGTTCTTGAGGCAGAACCTGAGGACAACAAACACATGAAGTGCATATAGTTTCCTGGCTTGGAGGCAGGAGAAGACATGATGCAGGTGATGCTGATCCATGACAACTCTCAGGCATTAAAGGCAGGAGACAGCCTGCCTGCGAGAGCAGAAAGGCTCACCCCACGTTCAGTGTCGCTAACTCAAACCAGATGCCAGATGGCTACGACAGCGTGCTGGTCTAGAGTCAAAGAGCGATCTCTCAGCTCCATGAAAGTCAGAAGCTTTTGAACCACGGAAGTAAGGATGAGTACCACAAGAGAAACGTTAAAAAGTCAGTTTTGGAAATGGAAGCATCGGTACGTCTACTGGAAACAGTACCTTTTCTTAAAGAAGGGAATGCAGGCTTTTAAAATGTTAACATCTACCCCAACACTGTTGGACAGCTGAAGTAGATATTGATAATATTTGGTTTATTTTTCGAAAATAATGAAAGGTTAAAGTAGGATTCCTGGGGGGGAGCGGGGGGAACCCTTCCTTTTGTATTTGTCGGCCACGTTATTTTAGATGAGAAACACTGTACTTTCTTTGTCATGAGCCCACCTTCGCTGCTTTTAAGTCATCATGACTTTTGAATTGTCTGCCAGAAATCACTGGTAATAAAGAGTAAACTTAAAAAAAAATGCACAAAAGGTCATTTTCTGAAGATATGTATACTAGTAGATTCCTCAGTTGTAGTATTTGTAGACATTTCACAAGTCTAGATATTTAATCCCTCCCTTTCTTATTCCCCTTAGACCAGTTATGAGGAGCGTTTTGGTGGATCCTGGGCAGGCCACAGTTGACCTTGTTACAGGAAGTTGGTAGCCACTGCTGATCGGAAAAGCAGAGTTTGAGCTCCGACCAGCATCTGGTTTCAGATCTACCTTCTTACCAGCAGGTCCTATTCATGAGGAGCATTATCTCTGATTTCAAGCACCCCATTAACTTGGAACCTGAACAGAGTAGAACATTTCTGTAAGAAGAGGGAGTCAATAGAAGAGTAGTTTATTCAGAACCCAGAAAAGACGGTGTTTCAGACAGCAGGAAATGTATGAACGGGCAGACTACTGACTCACACTTGCTCATCTCCATTCTCTCATTAAGTCGCCGTGAGTCATCATAGTAAGAGCCAAGGTACTTCTTGGAATGCTCTAAGTGCTCAGAGACCTCCAAGCTCTGAGGTAACACAAACGGACACCAGAAAATTTCACGGGAAGGCAGACACCCCATAAAATGCTCATGGCTGAGGCAGAATTCTAGATGTTGCATGGCGGATTCCATGCTGGGGAGACGGCTCCGGGAAACCTTGGTGGCCCTGAGGGATAGATTAGGTCGCTGTGGGGACCGCAGGATGAGTTCATTTCTTGCCCATTCATTGAAGATGGAACACACTGTCACCCCAAATCCCCTTGGATTATGACTTCCTGTAAGTTACTGGTAAACATGACTAGAGACAGAGTTTGTGGTCAAGGAGGGAGAGGGCGAAGGATGTTTAAGTGCACGTCTGGGAAGAGAAGGCAAGACTTACCCTGTGTCAGGATCCCGTTGGTAGTCGGGTGGACAAGGCGTATCGATGCACTGGTAGCTTCCTCTCATGTTGAAGCACATGCGATTCTGCCCACAGCGCACATTCTGCTCCAGACACTCATCAATATCTAGCCACAGTACAGGGAACATGCAGAGTCAGCAATGCAGTCAGAACAGGCCATCAAGGGGGGGCGGGGGGCGGTGGACATCTGACTGGCATGTCGAGGGTTAGTCTTCTCCTCCCCATGAATGAACTTGGTTGCTGTACCTAAGCTTCCTCAGTCACAAAGTGGGGATCCTGATACTTGCTATGCTGTTTCCCAGATTGCTTTGAGGATAAGTTTTTGAGTGTTGTTTTTTTTAATGTATGTGAAAGGACATAGAAAAAGAAGCATGATAAAAGTAGAGGGGAAGCTATCAAGATCTCTCTGGTGTTGTTTTATATTTGGAATATAGAGTGCATTTGAGTTTTATAAAGCAAATAATACTTTAGTTCACAAAAAAACGCTAAAAATTTAAAGGACATTTGTGAACCTTGAGTGAGCCTTCCCCAATATTTTGTTTTATAAGTTCTGATTGTGCTTCCTATTACTAGGTTTCTCTTAGGACTAGTTTTCCCACAGGATTGGAACACTCCGTGAAACAAGTTTTTATTTCAGTTAAATCTCGCCTATTGCCTCTGTGAACCAATTTCTAATTATGATTCTATCTGCCAGACGTGCTTCATCTCCTTGACAAAAATGAGATGGCCTCCAAATGGAGTGAAAAGCCCTCTAGGGGAATGCGAGCGAAATTCAATTAGCCTTTTCTTCTTGGCTGCCATAAAACACATTCCCTTTACGCCCGTCCTCCATATCTTAGTTTAGCTGTAATTTTTACAGTGAACTCCTGCAGAAACATGGAGGCCTGGAGACCCAAACCTGGACACGCGTCTGTGTGCATAAGACCAGCTACCTTATCACATATTTTCATTAGCTAAATATGAATCTATAAAGGGATGTCAGGACCTGATAGACAAAGTGTGTGTCCTTAGCTTCATAATAATGTAACACTTCCCATAGCAAAGCTTTCATAGGCATTGGAGCTCTGGGCAGGGAACTGCCTTCATCTTCTGTCTATTCTTCTTTCCTCAGGATTAGGCGCCATTCAGACATCCACTCTACTCTCTCTGCTCATCTTTCTACTCACTGGCCTTTGCAAAAAAGCCAAGAAATATGGAGAGATCGTGCTATCTTCTGTTAATCGACAATGTGGTGATGCTAGTTTTTATTATAAAATTAGTCATTTTATAATATAAACACTATTGCTACAAGAAAAAGATACCAAGATGAGTAAAAAACTTTTCTATAAATAGCTGTAGAACATATGAATGCATTTAACCAAGTGCTTCTGGATACATTAAATATAATTTAGAATAAACATACTTGAAACATTTATTTTACAGAATTCTGATTCTTGATAAATAGCATGGATGACTTTGAAAACTTGGATAGCTTAGAATGCTCATTTCAAATGCAATACCAATATAGTGTTTTTAAATTTTTAGAATTAGATTAGTGGTGATTAAAATTTGCATAAAGATTACAATTTTTTTTTAAATTGATTTCAGAGAGGAAGGGAGAGGAAAAGATAGAAACATCAATGATGAGAGAGAATCATTGACTGGCTGCCTGCTGCACGCGTCACACTGGGGAATGAGCCTACAACCCAGACATGTGCCCTAACTGGGAATTGAACCACAACCTCCTGGATTCAACCACAACCTCTTGAGCCACACCAGTTGGGCAAGAATTCTTTGGTTTCTCTTCTCGTCTTCTTGGGCAAATCATGGTTGGGTGTGTGTTTTGTTTTCATTTTGCAGCCTCGTGACTTCTATGTTTCACTAGAGTTTCTGTCCTTGTTCAATGTCAAATTCACTGTAGTTTCCCTTTTAGCACTGATATTTCTACCACTAACGCATAAAGCTTCAAAATGCACATGAGAATGAGAAGTAGTCTTTTGTTCCTTGTAAATGCTTCAAACACTTTCTAAAGCTACAAAAAGCCTCCGAGTTAGTCTTTTGAATACAGACTTCTGTAAAGGGCATAATTGTTTTCCTTCGTGTCTTTTTTTAAAACCACAATATATGCAACCCATTTAAATTGCAAACATTTCAAATAGCACCTGTTTCTGATTTCTTCACGTTATTTCCACTCTCTGAAGCTCAGCTGAAAGCTGAGAAATGTTTTACACTGAATGAATGACAAGGGCAGTAAAAAAAATTGGAATAATTAAGAAAAGAAGAAAGTGAGAATATGACATAATATAACCCTTAAAAATCTGGCTGAGGGGCTTTGTAGACCAGCTGGTTATTCAAAATGCTTCAGTGTCTACCCTGCTTCCTTCTGCAGTGCCTGGTGCACCTCTAGGGAGTGTGGTGTTAGAGGTGGGCATTGCCACCTCTTCAGAAGGACTCTTGGGTTGAAGATCTGGGGACAAGTTATAAAACAGGGTCAATATAAATGCTCTCACCTCACTCAGGTGCCACAGTACAATAACCCTGGTGTTCACTGAATCATAAGGGAGACAAAGGACTATTCTAGACATTATGAGATCTGTGATCAAGTCCTACTCTTGCTCTTGACTGTTCCAGGACACTGACGCTCCCATAATCACTCTGAGAGTCAGTTTTATTATCTTTAGAATGGGTATAAATGATTGCCCTTGACAAATCTGCACTGCTGATAAAAACGGGATACTAGTTGTTCTGGAAAAACTTAAGACTATAAGGCAAAATACTGTTTGAACTTCCAGTTCTTCAAATCTCAGTAAAATGTTCGGAACAGGGTAAGTTCTTAATAAGCATTTGGTGACAAAAGGTTGTGTTCACTTTCTGTCTCCAGCCCCCATAATCCCAGTGGGACTCTCGGAGTGTGAATGAATGAATGGGCGGGGGAGAGATGGGTACGATCATGGTAACTCAGGTAAAGCCATTTTCCATCCTGAGACACATTTTCCATGAGCTACATCCTAGCAAGTCTTTTGTGAATCTCATGGAGAGGGAAAATTCAATCCAAATTTGATTGCTACTGATTAAGCACGCTTTTGCAGATTTTATTTGCTGTACTTTAGGAAGGATATACTTTGCACATGACAGAAATTAATAAAATTTGGATGTTAATGAATTCATAATTAATAAAATTAAGATCTTGCCCACAAAATTGAGCAAGTTTCTTAGAAGATTTTCAAGATTTATACAAGTTCTTATTTCTCTTTAATATATACATTGCAATCTAATGCACCTTAGCAAAGTACAGTGTCCCTTTCACATTTTTGTGTAAAAAGGGTACTGTTGAGATTGATATTTTTTCTTTTTCTTTAAAAAATATTTTTATTGATTTCAGAGAAGAAGGGAGAGGGAGAATCATTGATTGGCAGCCTCCTGCATGCCTCTACCTGGGGATTGAGCCCGAAACCTGCGCATGTGCCCTGACCAGGAATCTAACCGTGACCTCCTGGTTCATGGGTTGACACTCAACCACTGAACCACACTGGCCAGGCAAGATTGATATTGTTTTTCTTTCTTCCGTCACTATACATTGTCCAAAGCTATGTTATAGCACATATAACTTTGTATGCTGGTTATGTTCTTTTGTGCCTGGCTGTCTCCACTAGAATCTAAGATCTTGAAGGAAAGAAAGTGCATATTATTTTATTATTATTATTATTGATTTCAGAGAGGCAAGGAGAGGGAGAGAGAGAAAGAAATCAATGATGAGAGAGAATCACTGATTGGCAGCCTCTTGCATGCTCCCACCTGGGGATAGAGCCTGCAACAGTAGCATGTGCCCTGACCGGGAATTGAACCATGACCTCCTTCCTGGTTCATAGGTCGACGATCAACTACTGAGCCACGCTGGCCAGGCAGAAATTGCATATTATTCATTTGTTTGAACTTTTTGTATCCTGCAATGCTAGAACATAGTCTGTTCTACATCATCTGTAGACTCAAATAATGAATGGATTATTTCATCCATTTACCCACTGATCTCCAAGCCAAAGTACAAAATAATGCTTAACACTGAAGTAAATCTACAGAGCGCTCTTCCCACTTCCCCTTCCATCATAGCTGAACTGTGAAGAAAGGTTAGAAGAGGTCTACCCCTATTAAGTTTTAAAAATATATGAGATAAACTGGTTTAGGCATTCTTGGACCTTCTAGTGAGGTAACACCAAAAATGTTTCTCAGCTACTTCCTTTGCTCACTTGCTTTCTCATTGCACCTTTTACCGCAAAAGCAATGTTTAAAGATAAGTCAGAACAACGGGAATGAGAAAGAGCAGAAAGCAACTGGGAGCATAATTTTTCAAGAAAGAAAACATTTACTTTCTCACAGTCTCCTGTGTTGGTTTTAAGTGGAGTTGCAGCAATCAACATCCCAACATTGTCTCACCTTGACACGTCTTTCCGTTGAGCATGAGTTGATAGCCAGGTGGGCAGAGACACTGGTAGCTTCCAAAGGTATTTTTACACTCATGCTGGCAGGTGTCTCTGTTTGCACACTCATCAACATCTGGGGAGAAAGAGAGCGGAGTGGATAACCACGCAAAACAAAGGCGAACTGTGACAGAACCAGCAATAAACAAGTTGTTGGTAGAAATTAGAAAAACTTCTTGGTGATTTCATACTCATGTGTTTAAAAATGCTCAGAGCTGTTTTCTATCAGGGTCTGTTTTCAATTGAGTCCCATATAAACTGCACTATTTTATAAAATATGAACATCTGTGTATAAACACATATAAGCTGAAACCCCAAACGGCCAATTTCTATGTTAGTTAAGTAAGGCTGGAATGACAGACAAAACAGGTTTGTATAATATCCTAAACCACCAAAGTACAAACTCTTGACAGAATAGTAGAATCCCCTAAAAGAGGATATTAGGTTTTATTTTATTTAAACTTTAGCTCTCTCCCCCTCTTTCTCTCCCTGCACCCTCCCCCAAAATTCATGCATAGCTTTCCCACACACAGATGTTATCAAGTGGAGATATGTTTGTTTTTGTGACTATTCATCAAACTTCATATACTTGTAAAGTACTAATGGCAACCACATATCCATATCTATACACACATTTTAACAGCTGATTCTATTAGATTTTGAAAATGAAATGTATTTGAATAAACACTGCCTTTATAATTACTCAAAATGTGTATACATTTTTTTGGACACCCTGCATGTATATAATTGCTGTGTTACCTTGTGCAGAGAACTTAACTTCTCGAGATCTCAGTTGATTTTTCTGCCAAAAGGAGTCACTGATACAATCTCCCTAGTTTATAGGTTTTGGAAGGTTCATGTACAGTAACATATGTGAAAGAATTTTCTAAACTATAAAAATATATCTGTCTGCTATTATTAAACAAAGCCAAGAAAATAGCAATAAAAAAAGAGAGTAAGAATAGGGGATAATTAAAAATTAATTGATATTTGCTTTCAGGATTAGATGTGATTTGGGAGGCCTCAGATTTCTTGTCCCAATTGTGTTTTACTTTGAGTAATTTTAAAATTTGCTGACAATCCCCGCGCACACACCAACCAGTGGAAGAATGAAGAGGAGAATGTGACGTGAAATGGGAGTAGGGGTGATGTCAGATGGAAGAAAAGAGAAGGCAGATAGAAACTTTGAAATGTCTCAGAGCAAAATTAGCATATTTTGCATATTGTGCATAGATCAGAATATAATTGCAATGATTCAAGGTCTGTTAATGATAAACAATCATCAAATATGGGTCAATGTTTTTGTTCTATTTTAGTTAACCAAAGCATTTGTTTCAGAACTTGTGTGATTTACTTTTACTTTTCCCCTTTATAATCTGCTTCCACCTAAAATAACAATAGAAATGAAAGTGATGGTGAACTCTACATAGTCAATATCACAGGTCCCAGAGTAAGAATTCTAGTGATTTCTGAATCCAGAAGCTCTGCAATCTTCCTTTTTCTGTGAAGCTTTGGAATCAATTCCTCGAAAAGTTAAATTTTAGCCCAAGTCTAATGATTCCATAATCTTAATTTGAATCTTTTGTAAGTTATCTATCCCAGATGGTTAATTAAAGGCATTTGGTGTTTATTGCAAATTGCTCATCTCATAATTCCAAAGCTGTCTACAATCTTGGTGTAAATTTCTTTATTAAAACAACACTATAAAATACTCACCATATTTTAAGAACTATTTCTAAATGTCCACATCTATTAATTGCCCTTAAATAAAACTTAAATATCCAATAACTGACTAGTTATAGAAAGTTTACTTTAGATTCTCCAAAATCAGTCCTCATTATGAAATAGTAGCTGCCTCAAACAGTAGATGGTTTGGGAAAGATGAATTACTGTAAACATAATATTAGTTTACATAATATTACAATAAACACCAAGACACAGAAAACATATATAAGACTCTACCATGATGAAACTAGAGGGCATAGACTGTGGTCAAGAAAGAGAATTGGGTTATTAATAAGGAACACTTTCTTAAAATGACTTGGGATTTCAGATGATTGAGAAGTCAGCTAGATGGTGATGGTATGTGTATAGAGTACAGTTTAATTCATTTATCAAAGTATAAACAAAGAGTTTGGGGTAGAAGAACAAAAGCAGAATAGAAAAACTTGTCTCAAATGAAAGCGAAATATGGGATGATAATAGGATATGAAAACTCTTCGGTGAGACTATCTGGAAGAAAATGTGAAAGACAACATGACAGATGCTAATTCTGTCAATGAAAGAATAGTGAAAAGTTTTAATTAACAAAGAGTCCGTTCAAAACTGTGGACATGAAAAATTCCCAATAGAACAATTTGGAGCAAGTCAGGAGTGGTGTTTGACATACTAGTAAGGATAGTGGAGCCCACAGGCTAAGTAGTGCTTCACTGTATGGGACGAAATGTAGAGAGTTGTTAATAAATGCATTAATGTTTGAAGTTTAAGGAGTAAAAGAAACTAGTCCTGTCCACAGATCAAGGAAGCTGAACACAGGAAAAAGATTCCATATCCTATTAAGCTTCAGGTATATTAGGACATCTAGACAGAGAAGTCCTGGGAAAATATGGACCTAAAGAAAAAAGGTTAAAGTTTAAATACCCACTCAGAAGTTTGAGGGTCCAGCTGAGTACAAGTAAGAAAAAAAAAAAAAAAGACAAAACCGGAAGTCAGCAGGAGAAGAAATTTTAAAAATGTTTAAAAGAAACGTTTAACAGAAAGCATATTTAGGAGAGAATAAGCAAAGTGTAGAACACTTAAGAAAAATACAAGAACATACGATTGGCATAGAGGTCTCTTCTATTTAAACAGAGGCTCTTTATTTATTTATTTTTTTAGGCTCTTAAACAGGATTTCTTCCCTCCCTTCTTGCCTCTGTCTTTCCTCTCTACTTTGCTTTCTTGAGCAAACAGTGGGGCTAAGTCCTGTTTGCTAACTCCTCTTGGTGCATGCAAACTGTGAACACTCACAGAAAACTGATTTAAATGAAGGACAGATGGTAATACTTGCAACTTCACAGAAAACAAGGTTTCAATTTTTGAGATGGAAATTATGCTTCCCTTTTTGCAAACAAATTAAAATTCAGACTTGTGAGTTTAGATAAAGACATTGAAAGCACATACTTTAGGGTGATGGAACCAATTTAATTTGGTCCTGGCTCACACGACCTCTTCCGTGACTTACATACAAAATAATCAAACTGGAAAATTCTTATGGCGAGTGTGGGACAACGGTCAACACGGTGTGGGTTGTCATACAGAATAAACAGTCCAATGAGTCACTGGAAATTTCACTTTTAACCACTGCTTTGACATCAATCAGCTGCAGCCATAATTATGGTACTATACTATGGGACAGTATGTATATTCTCTTTTTTTAAAAAACCATTATTTTGGGTGCCACTGAAATTGATTTCTATACAGCATTAAATTTAGCAACACCTGCAGGTGACCAAAGAACTGCCAATATAAAACAGTAAATTATTAGACTGCACACATGCAAATACATCATTCACTTGAATAAAAACTGTAATAGTTTTCGGTGCTAGAGTAAATGTCTTGAAACTTTGAGTCCTCCCAAGATTTGAGAGCAGATGTAGCTCCCTGCACCCACACGAACACGGGTGCTGTATGTACATATGCTTGGATTGGCCCATCAGAGAGCCCACAGAAAGGACATGCAAGAGGGCTGACATTTACCTACACATGTGTCATGGTTTGCCTCAGAGCCTTCAGGGCAAGTTTTCCTAATAGTCCTTCTAGTCCTGGAGAGAGATGTCCTGCTGTTTCTATACTCTGAGTAGGAGCTGTAGAGATGTGAGTACTGTCTGTAATGCTGTTGAGGTTGATAGTTGTTTCTCACGGGGGAGAACCGAGCAAGGTTATAGCTATTGTACTGAGTGCCATAAGCGGGCAGCCTCTCCAATCCAGCGCAAGATTTCCCGTCCCCTAATAAATGCTGTCCTGGTGGACACACACACTTGAAGCTGCCGGGGGTGTTGAAGCACTGATATGCACAAGGCTTAGGCATTTGTTCACACTCATTAATGTCTGCTCATGTGCCATGATACATAAAAAAAAAAAAGAGAGAAAAAAAAACAGACACATACACAAAACACAGGAATAAAGAATCAGTCTGTAAAACGAACTGAAGACATTATGTTACCCTGCAAAGTCAGGAATACAGTCATCTCTCAACTGTTGTGGACTTTTGAGAAAGCTTGAACCATTCAGTTATGAATATACAGGAAGATTTTATGACTGTCTCTAAAGATTGCTTCACAGGTACAGTAGAAAAATAAAGGGTCATATGGAAAAATGTGGTCTAGAATCTGGAAAAACTAGAGTTCAAAGCTAATATAGATCTTAGTTCTGTTGGTGGAACAGTCACATTACTAATTTGCATTTAATTATAGTATTGACCACGAGTGCCTCTAATTTTTCATGCATTCATAAGTCTCAGATGCAGGAATGTTGGTACAACTACAAACATTTTTATTTTCTTTTGAATCAATAATTATTAAACAAACCAATTATACTTTTTACAAGAAAATGAAAAAGAAGGACATGAAGATAGAACAATTTCTTAATAAGATATAAACTCATAAAGTCCATAAAATTAAAAAATGTTTCTTTTCTTCCTATTCCTAGGTCAACAAAGACTATTACTTGCAATTTGTTCAGTCAATTGGATAAGTGTATAAAAACCAGAGATCAAAACCAAATTCTTTAATTCATTACCACATGAAGAAAAACATGAATTAAGTAAAATAAGTGGTAAATTTTGCTTTAAAAATTATTTTAGTAGGCAAAAGTTTAAATTAACATTTTTAATCTCTTTAAGGCAATGGCCCTACCTTCTTCATTGTCTTATTGACAAATGCCTGATATTCTACTTCTGGTCAAATTAGTGAACATGTAAACACATTTCATTTTGCTAGGTCACTGTTATGACTGATCAAGATGTTAAATTATGTATAAGTTACAATATCTAAAGAGAACACAGAAATAGTATGTATTTCTGTTATTAAAAAGTATTAGTATTTATTTATTCCAGTAATGGTATTACTTTGAGCATTTGCTATGTGCAAAGTACTATGTTAGGTACAGTATAAAGACAGAACTCAATCTTTATGGGAGAATTTGCTATAAATAATTGTTAAGTAGGCAACCAAGGCAACCAATTTTAAAAGCATAGCATGCAAACCAGAAGCCAGTATTTAAAAGTCCACACGTTTTTTTGCCGCACTTAAATATTCTGAGGATAAATAGAATTTGATAGGTCAGTTTCTTTATTCTAAATGCATTAATTTAATAAAAAGCATATGATTACCTTTTCACAGATATTTCGTGTTATCTGTCACTTGCCTTACTTTATATTCAATTATAACTAAGATGGAAACAAATAGGCAATTGGGAGAATTAAATGAGATAGTCTTAATGTAGGGAATGCCACACAGTAAGCGCTAAATATATGGCAAATAAAATAATAATGATCCATGTGCTTAAATTGTGTGTTCACATTTTAATCCCTCATACTTAAACCTTGATATTACATACATGTGTACTTCACATTCAAATTAAACATATCTATGAAAACATTTATGTCATGTACATAGAGAGATGATCAATGAGATAATCTTCACAATTAAGTTGTCATGGTAATTATATCAGAACTTTATTTTGATATGTGTAGTGTACAGTAAGCACTCTGTAGTGGTTATTGTTATCACTTGAAGTCAGTGTAAATTGAACTCAATATCAAGTGTCTAAGAAGTACAGTTGACCCTTGAACAATGTGGTGGTTAGGAATGCCAACCCCCATGCAGTCAAAAATCTGTGTATAACTTTTGACTCCTCCAAAACTCAGTCATCCCTCAGTATCTGCAGGGAGATTGGTTTTAGGACCCTGTGGATACCAAAATCCATGGGTACTCAAACCCCTTATATAAAATGGCATAGAACAGTGTATATAGTCCAGCACAACACGAATTACTAGCTGCAGAATGAAAATACTGTCTTCAATCTGCAGTTGGCTAAATCCCCAGATGCAAAAGCCAGGGATGCAGAGGGCTGACTGTACATTGATTGAAAAATTTTCGGATACGTGTACCCGTGCAGTTCAAACCCATGTTGTCCAAGGGTCAACTGTTATTCACATTGTGCTATGAATTACTTAAGCCAAGTTGCAAATCTTCTAATTGTAGCAAGAAAGCATTTGAGGATAGAGAGGTCCTACTCAAGTTGGTAAGGCTCAGTAACTTCATTACTCAATAAGAGTTCCTGGTAACTTACCCATACAGGGTCTTCCCACTCCTTGAGACCGGTAACCTCTTGGACATACACAGCGATAGCTGCCTCTTGTATTCTCACATATCTGGTTATATCTGCACTGATGGGTCCCATCTTTACACTCATCAATATCTACAGACATGGAGGCAATAAAAAGTAGTAACATTTCCTCTTTCAAAACCTGATATTTACTTATTTTTATTTTAAAAAAATATTTTTTATTGATTTGAGAGAGAGAGAGAGAGATGTAAACATCAATGATGAGAGATAATCACTGACTGGGTGCCTCCTGCATGCGTCCTACTGGGGCTCAAGCCCACAACCCGGGCATGTGCCCTTGACCTTCGGAATCAAACCTGGGACCCTTCAGTCCGTAGGCCTACGCTCTATCCACCAAGCCAAACCAGTGAGGGCTCAAAACCTGATATTTAAAGTGAACATTCTTTGGAATTGCCAAAGGTTGAATTTCTCACCATGTGGTTGAGACCTGGAGTCAGAAAACCTGGGTTCAAGTCCTCGCTCTGTCACTTATTGTTTACTTTCTTCCTCTTGCTCCTTACTATAGCAATAGTTCTATTCTCAGCTTTTGTTTTTCTTTCCCCTTCTCAAGACTCCCTCCTCCTTTGGCCATTTATATTAGTGACTCTGGTAAGCTTGTTGATATGTATTTAGAGCAACAGTACTATATGGGTTCTTTCCTACAGTCCCACATGGCTAGCTGCTAGCTGGTCATCTCCATCTCCTTGTTTTACCAGTCCTTCAAACTCAACAGGTCCCCAGTGTCTTAACATTACTTCCTTATTTGTGGCCACAGTATTCTTTCTCCACAATCAACCAGGCTGCAAACATCAGAGTTATCTTTAACTTACTCCCTCAGTTTCCAAGATTGGGTAATTCTACTTCCTTCGATCAAATCCACATATCCCCTCTTTCCTTTTCCACTTGCTATATTTTTGCTGTACCTTTTTAAACAGCCTTCTGATCTTTCAGCTCATCTCATTTCTAATTAATCTTATTATATATAACTATAGAATCAATGGTCTTAAAATATTTATGATTTCACATAACTGCCTACATGCTCTAAGTTGGCTGCTACATGCTCTAAGTTGGTTGCTATTCTTAGGTAGTAAGAAAAATATGCACCTATATCCATAGAGCTGAAAAGAGTCCAACTCCCCCAGTTTTTTTTAAGTGTTATACTAAACATCGATGTACATCAACAAGTATCAACTGAAGGTGAGTATTCCTTTATTTATATCTATGCCCTCCCCGTACTCTTATATTATTTGGAAGCAAATCCAAGACACATTATAACTTTATTAATAACTATTTCATAATTTTAAATAAAGTCCTATTTTTAAAATGAGAAACTTAAACTCAAATTTCTGTGTCATCTTAAGGGTCATTGAAGGAGAGAAAACTGTCAAGAAAGAAGGATGAATTTTAGCATGTTATCTCTAAGTCCAGCTCTTCTCCCCCTGAGCAGGGCTTTCTTTCTTTCCTTTTCTACCACCTCCACCTGCTGACATTCTCTTCAAGGCTATATGCAAATGTGACCACTTCCATGACTCCTCTGAGAATCACTCCTATTACATATGATCACTTGTTCAAGTATTCTCGTACAATTTTATTTTACCTCTTTTGTGGTGTTTCATTCTACCTTGTCTTATAGTTTGTTTCTTTCTTTTGGTGCAGGAAGTGGAGTTGGCAAATCTATTCCAGTAGATTGTAAGAATATAAGAGCAGCAATACTATCTTTTTAATTTTTGTAAATCATACAACTCATAGTTCTGCTAACAATGGCAGCCTGGGTCAGAATGGGCACGTATAGAATAAACTTACACAGGAATATAGTTTACTTTATTGTCTGGTCATTGATTTGACATTTAAAGAATATTTAGCTCTACAATAATTGTATTTTTAACTTTCAATAAATCCTACGATTTTTTCCCAACCCTCATATGAAATTCTGAACATATATGTTAAATTTCATATTAGAAGTAAAGAGAGACTATTAATTTATGTGGATATTAAACTATATAAACCAGATGTGTAACTGACGGAAACTCAAATGGTCACATGTCTCCATGGTGAGCTTCCATTTCCTGGTATGGCCATGACCCCAGAATCCCAGAGGTCAACCATACTAGAAGTTGGGGATGAAAAAAAAACCAAAACACCTAACCTATGGAAAAAGAAATAGTTCCCTGTTAGATTAAATGTACTGTAATCATTAGTTTTGAAATGGATGCCTTACTTGGCTTGGCGATGGTAAACGCATCTCAGTCACTGAACTAGCCAGCCACTCACCAATGCAGGTTCCGTTTTCCGCCTTGGTCATCCCGTTGGGGCAGAGATCAATGCACTTGTAGCCGCCACGGGTGTTCTCACAGTGCTGGTCTGGTCTGCACACGTTCTGGCGACATTCGTTCACATCTTCACAGGAGAACAAAGGGCACGCAGACCGAGATGATGATTGCATCAACGTTGCCATAGAAACTATACTTTTAGACTTTAAAGATATTATAGACTAATATAGATGTTGACTGCATAATCATCATGGAAAGTTAAAGTGTTTAAATCCAAGGTGACACAATTATAAAACACTAGAGGCCCGGTGCACTAAATTCATGCACGGGGGGGGGGAGGTCCTGGGAGAGTCCCCTCAGCCCAGCCTGCACCCTCTTCAATCCAAGATCCCTCCCACAATCCTGGACTACTGGCTCCTAATCGCTCACCTGCCTGCCTGGTCACCCCCAACTGCCCCACTCTGCTGGCCTGGTTGCCCCTAACTGCCCCCCCACCAGCCTAGTCACCCCTAACTTCCCCCCCCCACCGGCCTGGTTACCCCCAACTGCCCCCAACTTCCCCCTCTGCCAGCCTGGTTGCCCCTAACTGACCCTCCCACCACCAGCCTGGTCACCCCACGCAGCCTGCTGTTCAGTCGTTTGGTTGTCCCTCACTAACTCCCTGCTAGCCTGGTAGCCCCACGCAGCCAGTTGTTCAGTTGTTTGGTCGTCCCTCACTAACCCCCCTGCCGACCTGGTCATATGCAGCCATCTTGCGAGGGTGTGAGGGTTAATTTGCATATTACCTCTTTATTATATAGGATAATAATACAAATCAAAAACATGTCACAGAGCTGGCAGCCATACCAACCATTTCCTCCTCCAAGGGGAAAAAAAAAACAACTTATACATATCTGTATATATACATATATATGTATACTAATTATTGTATTATTTTCCATGTGAACAACTGTAAACCTACTTTTGCCTCACCCTGTATTATACTTCTGTGAAAAAACTTGGTAAATATAATAGGGGAAATGTTTAAAAAATGGTTATGTGACCCGTAAAGCATAGCATTTGCTTCCATTTTTAAAAAAATTTATTTTATTGATTTTTTACAAAGAGGAAGGGAGAGGGATAGAGAGTTAGAAACATCGATGAGAGAGAAACATCAATCAGCTGCCTCCTGCACACCCGCCCCCCCCCCCCACAACTGGGGATGTGCCCGCAACCAAAGTACATGCCCTTGACCGGAATCGAACCTGGGACCCTTCAGCCCGTGGTCCGACGCTCTATCCACTGAGCCAAACCGGTTAGGGCTCCATTTTGTTTTTATAAAGACTATATATATATGATGCATGGTAGGCATTCTATCTTTAAATCAGGCTCAGGGCACAGCACATGAACTGGATCAGACACCATTAAGAAGTTACAAAGATACTATGTCTTTGAATTCAAAGCCCTTTCTTACCCATGCATTTTCTGCCCTTCAGCTGATACCCAGGTTCACATCCACAGTGAAAACTTCCTATGGCATTGAAACAACGGTGGTGGCAGGGACTGGATTCTTGACATTCATTAATATCTGTTAAATAAAACAAAAATTGCATTATATTCTGTTAGGAAACTTGGATTAACTTATCCCAAATATTTAACCTTTTAATAATCTTTGATAATTATCATGTTTAAGACCTTCTCTAAAATGAATTCAACACAATTGCTCTCATACAATCTGCTAGATAATGGACAGGATTAATTGCCAGAGAGAGTCTCTCTCTTCAGTACTCCTACCTTTGCTAGTGACTCAGTGCTATGTTGACACAGCACACCGCTACTTTGAGTACTTTACCATGTGGCTCCCACTCCTGTTTCCAGGAAATCTCAGCCCTGGAATGTTGCTGACAGACTGGAATACGGAGATAGGAAAACATAAACTGAAGCAAAGGTCTTCTGCAATACATTTTGCAATTGACCTTTCGTCCTCATTTCTGCTGCTATTAGTGTGAGGCAGGTCTTTATCACCTTATGCCAAACTGACTGCATCAACTTTAGTATTTCGCCAAATCAATCTTCCCAAATACCATCTGCATCACAGTGTAACAAAAACAGTGCAGGATGAACTCTCCCCACTCATGCACTGCCTTCTCCCCTCTCCTTCCATCCAGTCCCAAAGGAGGAGAGAGCTCTTCTCCCATTTAAGAAAAGTACCGCCCTCCTACTGCAGCCCACCTCTTCCTTTCTCACCAAGATGAGGATTGTGGTCCATTGATAATTCCCTGCTCTTGTGTATTTTAAAGTCCTTCCTACTTACTGTCATCTTTCCCCAAACCCTATAGACACAACCAAATATTTCCTATCCTAACAAAATCCTTCTCTTAGATTTATACTCATTGTGTATTTTAAAGTCCTTCCTACTTACTGTCATCTTTCCCAAAACCCTATAGACACAACTAAATATTTCCTATCCTAACAAAATCCCTCTCTTAGATTTATACTCATTTCACATTTCTCCATGCCTATGTCATTCTATTCTAAACTCTTAAAAAAAAACAAAAACCAATCACCATATTTAGGCTCTTCTTGTCTTTACCTTACCTTCCCAAACTCGAGATTGCTGATGTCTTATTTTGTTCTTGTTTTCTATTTGAGAGCTTCTAATTTAATCTTTCAAAATCTGCACACCTTAATGCAAACACCCAAATGTGATCATATAATTTTAAAAAGTTTTCATATACTTCTTTCTCTTTTGCTTGGGCCCCCTTATCCTTTACTCCCTTCCCCACCAAAACCAACCTGTAATAACAATCTAGTATAAATGATAATGTCTCTTCCATGTACCCATATATAGCTTTACCTAAGTACATAAATGCATTTTCTTTTTCTTTGTTATTGTTTGTTTTCTAGTCACATAATCTTTTCTACACAAGTTACTTAGACTTTCCTACACTTTCATGTCCTCAATCAACAACACGTAATGGAAATCTTTTAAGCCAAATAGTTGAGCTCCATTCTACTCTTTAAAATAGCTGCACAATGGTTCATTCGGTGGATGTACCATAATTAATTCATTTTTTTCTATTATTGATAGGCATTCAGTTCTGCATCCACTGTCTCTGTTTCTATGAAAAAATCCTGATAGCAGCTTTACCCATAATTGCTAAAACTTGGGAAGCAACCAAGATGTCCTTCGGTAGTAACTGGGTAAATACTGTGATACATTCATACGATGAAATATTATTCAGCACTAAAAAGAAATGAGCTATCAACCCAGGAAAGGACATGGGAGGAAACTTACATGCATACCACTAAGTGAAAAAGCCAACCTAAAAAGGCTACATACTATATGGTTCCACCTTCTAGTATATGACATTCTGGAAAAGGCAAAACTGTGGAGACAATAAAAATATCAGTGGTTTCCAGAGATTTGGGGGGAAGGATGAATAGGTGGAGCACAGAAGATTTTTAGGGCAAGAAAACTATTTGTATGATATTATAATGGAGGGCATAGGTCATTATTAATTTGTCCAAGCCCATGGAAGGTACAACACCAAGAGTGAACTCCAATGTAAACTATGGACTTTGGGTGATAATGATGTGTCCACGTAGGTTTATCCTTGTAAAAAATGTACCACTCTGGGGCAGGATGTAAATGCTGAGGGAGGCCATGCGTGAGACGGGGCAGGGGTATGTGAGGAATATCTTCACCTTTCACTCAATTTTACTGTGAACCTAAAACTGCTCTAAAAATACAGACTATTAAAAAAAAGTCCTGCAATAAACATTCTGTAGTTTTATGCAATGGAGTTTAATAAAGCAGATTTTATTAGATCATGCCATATAATTTCCTCTCAAATATAATAGGCAAATGTTATTCAAAACCATCATCCTGCAAGCATTTGAAATAGCCATGGAATATTACATCTAAAGACCCCAATTGAGAAGCTCAATCTATAAAAGCGTTCACTTTAAATGATTCAAAAGTCAGGGTATCTTAATTCTTAGTATCATAAGATAAAGCAAGGGCCTCCATTTTTATACCTTGACAACTCATCCCATCAGAGGTTCTTCGAAAGCCAATTCCACAGCGGACCACGCAGCGATAGGACCCAATGGTATTGTCACAGTCCTGACCAGCATGGCATGTGTGTCCACCTAAAGCACACTCATCAATATCTGCAACAAAGTGAGGCATTCAACCAAGGTGAGTTGAAGAAACCAAGCTAAGAACCTGCTGTGAAATGGGGATAAGAAAAGCAATAAAAGCACTTGGAAAAACACACAAGAGCAAGAATGCTGATTTTTTTGGTTGAGTCATTTCAGGTGTGTTAAATGGCTAAGCTCACAGTAGCATAGTGTGATATTGTCACAGACCAATCCATCCATTAGACCACTTATAAATTAGGTTGTGCTTTTTTTAAAAAAAAGTTACTTCTCCTTCCTGAGATCACAGTTTTCTTATCCGTAAAACGAGAACAATAATATCTGTCTCTCAGTGTTGCTTTAAAAATGAAAGGAAATAATGTCCAATGCACACTGGACACTCCATAAATGTTATTCCTCTCTCCTCCTATCCCCCTACTCTTTCTCTCTTTTGCATTTAGAAGAGGACATCCTTAGCATAGAGGGAGAAATCCTTTCTGCTTTTCATTATTTTTTTAATTATAAAACTAGATTCTTACACAATTATAACGTTGAAGCATATCTAGTGTCTGACAGAAAAATGCTTTTTGTTAATGTTCCCAAAGTGCAATCAGGATTGTGCAATTTTCTTAATTTCTTAATAACCACTTCCTTAAGTTTTATAATTGTAAGATGAGTAGAGTAATGGTCCTGATGCCTTTCCTCCTTGTGATGTGGGGAGTGAGAGAGTCACTACAGGCACCCATATGAAGGGCCCCATATGAAGGCAGTGTGTGGGCAATATTCAGATCTTCCTGTCTGTTGCCAAGTGTGTGGGGGGAAGGAGAAGAGGTAAAAGAGTAGAAAAGAAGAGTGTTGGTCTACCACACTCTCTCTAGGTTGCGATTGTCATGACCTTTGCTGAAATATGTCCATTAGACTCAGGGTTGTGAATAAAGACCTTGACAGGTTCTTCCATCAGCAGCAATGGTGAGGCCTTCAGGGCAGGAGCAGTAATAGGTCCCCATGGCATTGTGGCAGATATGGGAGCAGGGCTTCCCTGTTGCACATTCATCTTCATCTGAAAGAGGAAACAAAGGGCCCAATTAGTACACGAACCCCCTACTTTCTAGGAGTTATTAAAGTCAGTGTTTAAAGAGGCCAAGGAATTGAGTCGCATGGAACAGAAAATGCTCTATAAAATGGAAATGCTGAATAGAAATTAATGCCGAGTCCCCAAATGATCTTTGATAGTGAATAGATGTTTAGATTGATTCTAAAACAATGATGATAATTAAAATATAACAACCATTTACTGGAGCTAACCTCTTTTTACCTACCTGAACTCATTGCACACAATGTTCCTAGGAGATAAGTATTTTTTTTTTTAATCCTCACCAGAGGATATTTTCCCATTGATTTCTAGAGAGAGTGGAAGAGAGAGGGAAAGACAGAGAGAAACATTGACGTGAGAGAAACACATCAATTAGTTGCCTCCTGCATGAGCCCTGACCAGGGCCCGGGCCAGGGAAGAGCCTGCAACCTAGGTACCTGCCCTTGACCGGAATTGAACCTGAGCCACTTAGGTCCACAGGCCGATGCTCTATCCACTGAGCCAAACTGGCTAGGGCAGGAGATGAGTATTTTTTTGTTACTATCTTCATTTGCATGATAAAATTGAGGAGCAAAAAGGTTAAGTAAACTCCCCAAGGTTACACAGGTCATTATTGGCAGAGCTGGAATTTGAACCTGGGCAGTATAATTTTTAAAGACCACTTTTTACCAATATACATTACACTGCCTGCCAGTGAAAGAAAGGCGTGAGCCATTTACTCAATCTTTTACTTATCGGTGACTCTCTTGAGCTGGTAGTTGGGTGAGAAAAGGCTGGTTTAGTCATTAGTCTTGGGCCCGCAGTCCTGCCCCTGTCCTATGATTGAGCAATTCTAGAGTTAGGTGACTTGGAGCTGAATTACTGCTGTGTCACATCCATGGCAATTAAGTGGCCTCACAGAGTCCAGTGTCTTGTCCCTGTGCTCACCCCACCTCTGTACTTCATGCTGATCCCTGGCACTTGATTGTGGCCAAATGGAAAGAGCACAGGATTTGTATCTAAAATTCAAACCCAGCGCTGCTGCCTGAAAGCTGAGTGATCGTAGGCACTCCTCTACATCTCAACCTCTTCAGCTATAAAAAGGGATATTTATAAGACTATGTGATGATTACATTTCTAGAAAAATGGCAACAGATGTCCATTTCATGGTATCCAGTATGAACATTTTAATAGAAATAAAAGAGCATTATTTATTCCTATACTTACCAGCACAAAAGGGTCCAAATGAGTCTAAGGCAAACCCGGAGGGGCACTGATTACTGCGGTCTCCTACCAGAGAGGAAAAAAGGCAGAATGAACGGGCTCGTTGGAATATTAGCACTTGTTTCTTTCCAGTACAATCTTCCCTGGGAAGGTATGCCAAGATGGAACACACACCACATCAAATGCACTAGGTGAAAACAAGCCGGAATGGAAAACTTCTCCTGTTTCTCAACCGAGAACTAAATGAATCACAGCCCAGACGTTGTTGGCAAGCAGCCACTAGAAACAGATGTTCTGTTTAAATTGTTTATATTAATCGAAAGAAAATTAAATAAAATTATTCAGTGATAATGAAAGAAGACCCCAGATCAATGTGCACTCCACGAATAACCATGGTGAAGTCGTATTCGTCCAGCCATTGCTGTTTGTTCTAGAAGTGGGGATGCTATTTTCAAGCCACTGAAAATAATTTCGTGAAAAACAGAGACTCTAGTGAAGAAATCCTCTCTTTCTGTGAATCTCCTCCATTTGTCACGTGGGGCTTCCGAGTCAAAGGCCCTACGTGCGGACCAAGAGTTCTCCTTTTCCATGTCGTCAGAGCAAGGGCGAATGGGCATATTGTGATAGAACAGAATTAAAGGTAGAGTCAGACAAAAAACAACAACATACTAACAAAAATAAACAGGTTAGTCAGGGAATCTCTTTCCTTAGAAAGTAACAGGGTCTTGACTGTTTTAAGCGGTTTAGCAAATATTTTTCAAACATTAGGGACCTGAAAAAAAATTAAATGAAACTCATCTTTCAAGTTACCAAAATAATGAATGTGTACCCAGCTTCAAAGTCAACCGCTAGTCTAATAAATTTCTCTTATGGGGCATTTTATCTCATTTATATTGTATATTCAGTTCATATTCAACCTCTTAGGAGTTATCTTAGATTTTCTTTCCATTCTAAATGCATGGCACTGTGATTATTTTTATTATTGTTTTAGGGGCTCTTCATAGAGGGAGTCTGGGCATCAGCTAATTTTTCAGATGCATCCTACTTTGGAGAGTTTCTGAGTACAATATTGTTTGAGCCTGCTGAGAACATGCAACTGTTCAAAACTGTTTATGGATTTGGGGGGTGTAAGAAACACTATTCCAATGAAAATATTTGCTTGACTAGAAAACTAGAGTCCCATCTGCTATTTCTATGCAATCTGATTGTTTAGAACCTTAACAAGAAACTCTAATGGTTCATGATCCATTTCTACCCTGACTATAAAGATGACCCTGAGACCATCCAAGTCTTCTTGAAACGGCAAAGGATCGGGAATAGAATAGGCTGGTGGAATAGAAGTGTCTGGAGAACAGTTGCTAAATGATTATTACATGGTTACTGTGAGTCACCTAGCACTGTGAGTCTCATGTGCTTTACTTCATTCAAACCTCACAACTCCTCTACTCTTATCATAACCAATTTTATGACGAGGAATTAGAGTCTGAGGTTATGCCAAATTGCCTCAAGTCAAAGATCTAATATAAGCTGGAACAAAAATTTAGATGCAAATCTGTTTGACTTTCAACCACGGAAATCAAGAATACAACTCAGGTGGTGATTATAATGCATGTTTACTTATTCACTTACTTGTATATTCCTTAATCCAACCAGTATGTTCTTTAGGGCGCTGTGTTGTGAATATAACTGTGGAAAAACTGTGTCACATAAACACAGTTAGTTGTTACCTGATAGTAGCTTTTGATTTTTGATTCTAAGTGGGGGAGATTTCTTCCTTTAGGTGGCATCTGGGCAGCTTTTGGGGAGATACTTTGATTTTTCACCATGACAGGGAGGCCTATTAAAATTTGGTGAGAAGGGCGGACCCTGGGGCAGATTCTAAAACACTGCCATGTGTGGTATAATGATGCAGATGGAGATCTGTCCCTTGCTCTGATTTCCATGGAAGTGAGAGAGCTGTTTTTAATTATCTAAGGCTAGGACCCATCTTCCACATATTAAACACTGTTTTATGTGCTTAAAATATACAATGAATTTCCTAGGAATGCTTCAGGGAATATAAATTGATGTTTGACTATACATTGTTTTATTCAGAACATAACCAAGAATTACTCGATTTTTTTTTTTTAAAGATCACACTAGGGCTCTACTATATATTATAGGTTCGGTCATAGGAACACTTCTCTCTTATCTTGCATTGTAGTAATGTCTAATGGCTTTTACATTGAAATACAACATATTTTGTTATAAGATGTTTTCCTTTTATTTATTCTTTAGGTTATAATTAAAGTATGTTATTTTGAGCATACTTTAAAATATGGGAATCAGTAGTTATGATTTTCATTTTGCTATATTAAGGGGGCAATGCAAAATATTTGTGTTATAATTTTAGAAACGTTTAAAAGTTTAAAATTCCCTGAAAACTTGTCACTTGAACAAACTACTACCAAAATTTTGATGCTTCTTTCTCTAGTCACTTTTATAAGCACTCTACAGAATAATGGCCAAACTACTGATCATAAAATCTCTTGAAGAGCTTATTAAAAACAGAGATCTCTTGGTCCTATCTCAGTCGGAATTGCCAAGGAAGAACCTTAGAATCTGTGTTTTTAGCCAGTATAAATGTTTTCCTATAATCACAGTGGGATGGGCAACCCAGGTTGGTTGGGTTCATATTGTATATATACTGCTTTTCAATTATTATTATATTGTGTACATTCTCCTTTAGCCCTTGTTCACAGTTACCTTGTCAATGCCTAGAACAGTGCCTGGTACACAGTTAGGCACTCAAGAAATATTTTCAAATGAGTAAATATGCTAAATTATTTTAAAAATCCTTTACATTTACTTTAATGACTGCTTAAGAGTTATCATACAGCTGTGCCATCATTTAAGTATTTATCTCTTATTTCCAAGACATTTATTATTGGCCACTTTTGTGATTTTCTTAGGGTAGACTCATAGAATGAGGTAACTAAAAAGAAGGGAAGATTTGAAAGGCTACTGATACATACTGCTTTCTAGAAATGTTAAACGAAGGTACAACCTCTGCTGGCAGTGTATGGGGATGTTTATTTCCCTATCCCTCTCCAGTACTGAGTATATCACATTTTTAAATCTCTGAGTGATAATTGAAAAATGTGTAGTTTTTTGCTTGTTGATGAAGTTAAACCATTTTTCACATTCATTTTGTCATTATTGTTTTTTCCTTCATGCATTTCCTGTTCATAGCCTTTATGTGTTTTTCTACTGGGGTGTTTGCCTTTTTTTTTACTGATTTTTAAAAGTCTTGTATATATTAAGGTTAATCATAGTTGATCATAATATGTAATGCAAATATTTTTTTCTTGGTGTATATTTTACCGTCTCAATTTTGATTTTTTCTCCCTTGAAAGAGTTTTAAAAAATTTATTTGTAGCTAAATTTATTTATCTTTTCCTTTATTGTTTCTGACCTCTCTTTTATTTAACTTGTAAAATTAATAATATTTTATAATTATATTTTAAAAACTAGTCAATTTTATTTCAAAAACCAATTTTAAAAAATAATACTGATTTATACTGTGAGTTGTTTTGACAGTAGTTTCCAAATGCCAGTGTGCAGACCAGATATTAGAATCACTTAGGGGTTGTTAAAAAGACAAAGTCCAAACTCTACCTTAGTCTAGCTAAACAAAAATATTTGTGATTATAAATCTTAACTTGCATCAAACTCTCTAGGTGATTCTAAGTGCACTGTAACCATAACTGTAGTCTAGACCCAACCAAGAGAAAGAACCTTCTGGTTAAGCAACCAAGAAGGCAAGCTTGCCCCCTGGTGGTCACTTAAAGAGAAATTGCAGGTACACAATTCTCAGCAACAATGTCCACAGCAAATGGGCACACATATCAGATGTAATGTATACGCCATAGTATCTAAGGATAGCAAGGGGATTTAAATATCATATAGTGGGGCCCAATCCCCCAACAACACCCCTACAGGTACCACAAAGACCTCCCAGCCGTTTCAGGCTTAAAGGATTGACATAACTGGGTAGAAACTATACATGACTTTTCAAAAATCACCTTAATTCCTCTAGTCCCAGATGGTATAAATTTATTTTTAACCAAAGTCCTGTCCCAAGTTATGTTTTTAAAATTATAAGGGGCACTAGAAAAAGTAGAAACAGATTAGATTTGAAAAGGAGGCATTGTTGAGGAAGAGGAAACATAATTATTCCAGTGGCTCTTTTCTTTTGTCCAAGTGACCTGATCCTGCATTACAACAGTAAAATGAAGTGTTGGTGGAGGAGATGTGGGGCTATGGGTACCACTGGCTATGAGGCTTCATGAATCCATAATTTTCTCAAATAATATGATCATAAGTTCCTAGATTATAGTGATCACAAATGTAACGAAGCCATTATGAAGAAGAAAATGCATAACCAATAAAAAACAAGAGTAATGGTAAGAATAAAATTTTTAGTGTTTCTCTGAGCACGATAAAACAATATGATGCTATTTAAATCTACTTGGATCTATTTTAGGAAAGCCAGCTCATAGCAAAACATACACATTCACAAAGCCAATATGAATAATTTTAAGTGTACTCATGGGAGCCTAAAGTTCAAAGTTAAAGTCAAACAGTCTCAACATCACTACATGCAAGTGTTTCCTACCACCCAAACCCCATGGAATATGGAATTATAATTGTTGCGGTGCCTCTCATGACTGAAAAGGAAACCCAGGGTATAGACACGTCAAAGAACCACATAGCATAGGGAGGCTGCCGAGATCAAGGGTTGTTGAACTGTGCTTGGAAAATGAGAAGCAGTTCAAAATTATAACTTCCAGGAACAAGAAATGACTGTGGAAATCCTGATTATTGCTGCACTGCTTTTAAAATATGAAAACTTTTTTGGGACTAATTTAGGTTAACATGTACCCATCTCAGGAATTTAAAAAATTCCTTGACAAAATATAAAATTCAGAACAAGAACAAATGGATTTTGTTATCCAAAGAAAACCATCTGACAGAATACATATTTTTAAACCTCCCTGTGCATATACAATAGAATAACTCCATTATGCTATATGAACCAGCATATTAGTAAAACAAATGTATTAGAACACACCCTGACTGGCTTTACCATAAAAAAACACACCAAAAAACAACTATAGATAACATGCATGAAAAACTGATGTCATCGTGTTTGGTCTATGCCTTAATATCCTTATTTTGAAGGTCAATGCAATTCTTTAACTCTTTTAGAAAGATTTGGACTTCTCCTGAACCAACTTACCTTTGGAAATTGAAGCATGAATTTTAAAACCCAATGTCTCTTCTAACTGGTTGTAGTCAGATTCCACAGAGGATGCATGAAGTGTTTCTACCAAGAAAGGCATTCTTCCCTGTGCCTGATCATAGAAAATGGTGTGGTTCCATGTGTATGGGACGCCGATTCCATCAATGGTGAACAGCCGGGTTGAGTAGGCATACAGCTGCCCAGGACCTGTCTGAACGTAGTCCTCCGTGTAATCCTAAGGAGGACAACACAGATTTGAGGATCAGCATGACTCTTATTTTTTTCTTGAGGGTACTATGAGATGCAGAATGAGAAAAAAATGGCTTAGAGGCTAAATATTTTTAGTTCTAAATAAAATTGTAATTGTACAGTAGAATCCAAGAAATAAAATCTGAACCTCTTAATTATTACATTAGTTTCATGATTTTACTGTTATAAATTATAGTTTCATAAGGGAATCAGAGTTATAGGTCAAGAGTCAAGAAAAGATGTGAGAAGGCGATTGTTTATTCTTTAATTTCAGAAACTTTTATGGATGATATACAAAAACTTTCATGCAAGAGTTACTATTCTGTGACAAGAAAATTAAACAAACGGCTTAAAATAACACAGCAGTGATCTTGGTTCTGATAAGCAGAATAATAAATCACTAAGAGTTTTGGAAAGACTTGTCCCTGAAGATTTTTTTAAAAAAATTAAATTAATGGAGAACCAGCCTATATAATAAAAGAATAATATGCAAATTGACCACACCTCCGCTACACCCACAAGCCACACCCACCAGCCATTCAGGAGCAAGTATGCAAATTAACCCAACCAAGATGGCTGCAACCACAGAGCGAGCAGGAGGTGTGAGTTGCCCCGGGAGATGGAGGAAGCCAAGCTTCCGCAGCCCTGGCCTGCCCTGGCCTTTACTCAAGGCTACAAAGTTTCAATTATAGAAGATAAATAAATCCCAACAAAAATGGCTGCGGCCACGGAGCGAGCAGGAGGCTTGGCTCCGCTCAAGGCTACAAAGTTTCAATTATAGAAGATAAATAAATCCCAGATACCAGGGCCTCCACTTGGGTTGCTGGGGGGCATGGCCGGCCTGCAAACCACCACAGGCCCCTCGCCCAAGCCGCCCCATGCCCCAATGGAACCACCACCCTGATCTGGGACAACTTTCAGGGCAAACCAGCTGGCCCCCACCCGTGCACCAGGCCTCTATCCTATCTAATAAAAGAGTAATATGCAAATTGACCATCACTCCAACACACAAGATGGCTGCCCCCATGTGGACACAAGATGGCTACCACAAGATGGCCAGCAGGGGAGGGCAGTTGGGAGGGACCCGGCCTGCAAGGGAGGGCAGTTGTGGGCAATCAGGCCAGCAGGGGAGGGTAGTTAGGGGTGACCAGGCCAGCAGAGAGAAGTTGGGGGTGACCAGGCCTGCAGGGAAGGGCAGTTGGGGGGGGACCCAGGCCTGCAGTGGAGAGCAGTTGTGGGGGGAACAGGCCTGCAGGGGAGGGCAGTTAGGGGTGACCAGGCCTGCAGGGGAGGGCAGTTAGGGGCAAACAGGCTGGCAGGGGAGCAGTTAGGCGTCAATCAGGCTGGCAGGGGAGTGGTTAGGGGGTGATCACGCTGGCAGGCAGAAGCAGTTAGGGGCAATCAGGAAGGCAGGCAGGTGAGCAGTTGGGAGCCAGCAGTCCTGGATTGTGAGAGGGATGTCCGACTGCCCATTTTGGCCCGTTTAGTTGGTTAATAACATTATATAACTGTCAGGTGTATAAGATTATAATTCAGTATCTGTGTACTCTATTGCATGCTCCCCACCCGAAATCTAGTCTCCTCTGTTACCATATATTTGGTCCCCTTTACCCACTTCATCCTCCCCAACCCCATTCTCCTCTGGTAACCACCATTCTGTCTGTACCTATGAGTTTGCTTTTCTTTATTCCTTTTTTTTTGTTTCTTTTTTTGTTAATCCTCACCCATGATATTTTTTCCATTGTTTTATAAAGAGTGGAAAGGAGGTGGGGGGAGGAGAGAGAAACATGGATGTGAGTTGCCTCCGCACATGCCATGACCAAGGTGGCAGATTGAACCTGCAACCCAGATCCGTGTCCTCGACCAGAATCGAACCTGTGACACTTTGGTGCACGGGCCGATGCTCTAACTACCGAGAAAACTGGCCAGGGCTACTTTTTGTGTTATAGTCCACATATAAGTGAAATGATGTGATTTTTGTCCTTTTCCACAGACTTATTTCACTTAGCACATACTGTCATGATTCATCCATGTTGAGATATACACATATGCATCACATCTTCTTTATCCATCCATCCGCCCATGAACACTTAGGTGGTTTCCATGTTTTGGCTAATGTAAACAAAGACCAGATAGCCATTTCTAACCGCAGTGGTTTAGACATTTACTCCCCGAAGCAAACAAGGGGAATGACACAAGTTCTCTTGCTCTTTCTATGGATCTCTGACTCCTAGTCTTACTGTTACGCCAATAAACAGTGAAGGCAAGTTATCGTGACAGTTTACCTTTACAGCGACTTCAGCAGGTGAGTGAAGCTGCAGCACATAGCCGCTCACGACAATATCTAGCAGCAAAGCACCATCGGAATCCAGGCCCCGAGCAATATGAGTCATGCGCAGGATTTCTCCTGGGAATTACAACGCGTTCACGTTAGCAGCAAAAACTAGATGGTTTGTGTAAGTGCAAAACAGATTTACCTTACATTCCAGCTCAGCTATGTTATTTTACTGAACGCTTGAATAAACATAGACAATAAGAGTATTAAATTAGCATTCAGTCCCCAAATTAAAGGTAGGCTTATCAAACTATCTTCTAAAATATCTTTTTTATGTGGCATTAATGTAGGACATGATTATGTGAAGGATTCCACACTTTAAAATCACAAGCAATAGCAAGACAATTCTACAAAAATGGGTTGCTTGTGAGAAGGGTCAGCTTCATCAGGCGAACTGGCAATAACTACAAGTCTCTTTCCGATGTTTCAAGAAGTAGCAAAGAGCGTCTTAGTAAGTGGATGGTCATGACAGACCCACTTCTGGGATGATTAAAGCTATGCCCTCCCTCAGTCTTTCTTCCTTAAAGATCACTGCCATTTGATCACCTTTGATGAGGTTTGAAATGGATCTGAGGGCACTTGGAAAGAGCAATGAATAGCTAATACAAGTTCATTAACACTAAGGATAAAGCAAAAACACATTAAGATTTGCTTGTTTTTACTTCCATCCTTTTAAAAAATATTTTTATTGATTTCAGAGAGGAAGGGAGAGAGAAAGAGAGAGAGAAATATCAATGATGAGAGAGAATCATTGATTGGCTGCCTCCTGCATGCCCCCTGCTGGGGATCAAGCCTGAAACCTGGGCAATCCAACTGTGAATTCCTAGTTCATAGGTCCACACTCAACCACGGAGCCACACCGGCCAGGCTACTTATATCTTTTTGATAAAGAATCCCTACAAGGTATTCTAACTGAATCTCAGGTTTAGATAAAAAAAACTTTTAATTAATAGCAATGACTCATTTTCCTATTCTGTTTGGCCTTTAAAACTTTTTTTCTAAAGGTTTAAGGAGAAAAGATATAGGAAATACAATAAAAAAGTTTTGGGGTATAAAAATGACTATACTGTTTGAACGCTCTTAGAGACCCATGTCAGTAAAAATTTATAGGGAAACATAAAATTGCTTTTATATCTTTTATGATAAAATTGCTTCAAAGACTGAAATTATTCTCTGTGGGAACATATAATATATTTTTCTTAACCACGGACTTTTAAGGCAATCATATTTTTATAGTAATAGAATACTAAGCTGAGCTGGCACTAACCAGTTGCAAATTCCACTTGAGTTTCTCTCTTGAAGACTGCATTGGTGAGGGTGAAGCCATTGACTGCTTCTCCAATTTCCTTTGCTGTTGTCCAATAAATGGGATTTAAAATAGAAACTATCTTTCGCATTGCTGGACCTACATAAAAAGAGATACATCAGGTGACAAAGCAAAATATTTACAGTTCCCTGTTATTATTGTCTTCATAGCATGTTATTCATAAGCATGAATCCTAAATAATCTTGAATAACAATAAAACAAATACTAGCATCTCATGCACCTTTAAGAGTTGACTATTGGGATAGAATTACTATACTGATCATTTAGTAGTAACATCTTCTAGAAATTTTAACTAGAAATAACAAGATGAAGGCTAACATATACATTTTTAAAAAAGATATATTTTACTGATTTTTTACAGAGAGGGAAAGAGAGGCATAGAGAGCTAGAAACATCGAAGAGAGAGAAACATCAATCAGCTGCCTCCTGCACACCCGCTACTGGGGATGTGCCCGCAACCAAGGTACATGCCCTTGACTGGAATCGAACTTGGGACCCTTAAGTGTTGCAGGCCGACACTCTATCCACTGAACCAAACAGGTCAGGGCTAACATATACATTTTTAAAAAGAGGCTTATTGATTACTTTGTTAAGCAAAGAAACTTACCAAGCCTGCGAGGCACATTGGTAATTTTGGCATGTATTACTCTAGTATCAGAGGTAGGGCTATCTGTCACTGTGGCGTTAAGGAAAGCAATTCCAAATTCAACATCATTAATATTTCCAATAACACTTCCTCTGGCTCGCTGGGGCCCACCTATTGGGGGAAGGAAAAACATTCCTGGATAAGGAAGTAATTTCATCAACATTACATGGGAGAAAAGAAGGCCAGTATTCAAAGATGCTACAAATCTTCTCTCAAACATTTGACAAGATCATGACATCTGAATTTAAGAGTGTAATAAATAAGCTTTCAAAACATTCCACTCTAATGTAGTACTCATCATCCCTCATAAATCCAGGCTCCTTCCAATCTATGTACATCATAGCAGTATTTCACAATCCAAAGAATACAATCAGCGTCCAGTCCCAAAGCCAAAATAAAGTGGGTGTTTGCTGATGGTAATGAAATGATGATAATAATGAGTTTATTGAGCATGTCATGCACTATAGTAAGCATTTAATATGTGATAACTCTTTTAATCCTATCAAAATCCCGTAAGGTGGTTTATTTTAAGTAGCCACAGTTTGAGGACTAGAAAAAGAAATTTCAAAGGAATTATCATTACATCTAGAAGGCGGTGGAATGAGGACCTGATCACAGATGCGATTGGCATCAAAACCCATGTTCTTTGACCTGTTTGCCTCCTAAGTGGGAACAAAGGGGCAGGAGGAATCACCAGCAAAAAACAGCTCCTAAGCCTTGTGACAGGTCACTGTTAACATACATGTGACATATCTAAGGGGTTTTATCATCCAGCTTGGGTTTCAGATCTTGGGCTTATCAAGTTCTTCATCCTATATAATAAAAGAGTAATATGCAAATTAACCATCACTTCGCTACACCCACAAGCCATGCCCACCAGCCACGTCCACCAGCCAATCAGAGTGAGTATGCAAATTAACCCCAACCAAGATGGCTGAGGCCACAGAGAGCAGGAGGGAGGCTTGGGTTTCCCTGGCAATGGAGGAAGCCAACCTTTCTACACATCCTGGCGGGCCGAGGCCTCCACTCAAGGGTACAAAGTTTCAATTATAGAAGGTAAATTAATTCCAACAGAAATGACGGCAGCCACAGAGCTGGAAGAGCAGGAGGCTAGGGTTGCCCCGGGCAATAGAGGAAGCAAAGCTTCTGCAGCCCTGGCTGGCCCAGGCCTTCGCTTAAGGCTACAAAGTTTCAATTATAGAAGATACATAAATTCCAACAGAAATGGCTGCTGCCACAGAGTGAGCAGGAGGCTTGGCTCTGCTCCAGGCTACAAAGTTTCAATTGTAGAATATAAATAAATTCCAGATACCAGGGCCTCCACTTGGGTCGCCGGGGGGCATGGCTGGCCTGCAAACCACCACAGGCCCCTTGCCCAGGCTGCCCCACACCCCAAGGGAACCTCCACCCTGATCCGGGACACCCTTCAGGGCAAACCAGCTGGCCCCCATCCATTCACCAGGCCTCTATCCTATCTAATAAAAGAGTAATATGCAGATTGACCATCACTCCAACACACAAGATGGCTGCCCCCATGTGGTCAAAGATCCTGCCCCCATGTGGACACAAGATGGCTGCCACAAGATGGCCAGCAGGGGAGGACAGTTGGGAGGGACCAGGCCTACAAGGGAGGGCAGTTGAGAGGGACCAGGCCTGCAAGGGAGGGCAGTTGGGGGCGATCAATCCTGCAGGGGAGGGCAGTTAGGGGTGACCAGGCCAGCAGAAGAGGAAAGTTGGGGGCAAACAGGCTGGCAGGGGAGCAGTTAGACATCAATCAGGCTGGCAGGTGATCAGGCTGGCAGGCAGAAGCTGTTAGGGGCAATCAGGAAGGCAGGCAGGCGAGCAGTTGGGAGCCAGCAGTCCTGGATTGTGAGAGGGATGTCCGACTGCCCGTTTAGGCCCGATCCTACCAGTATTGGGTCTAAACGGGCAGTCGGACATCCCTCGAGGGGTCCCAGATTGGAGAGGGTGCAGGCTGGGCTGAGGGACACCTCCCCCCTCCCGTGCATGAATTTCGTGCACCGGGCCTCTAGTATTACATATATATTTAAAAAATGTTTAACAAGAAAAAATTGCAGGGTATCGTACTTTTAATAGTGCTACAAAATTCATACCAAGACAATCAGATTGAAAAACAATTCTAATTTTAAAAAGTAGCTCTACAGTAACTTTATACATTTTCCCACTGCTCAACAAAATTATTGGTTACTAACAGAATAGGTGGCTAATGACTATTTCTCAATTAAATTGCATGCTTTGATAAGAGAAAGAAACATATTGGGAAGAAGCTGATAGTGAAATTTATAAATATTCATTAAGAATATATTTTAATGGAATATATTTTAAAATAATCACCAGGTGTTTCAGATATTGTTATCAAGTACTATATACTAGGGAGAAGTATAATTATATTGAATCTCAGAAAAAACAGGAAGTATAGTATCTCACCATTTTATTTATTGTTATTTTTTTATTTCGCCATTTTAATTTGCATTACTTTATTAGAGAAAAGATTTTCTTCACCTTGATTCAGCCTTCAGGTTCTGGACTACATTCATTTGGTCATCAAGTATCAAGGAAACAGTAGTAATAAGAAAGAGAAAAAAGACATGAGACCTGTCTTCATAGAGCTTACATCTAAATAGGGAAGATAGCTATTAATGAGAATTCCAAAAAAATGTAAAATTGAAATTTTACACTAATGTGTAAGATTTACTACTCGGGGAAGTCTGAAAAGGAAGTAAAAATTGAGTAGCAATTTAATAAAAGTAGATGTGTTAACTAAGCCAGGGAAAAAGGCAGGAGAAGGGCTTTCCAGGTAGAGAAGATGGCATGTGTCACCCTTTGGGGAGGTGGTCGCTTGCTATATTGGAGAAACCAAAAGTGAGAGCTTAGAGAGCGATATGAACCACACTGCAAGATGATGCAGCAAAGGAGAGAGCAGGCCCAATCAGGACCCGGTAGGCCATATGGGTCCTTATGTTTATTCCTAGGCAGGGGAACAGCTCCCCTATTCAGAAGGATCACTAATTCCCTTAGTTCTCTGGGTCATTGCTAACAAACATGGCTTCCCATTGTGATCTTGGTTCCCCCGTCTCACAGAGGAAGAACTTGAATTCCAGTGGTCAACCACCATCTCCTAGTCCGGCCAGCTAGTTGGGACCCTTGAAACTTTCTGCCAAACTCCTTCATCCAAAATGTCAGTGTATTTGGATTTCCTCCCCACTGGGGCCCTGGGACCACCAGAGGCTGAGCTACCAAATGCCTCCACTGAAATGGGACTTATCGCCATGCCTACATGTTAGAACCTCGGAATCCTTGGTAATCAGTTGATATGTTGAGAAGATATGTTGAGCAGTTGATTGATAGACACTTGCCCTTTAGCTTGTCTAGATCCTATAAATCTTTTCATATAACCTCTCTCTCTCTTACTGTGCCAAATGGGCCTTCTTGATTTCCAGGGACATTTTATTTCTAAAGCAACCTTAAAACTTTGGAAAAGTCCAGTCATATCAAACCTTCAACAGTGTCAAACTGTTCTTTCTGGTCTGCTTCTAGTCCTTAGAAAGTCTATCCTCTGAGACAAGTACCCTTAGGACTACCCACCATTTAAAAAAATGTTTTTATTCATTTCAGAGAGAGAGGGAGGGAGAGGGCTAGAGAGATAGAAACATTGATGAGATGAGAGAGATACATTGATCGACTGCCTACTGGGGATTGAGCCTATAACCCAGGCATGTGCCCTCACCAAGAATCAAACCAGTGACCTCTTGGTTCATGGGGTGGTGCTCAACCACTGAGCCACACCGGCTGGGCAACCCACCATTTCTTAGGACTCCAGCAAACTCTAAGATCCATTAGTTCAGTGGTCGGCAAACTGTGGCTTGCGAGCCACATGCGGCTTACGAGCCGTGGTCTGCTGCTCTGTTGACTAATGAGTTTGCCAACCACTGTCATATACTACCCTTTACCTCTTTGCACACAATATGCCACAATTGTCTAATCCTCACAGCTTCCAACTACACGGTAACATTTAGTCTAGTCCAGTGGTCGGCAAACTCATTAGTCAACAGAGCGGCAAACGGCGGCTCGCGAGCCGCATGTGGCTCACAAGCCGCAGTTTGCCGACCACTGCATTAGTTCTAGAATTCTGACTTCATTACTCCTAAATTTTTACATTACTTACAATAGCTAGCCATGTTGCGTGATTTGAGTTGTGGTAGCTGAATTGAACTCCTCCTCCTATTTGTCCTCAAACTGAATTGGCTTCTATTTCACTTTCCACACTCATGTTCTCCCCTTTTACATCTGTGAAATAACAGCCTCCAATTGTGTATTCCTGTTAGATGTTCAGCTTCTGCACTACCCTCATTCTTCAGCCTGAAATCTCAGCCAGGCTTTCCCTACATTTCCACAGCCTTTTACCCCTCACACCCAGGACTTCTATTTATGGCTGTGCAGACCAGATCCGATCACAAGGGAGCCTGGGAAGTGGTAAGCAGAGGCTAAAATCCAGCCATGAGTTTTGGGGTAGAGCAGCACCAGCTAGAGGAGGGAATTGTCCCAATTCTTCCTCCCAGAGATAGCACTGTTTTGTAATTTGTGGGCTCAGAGTGACTCCTTTTCTTAATTTGCAGAAAGGTTGTAAATGTGCCAGCAGTAGTTCTGTCACAATCTCACTGAGTTGCTTACCTGGGCAAGCGTGTAGATTGCATCTGGAAACCTGAGTGGCGTCACCCGGACAGGGGCGCCCACGGTTAGATGGCTCTGGATTGTTGCACAGCCTTTTTCTGGTCTTTTCGCCTCCGCCACAAGAAGCAGAACACGGGCCCCAACTTTGCCAGTTTCCCCAACTCCCATCCACTGTGAACAAGAATGGAATGGTCAATATGAACAAATCGGTCCTAAAATTGGCATTTAGGGTGGCCCTGCCAATACAACTTTTATTTTAAGATCTGAGATGATGGCGCTGCTACAATGAACACTACATAGAATGCTTTGCTTGTTCTACTGCAGGAGTTGGGGAGCTCACCGGGACACATGTCAGTGTTGCATCTTTGGATCTGGGAGTCTGGCCCCCCACAAGCTCTTCCTCCGTTGGAGGGTCGAGGGTTATCACACGTGCGGTACCGCCGCATCTGCCCTCCGTTACAGGACCGACTGCAGATTCCCCAGCCACTCCAAGGGCTCCAGTTTCCATGAGCTACAATGCAGAACCATTTGGAGAAGTGCTAAACAACGACATTCACTCAACAAGCACGGGAAGACTCTCCCCAGGAAATGAAAGGAAACATACAGATCTATAAATAGGCAACTTCCAGAAGTAGACGGATCAGCTGTTCTGACCAGAAACTTGAGTATACATCCCAGTGATTGTACAATTCCATTTAACACACATTTACTGAGTCTTATCGTATTCCAGGAGCTGAAGGATATGACTGAGACAAGATCTCTGGCTCTCGATCGGTCAAGGCTATCACACTGAAGATACAGTGGATTCAGATGCTGTTAGGATCGAAGAATCTAGCTTGGTGACTGAATTAAGGCAGAGAGCTGCCTGCCTGCCTCCACAGAGGAATCACCAACATTATTAACAGTTAGCAGGTCAGGGTGCCGCTGCCCTTGCACTCTGCTGCTGGTCCCATAGAGTAAATGAAATCGGGCACAGTCCCTGCCCATACAAATCAACGACTTCTAAGGTATAACACAGACTTATAGCAACCACATAACATTTTAATACCCTAAATCAAAGGTAGACGAATCAAGTCACAGAATATTATAACTTTAAGGACTTAAAAGCCACAGTGGAACTTTAAGAAAGTATAATTTTGACTCACTATTTCCAACACTCACTTGGACAAGGGTCACTATTGCAAAAATCGCTCTGGACATCACTCCCTTCACACCTGCTTCCTCCATACTGTGGGGCGGGATCAGAGCAGTCCCTTGTTCTCTGCCTGGCTCCTCCTCCGCAGGACACGGTGCAGGCGCTCCAACTGGCCCAGCTGGCCCACTTGCCATCAACTGGGTTAAGGAACAAACAAATGTGCTCTGTTAATACTTAAAAATGAGCAGGTTAGCCCTAGCCAATTTTCTCAGTGGTTAGAGCATCGGCCCACGTACTGATGGGTCTCAGGTTCGATTCCAGTCAAGGGCATGTAACCTCGGGCAGTCAAGGGCAGACTTGATCTCTGGCCTTGGTCAGGGCATGTGCAGGAGGCAACCAATCGATGTATCTCTCTCACATTGATCTTTCTCTCTCTGTCTCTCCCCGTTCCTTCCACTGTCTCTAAACACCAATGGGAAAAATATCCTCATGTGAGGATAAAAAAAAAAAAAAGAGCTGATTAAACACTGGGCATTATTAGGTTGAGCAATGTTCTTATTGACATTGATTCTTACTGACACACTAGCCAGATAAGAGGCAGTGTTTATTTGTTGAGGGTATAAACATTGTATTTCTCTCACCAGGGCAGTGTCTTTCATTGCAAACTTGCATCTGTGTTTCTGCTCCATCACAGTAGGAGCCATCGAATGACGGTGGAGGGTTATTGCACAGTCTTGTTCTTGTCTGGGTCCCCTGCCCGCAACTTCTGCTGCACACACCCCAAGGCTGCCACGTGCTCCATGCTCCGTGAACTACAAATATCCCAAGAGACAGAGTCAAGTCACAGCACCATGTGTATTACAAACAAAAATTAGAGAAGTAGATTAATTGAGTGAAATTAGCCCAGAATAAAAAGTAATTAAAATGGAACCAAAGAAAACATGAGTGATGTTTTTCCTTTCTTCTTATTAGATTTTCATGGAAATTAAGTCTATAGGAAAATTCTGAAGGCCAACGAATGCCAAAATTAATGCTTAATATTACCCAAAGAGGCTGTTTTATTAAAATAAAACTTAAACTACCATATGTAAAGACGATATGACTTTTAAAATCCTAGATAGATAAGCATTTGCCTGTGCTCTGTACTCTGGGGAAAGTGGAAAGAACCAGAAGCTTAGGAACAAGGCTATATAACAGATCCAGATGTGGTTATGGGCAATACAAATGTTTCCCCCGTGATAACTTGGACCCCAGATCACAAGACCACGTCTTTAAGCCTGGTTCAGCTCCATGTTTAAAAATGTACTTGGATCTTTCAACAACTTGATGATTTGCACAGTTGTAAAAAATGTCCCCGTTACATCATGTTCATGAATGAAAAGTTCTGAATAACACACTTACCTACTTCCGAAACAAACAACAAAAAAACTGACCAGTGTTTTCCAAGTGTGGCCAAGGCCTCGGATGTGGTAACTAACATATTGCACCATCTGACCATAGGACTAGAAGAACCTTATGTTTCTTAGCAGGTGCATGGGCTGAGAATCAATGTTATGGTCTCTCCAATGTATAAGTCAGTATCAGGTCATACATTTGTTTTGAGGGTCATTTCTAGATATGGGACTCATAAAGTATGTTTTTGGGGTCACCAGTTTAACGGAGATAGGAACCAAGACAGGCCTTAAGGTCTGTGTCTAAATATTCTCTTAACAATTTAAGAGACACCAAAATAATAAGTTGAAAACCAAGACATTATCATTTGGTTGCATTGTTTAGAAAAATTTTAAAACACATCTTGCATTTTTTTCTCATTAACTGTTTTCTAATTGAGTTGACTACATGTCCCTGTACTTTATAGATACAGGCAAACACAGTCACACAAATTTATTTTAGCTGACAAGAATTTGCACTAAAAAAATATTTGACTAAACCTAAACGTATAGAAAAAAGCCTTTAAATATTTGGCAGATATTATTCAAAGTTATTTCTTCATTAATTCAGATTGTTGATGCTGAGTCCTTATATATAGACTAAGTGATTTTAAATTATTCTGCTGTTCTAATTATTTTCATATATTCTATTTTCAAGGCTGTTGGTTAACAAAAGCTCACACCTCTTACAATATAAAGTCTTAGAGCATAGATGCAATTTTATTGGAGGATTATAAATGGGTGATGTTTATTCATTTATTATCTGTGCCGTTCCTATTACATATAAATAGATGTTTTTGGCTGAAGATATATATATATATATTTTTTTTTTTATTCAATAAAGAAAACCTTAACCAGAAGTGAACTTCATGATATAAAATGTGGTGGAGTTGAAATGTTTCTTTTATATGAATGGATTGATAACAATAAAAAAGAATAGTAATATAAATCAGAGAAGGAATAAAACATCATCGTGTCTACATAATACCAAAGAAGACAACGGTGGAGGAGTCAGTGTATAGGAAAAATGCAAAAGGTAAGAGATGGATTTGTTGTTACACTATGTTGCAATTCTGACTCTGGAAAGACAGCAGAACATGGTCCTTGCAGGGACTTTGGCCAGATGCCCTGAGTCTGAATGACTGCTCTGCTCTTACTAACCGGGCAGTCCTAGATGAGTTACTGGGTCTTTTGTGCCGTTTATAACCTGCTATATCCAGATAATAAAAGAACCTGCCTTGAGAGAGTCAGAGTGAGGAATAATGAGTTTATACATGAAAAACGCTGGGGTCAGTACAGCACACACCGTTTTAAAGTCCTGCATATGTGTGAGCTATGAGCTAGTATGGCCATTCTTTACTCAAAGTTCTCAACAATTAAAAAAAAACACACACTAAAAAAATGCTCATTCTAGATACTGAAAACCTATTTGAAGAAATAATGACTGAAAACTTCCCCGACCTGGTGAAAGAAATAAACTTACAAGTCCAGGAAGCGCACAGAACCCCAAACAAAAGGAATCCAAAGAGGACCACACCAAGACACATCATAATTAAAATGCCAAGAGCAAAAGACAAAGAGAGAATATTAAAAGCAGCAAGAGAAAAACAGTTAATTACCTACAAGGGAGCACCCATACGATTGTCAGCTGATTTCTCAACAGAAACTATGCAGGCCAGACAGGAGTGGCAAGAAATAGTCAAAGTGATGAACAGCAAGAACCTACAACCAAGAGTACTCTACCCAGCCAAGCTGACATTCAGAATTGAAGATCAGCTAAAGAGCTTCACAGATAAGAAAAAGCTAAAGGAGTTCATCAACACCAAACCAGTATTATATGAAATGCTGAAAGGTATTCTCTAAGAAGAGGAAGAAGAAGAAAAAGGTAAAGATAAAAATTATGAACAACAAATACATATCTATCAACAAGTGAATCTGAAAATCAAGTGAATTAAAAATCTGATGTACAGAATAAACTGGTGAATATAATAGAATCAGGGGCATAGAAAGGGAGTGGACTGACAACTCTCAGAGGTAAAGGTGTGTGGGGGGTGCGGGAAGAGACTGGACAAAAATCGTACACCTATGGATGAGGACAGTGGGGGGAGGTAAGGGAATAGGGTGGGATGGGAACCAGGTGGAGGGGAGCTATGGGGGGCAAAAAAGAGTAATAACTGTAATAATCTGAACAATAAAGATTTATTAAATTTAAAAAAAGCTCATTCTTTAAATAATCTGTAGGAATATATATATATTAATGACAATGGCTGTCAAATGCCAGCAGAAAGGTCCATTCCAGAAGATACCTATCTTTATTAGGGGGAGGATTGGAAGTTTAAAAATATCATTCTAACTGGGGCGAAGAAAGTACAATATAAGCCTAAAATATCAATTTGTGCCAGAAAATAAGGAAGTGTTCAAGGAATCAAGGGCATTTATAAAAATCATTTAGCTTTTCATGATATAGGTGTCATCGTTGACAAACTGTACAAAGATTGCTGTCATCAGGTATTTTTTATTTTGATGTACTATGCTATTATAATTAGCTTTCTAATTCTTCAAGGTAAAGAAACATTTTGGTTTCTTGTTTATTTTCTTTAAGATTTCATGACAGTATTTTATTTTTAAATGCAATGGAACTTCTAAACTGCAAATCAAGATACGCAGGATCTCAGTGAATAGGCTAGGGAAACATCAGATGGACCTGGGTCCAAATTCTTGATTTACCTTTAACTAGCTATGTAACCTCAGTGAATTAATTCTCATATATCCTCTGAATCTTAGTTTCCTCATCTGTACAATAGCATGCAATATCCAATGAAGCAGATAACTATCTCAGTTTGGTTTATCAATTTCATTTTTTTCTTACTGTCTCAGCGAAGGTGTCGCTCCTAGTTCTGCTCCATCACTTCACCTATGTGGGTTTGTTCTCTATGCTTGTCAATATAGGAATATTTTCTGTCTATCAATCTAGTTTTGAGCAATTAGAAGAGTGCCTTGAGCATAGAACGGGTGCTCAACAAATCTTTTTTTGGACGAATCAATGAATCAATGAACGAGTGAACAGCCACTTCTCTATTTCTTTCAGGCTGTCAAACGAGGAGCCCTGATCCTCTTGGCACTAAGTAACCCAAGATGGTTACCAAAGTGTCCTTCTCCTGGACTCAAGGTCAGAGGTGAGCACGGGATCCAAACACAATCAAACAGGGTCCTTTCCCAGAGGCTGATACGAATTCTGAGCGAGAGGAACTCTTTGTCTCTGAGGCCTGAGATTATAGGGCCCCTGTGAGCCAGCAGCTGCCGCAGTCATTTTTTCCATCACATGGAAAGAGTTTAAAGGAGAATACAGCCAAGAGAGGAAAGCAGAGATGCGAGATGGAAAACATGCTAGTAAACTATTGGCCCAATCCTTGGGTTCAATCACACCTGAAAGGAGAATGTTCACTTAAGCTTATGTAAGTTTGATTTCTGTCACTTTAACCTTCCAAGAGCCCCACAATACGTATGTTGTAGGGTTGTTTCACAAAGTCAAAACCAGTGCGTATATAAAGCACATAGCCTGGCACCTAGCACACGATAGGTATTCAGTCACTGGTAACTATTATTATGTTAGCCCTCACTAACTGGTGTTTCTGGGAAACCCTTTACCCTCTCTAGGCTTTATTTCTCTCACCTGAAAATGAAAGACTGGATTAGGTGTGACCTAACGTCATGGCCTCTAAAATTTTATGACTTTGTAATTACTTATGTTTTCTCTACATGATTCAAAATGCACCACAGTCTGGAGCCTTTAATCATGTTCAGTTAAATCAGGTGTTTTACTTAACATCGACTCATGCTCTACCTCCCCAAGTTTATCCAGGAGACAGAACTAAGAACACGGAGAATGAATATATTCCAGGGGAGAGGCCATCACCTCTTTTCACAGTGAAGAAGAAAAGGTCATTATAACCCCTTGAAGGGAGTTAAAAACAGGAAAGTTTTGCTCATCGGTGGGTTCTCACCCGGGCACGGCCGAATGTTGCACATGATCACCTCCACAGCAGTCCCTTCACACGGCCGCCCGCCGTGTTGAGCTGGTGGATTATTGCAAGTTCTGGTCCTGGTTCGGTTGCCACGTCCGCAGCTCCTTGTGCATTCTTCCCAAGGGCTCCATTCTGACCAGCTACCGTGCACTGGACAAAGGTGAAACATTACACCACGAGATCATGAGATACATTTCAATTGAAAGTACTAATACTGGGGCAAGGAGGGGACAAAAGGTGATGGGGGGAAAAAAGAAGAAGGTAAATGGGTGATAAATGGTGATGGGAGGAGACTTGAGGTGGTATACACACAATACAATACACAGGTGATACATTGTAGAGCTGTATACCTGAAACCTGTATAATTTTATTAACCAATGTCACCAAAAAAAATTCAATAAAAAAAGAAAGTACTGCCAAGCCGATGTGGCTCAGGGGTTGAGTGTCGACCTATGAACCAGGAGGTCATGGTTTGCGGGCTTGATCCCATGTGGGCTGTACAGGAGGCAGCCCATCGATGGTTGTCTCTCATCACGGATGTTTCTATCTCTCTCCCCCTCTCTGAAATCAATAAAAATATATTAAAATAAAAAAGGAAGTACTAATTCTGGGACAACCCATCGTTAGAAACGGAAATGAACAAATGTCTATCTATGGAATAAAGAGTAGTACCTGGACATAATTTATGTTGACAGTTCCGCATTTCTGAATCTGACCCTTGGCAAGGCTTCCCGCCATTGGCCGGAAGAGGGCTGTTGCACAGGCGACTTCTCTTTTGGATGCCTCTCCCACAGGTGACGCTGCAGGCTCTCCAGGAAGACCACGGGGAAAACCCACCATGAACTACAAAGAAGACATTCTACTTTGTCTCTGTTTTAGTGAACAAAAAACCTGCAAGTTGGATTTCATTAAGATGTGCACTGGGTCTACAGCTAAGTCGGGAGCTGCTGAGAAATTGCTCATGGAAGCTCTCTTTTACGGCAAAATGAAAATCTAAGCATGAGAGAACTTCAGTTAACTAGGGTTTCTGCCCAGCTCCAATCCTGACTCACTCGGACATGGCTACTGAAAGTACACAGCCAAGAAGTTTATATATTTTTTACCTTTTGAATATGCCCTTTTTTAAAAAAGAAAAATATACCCATTGATTTCTGAGAATAAAGTGGACTATTTTTCAATCAAAAATTCAGTTTGGGAATTTAAATGACTAACTTGGTATTTTTCAGCTCTATTCTGTATTTAGTCCCTTCAGCCTGCAAATTGTGGTATGGCTTTTTGTCCTAGCTCCATAAGCTAGAAGTGTCTCAAGGGTTAAGGAGGCTTGGATTAAGATGCTTAATAATCTTTATGACTTGAGTTGCTCTGGGTGTTAATATGAATATCTGATCACTCTCACCTTGGACTGTGACTGGTACTCTGACCAGAACAGAACCCATCAGATTTCGAGCAACACATTCATATTCAGATGTATCTTCTTTCTGAGCAGCAGAGATATATAACGAGTTGTTGGACAACACATTAACTCGGTCATCCCAGGGGATAGCGTGCCCTTGACGAGACCACATAATGGCTGGATGAGGCTCTCCAGTGGCCTGACAATTCAATATGACTTTGCCACCAACATTTATAATTGTTGCTATTGGCTCAAGAGTGATAACAGGAGGACCTACAGAAAAAAAAAAAAGCACATAATGCTTCTTAGTTTTGGTGGAGTAATATAAGCATTTTAATCAATATTATATAGTAACATTATTTATTTATTTTTAATTTCTTTATTGATTGTGGTATTACATATGTGTCCTTATTCCCCCATTACCCCCCAATCTCCCTATTCATGCCCTTACCCCCCTGTTGTCTGTGTCCATTGATTAGGCTTATATGCATGCATATAAGTCCTTTGGTTGATCTCTCCCCCTTACCTCCACCCTTCCCTACCTTCCCTGAGGTTTGAGGTTCTGATCGATGTTTCTCTGCCTCTGGATCTGTTTTTGTTCATCAGTTTATGTTGTTCATTATACTCCATAAATGAGTGAGATCATGTGATATTTATCTTTCTCTGCCTGGCTTATTTCACAAATTGGGTTAATTTGTTTATAAAACACTGTAGCTTCTCAACTTACTAAGGTTGTAATTACCATTGATAGAATTTTCATAGCTGTTTTACTTAGTAAAAGTCAAAATTTTAAATCCTTAAGCAGAGTAGCCTAGAGCATGGGACCTGCAGTCAAGGTTTCTGAATTCAAATCCTGCTTCCACTCCTTACTACCTCTCTGAGATTTCGTGTCCTTAAACATGGTGCCTAGTTCGAAGGATTCTTGTTAGACTCCACTAAGGTGATGTAGGCACAGCTCTTTGATAAGCTAAGACCAAAAGAGTATTAGTGTTATTGTTATCATTGCTGTTTTTTACACGATAAACATTCACGTATTTCACTTTATATAATTTTTGTGGTAAAGAGTTATTATTAACTTATTCTTTCATTACAAATCATCATTCATTTATTCATTAAACACACATTGAGAGCCTACTATTTCCCAGGCATTGTGCTAGATGCTGAGGACACAGAGATAACAGATACAACTTCTTCTAGTTTGAAGGAGCTCATAGTCTACTGATAAGATAGACCAGTAACTAATTATTTAGTTGTGTTATACCTATAGAATGAAGTAATAGGATAGGTAGAATACAACTTAATAGAGTAGGTAAATGTGTGGAGACATGGGAACATAAACAAAAATACCTTAATAAATCACATAAAAACATGTCACTGGAAATGGAGAGGAAAAAGGATATTCAAGAATTATCAAGAAAGTAGGAATGATAGGACTTTCTCTTTGAATTATATGAAGGGAGGAATTAATGACTACAGGGTTTTGATTTGGGAAATATAGTATATGTTGGGCAACTTGATAGAAGATTGGAGGAAGAACAGATTTGTTGGGAGGGAGTAAGAAATAACTATTTGCATCCATTTAGAACTGTCTCTACACTTGAGGTATCTGTGGGACATTGCTGTAGAAATGTCTAGATGGAAAGCGAATACTACTCATTTCTGGAGTTCAGAATAAAGAAATGGGCTAAAACTTCAGACTTGTGAGTCTTTCACATATGGATAAGATTATTTCAGAAGTGAGTCTAAAATGAGAGCAAGAGGGCCAGAGAGAGAAACTATTGCAACATTATTAAAGAGATGGACAGAAGGCAAACCCATCAATGGTACTAAGAACTGATCACTGAGGTAGGAAGAAAATCAGAGAAAATGGTATCCTGGCAACCAAAGGAAGGAGTTTCAAGAAGGAGGTAGGAGTTAATAGTTCCTATAGTGGATGATACCTGCTCCAGTGAAGTCTTTGGAGAGAATGTGAAAGAAGTTGTGCACAGCTGCTGATTGAATATTTATCGTTTTACAAGTCTACAGTGTCAAGATAGAATATGAAAGACTTCATGGGGGATAAGAAGCTTGACTGCATTTTAAAAAATGGGCAAGATTATATATAAGAGAAGGGAGCCTATTGGAGAAAAGAAAATAGCATGGCCATGGATTTAGCTTTGAAAAGATGATTCATCCTGTGGCATACAAGGTCTTAAACATTTGGTTAAAATCTTCAAATGAAAAACAGAAGGATTTGCATTTAAATAGGTAAGCAAAGGGGAGTGTGTATATCCTTGAAGGAATATGATGGGATGGCAGCAGTATTTTAGTGGGATTGAGTTAAAAGGAAGAATTATTTGCTCAAAGAGAGAGAATAAATATCAGATAATTCAGGGTAGTGGCTGCATAGCTTAGATTGAGAAGTGTATCTGGAATAATAGAACATAAAACAAAACAATAGAAAATGTGTTTTATTGTGATATTAATATGCTAGTATTTTATGTAAAGATATTACTGATGTATTGTCTTTTCATACGAAGTTAGAATCTCAGGGGAGTCATTATTAATGCATTATTTATATAAACGCCCACATCATTCTACACAACTGCCTTCCTACTCATGTTTACATTAACCTCACGCTAGGAAGTTTCAGTGCCGGAGCTTTTATTTCTCTCCCAGTGTTCAGATTACATTATGCATTTAATAAGCTTGCTGTATAAAGTAAATACTTCAGATTAATCACTCAACACTAAATGGCAATATAATGACCAAATGAGCTCATCTGCTCATGTTATTATGGTCAAAGAAAGTGTCAAATAAAACTCAGAATCTTAATTTAGATACCATAGTTGAACATTTCCAAATGCACACAAGGCTGTAAATTAATCCAACAATAAAATTCCTTATGTACATCTTTCAAGGTTGACTTAATTCCACCAGTCACATAATGATCAGTTAAACATGGTCATTTTATCTAAATGAAGACACGGTTTCTGGTTCTTTAATCTTAATTTTAAACCAATTATCTTTTTGGCTTCTTTTATATGATTCATTTATTTAAATGCGTTTACTGTCAGTAATTTTAAATGAGCTAATCTAATGCAGCTTGTCTTAAACCTGGTCAGTGAACACTCTTTCAGAAGAGATTAATCATGTGATGTTCTACCTACATTCACCCAAACAAGGAAGGGAGAAGTTTTCACGGAAATAACATTTGGGAAATGTGGCATTTCATATCCTCCTCTTGTTGAGTTATAACTCACATTAGCATATTAACATTTTTGGAAAGATCTGCAATAAAGAAACTTTACTGCATATAGTGGGAGTTCTTTATATATTTAATAAACGAATGAACGTAACTGGATAAGGTGATGGATGTGTTAATTAACTTCATTGTGGTAATCATGTCACAACACATACGTATGGCAAATCATTACATTGTACACGCTAAATGTTTACAATTTTGTTTGTCAATTATACCTCAATAAAGCTGGAGGGAAAACAATGTCTTAGACATTGTAAAAATATCTATTCAATGTTAAATTCATGCAGAAAAGTGGTTTGGCAAATAGCTGTTAGTAAATGCCAGTCAACAGCATCTCTCCATAGTGAAGGAAGAAAATGTAAATTCATCCCCTTAAATACTGAGCCTATTCACTCAAGTTGGTTGGCTTAAGTTCTCAACTCAATGATGCTGTCCTTGGGCTAGTCCCTGAAGTGGTTCTGGGGACTGTTCAATGGGTCTCTGGAGTCCTTCCTGTTTTTCTAATTATCAAAGCGCTTTCTTCCGGGGGCTTATACGAGGGACTTCATGATGAGTATGATAAGCCTGCCCAGACCACATAGTTATTCCATGGAAATAGCAATAGATCTGGAGCACTTTTGAAGTCGTTTACACTAGTCTTTATTTTTAATACATACTTTTAAAGAGCCACAGAATGGCATCTTTGCAAGCACTTTACAGGAACTGCGGTGAGCTATAAGAAGAGTATTCAATGGAATATATTACAAACAAAAAGCTCTGCCGTGAAGCACTTGCGATTTTGAACTACATGTGGTTAAGATAAAATAGAGAAAAATGTCTGTGCCAAACTGTATCTGCCTTACGCTCAATAACAATGGCTCCATCAGCCGCAGAACGTAAGAGTAGACACACTCTGAACGCTGCCGTTGATGTACCTGCTATAAAGTTAAGGACAGTGGACATTCTTTATTAGGCAACATTGCTTAGATCAGGTGTTTAACTGGAATTTAATGAAGCAGCTTACTCTGCAGAGTCAGGCTCATGCTGCGCTCCACCACCCCAGCTTCGTTAGCAGCTACACACGTGTAGTCACCGGCATCGTCATTCTAAGGAAAAAGCAGTGTTTGTGGAAATGTGAGCTTACAGAGTAGGGCAAATAACTTTGTTCACTATGACGCTAGTTTATATGAAATTTCCTTTTTGAGACGGCATTTTAATGGAAATAGAAAAACCTACATATCTTTAACCCTATAAATAGGCTAAAAAAAAAAAAAAGAAGCAGAAAAAGAAATTCCCAGCCTACTTTTTTCAAAACAGCTCATTATTGCTCTCTGGGATAGTACTTACTAGGAAACCAAAGCAAAAATAGCATTTTAAAATAATCATCTAGCCAAAATTACCTTACTGAAGGAAAATGTTGATGTGTTTCTTAGAGTAACTTAAAAACATGAAAATAATCAGGACAAGTTAATAAATATTGAGTCTTTTCTAATGGGGATTAGTTAATAAAAAAATTAAGCTTAGCCTCTATCTAGAGAGTTTGAAAATTAAGAGAGAAAGTGAAAAGCTAATTTACTGGAAATTATAAAACACAGAATGTAATTCCCAAGTTTATATGTATGTGGTATAAAAAATAAATACCATATGAGTTTAGATTTGGCAACTAGTAAGAGTCACAGATTTCGCTAAAGGTCTTATGAATAGGAGAATATGGTCTTGTTAATAGAAACATTACGACAGTAAAGGGAAACTGAATTGCAGGAAATAGAGGAGTACGGGAGAAGGAAGACAGATGTTGATTTAGATGTTCAGTTGGGGGTGCCAATGTATTATCAAAATAGAAATTTCTAATAGGGAACTGTAAATAGAAGTTGGAAGAGTTTCAGAATTGGAGATATTTAGTAATCTGAAATTGTGTGAAAAAAAGATTTGTATTAGTATTAATGTTGGTATTAGAAGTACTAATAATTATAGAAGTAGTAATATTTATGTAGACAAAGGGGGAAGAGGGAATAATGCTGAAACTCATTAGTGTTACAGTATCTACATCTCAAAATTTAGGGGATAACCAACAACATCTAATGCTGAAACTAAACAAAGGAGAATAAAGAATGGTCCATTGGATTAGGTGATTAGATAGTATGTTTTAATTATTAGTTCAATTAATTAAAAAACAGGTTAACAAATTACCTATATGTAGTCTAGCTGAGAAATATTTAGATAAAATATCTCATTCACATGACCCTCAAATTAGAATAACTTAAAGCACTCCTCATTTTCCAAATTACTGAAGTTGTTGGAAAGCCTAATATATAGTTATTGACTTAGTGATGAAAACTGCCCTAAAACTTGTTTGTAATTGTAACTCCATTTCCTGTTCTACTGATGCTAACTAATAGGCCAATGATTGGGAACAAAGCAGAAAAATCATTTTATGGCTCATACTTCTTCGAAAGGCCTAAAAAGAATCGATTTGAACCATTGTTTCAGTTTTTTTATAATAACCCACTGATTCAGATTTTATGATTTAAATTAAAATGCAAGGGAAACTTTCCCCATCCATGGCACCTATAGAAAGGCATTCATTGTGGCAGCTGAAGTATATACACAACAATCCCAGTGCGACTTACTACGGTGCCATAAATGGCCAGGGAGCCATTGCCAAGTTGGCGGATTCTGTGGTTACTTTCAATATCCACCCCCTTTCTGCTCCACTGGATGGTTGGGGCAGGATCGCCTCTGACCTCACAGTTCAGAATTGCATTTCCGCCAAGTGGTTCAATCCAATTAGCAGGGTAATCACCTTTGAAGACTGGAGGTTCTGGGAAAAAACACAAGGCAAGTAGAAGTAAAAGGAAGCTCTGATAATTTCTTTGTGATTTTGACCTATTTAGAAAGGTCATTTAGTGAAGGGTACAGCCACTTTCAATCCCCATGAATTTTCCAAAATCAACAGCTCATGCTAATCAACTAGATAATCTCACCAGTTTCATAATCTAAGCAGATGATTACATTTTGTGGCAAATAATCTCTTTACTTACTGCTTACCTACTTTGAGTTGCATGTTCAAAATATTCTATTTCTTATGAATTTGCATATCTGTGAATTAGGACTAAATGGATTAACAAACTGAAGGTATGGTGCATCTACACTAATAAAAGAGAAATATGCAAATTGACCATACCCCCGCGACACCCACCAGACAATCAGGAGTGAGTATGCAAATTAACCCAACTAAGATGGCGGGTTAATTTGCATATGAAGGCACAGAGCGGCCGGGCAGGGCAGGATGCCTGCTATGAGGGGGAGGGTGGGGGGTGGAGGGAGCTACAGGAGCGGCACTCTGGCCGGTAGCGAGGACTTGCAGGCTCCTGGGCAGCCGGGAGCAAAGCCAGGGGAAGAAAGGCCTATTCTTGCACGAATCTTCGTGCAATGGGCCTCTAGTTACTACATAATAAGGAAGGAAAATGCAAACCATTTATTATAAGTAAATTATGAGTAAAAAATAGAGCACGTTTACCTACCTTTCACATAAACAAATCCAACTGCCTTCACAAAACCAATGCTGTTCTCTGCGGTGCACACATAAGTACCCGAATCCTCTTTGGAAACCCTTTCAATAACAAGTTCACTGTGTCCATTGACACTGTCAAAGTGGGCTGAGAGAAACAAGTTAGGAAACAACACAAATGCCTCTCAGTAACCTAGGAAAACAATCACAACAGCTCCGTATTTTGCAGGTTAGATTTATGTGTTAGTCAGCAATTGAACCCGAGATCTCATCATGACCTTGGAGAAGAGAGCCTTTCCACAGATCCCTTCCTCTGGCTACTTGCTATGCCTTTAGATGCTTGTTTGAAGAATGAAAAACAGCAGGAGGAGCAGGAAAAGAGTAAAAACAAACATTTAAAAATTATTTTAGATTGAAAATACACCTTTCATCTTCAAGTGTTGCCTAAACCTGGTTCGTAGTCTCTCTGGGTTTCAAAAATCTTTCCCTCAGAAATACAACATTTTCCATTTAATTTATCTCACCATCACTTTTCCTCCCAATTTCCATCAAAAACATAAAAAACTTTTCAGTTACAATTCAAGTGACTCAGCAGGTCAGAGGGGATGTCATGAAAACGTACACCAGTTAGGCAATGACAACATGATTAAATCTGTAATAATTTAAACTACTCCATAATAAGTAATGACATAAATACTTACAAAGGTAGTTATAATATTTGGAGTACATTATAAGGTTAATCCTAAAGCAACTGATAGTAAATAAGATTCTGATTAGACCAGCCAATATCTAATTATGTTAAGTATATATTTATCTTACATGATTTTCCCACTCAAACCATCTTTTAAAATTTCATACTGCTGAACATTAAGTGAAAAATTAGGCTTTAAAATTTAAATAGCTAAATAAGTACTACACCTTCAGAAAATAGTACTTAAGATATTTTTGCACGTTATTTTCCCTTAGTGACATATACTATTATTATTAGGGTAATATAGTTGATGAATTCCAATCATTAACATAAATATTTATAACAGAAAGATCTAAAGTTTATTACTATATTTCTAGAAAGATATTTATTAAATTCTAATAGTGCAGGATTTCAGAACTCAATTTTGGACAAGTTTTATTACTGCAATGTCTTAATGCTCATAACAAAGTCTAACAAATAAGGAGATACTTGTCATTCAGCTCTTGAGTTCCAGGCACTAACTACCTCAATATGTAGTACACATATTGACTAGAAATTTCTACATAATCAATCTATACTGTAATAGAGATTAATGCATACAGTGAGAAGCAGAGTTCTCTGTAAAATTTAGACTCTAATGGTAGCCAACTTAATTCATTTATCAATGATGAAGGATATCCAGTGGGGATAAATTTAGGTGACAGTATTTATAATACACTGTTCTCCTGGGGGAGACAGATTATTTTTAGGTTAAAAATATCTACTTATGTCCTTCAATATATGGTCCTGTGACCAACTTATCCTTTCAAAAGAATGACAAGAATATAATATACGAGGTATAGGTGAAAATCCAGGCCAAGTTACACATTTTATAGAAGGTGGAGAAATCCTTTTTAAAATCGTTTTGCTGTTTTTATTTTTTTCAGAGAGAGAGAGAGAGGGAAAGAGAGAAACATTGATGTGAGAATGAAACATTGATTGGCTGCCTCTTGCATGCCCCCCTCCAGGATCCAGCCTGCAACTCGGGCACGTGCCCCAACCAGGAATCAAACTGGCAACCTTTCAGTGCAAGGGATGATGCCCAACCAAATGAGCCACATCAGCCTGGGCGAGCAATGAAGTCTTCATGTAACTTTCAATCAATTCCCACAGCTAAAGGAATGAAGGCTGGATTAGAGTTCCTTATGGGCGTATTTATTCTCCTCTGAAGAATTAAATTACCAACCTGGGATAATATTGTTATTGAAGGTCCATGTTAACTTGGGCAGTGGAATACCAGTTGCTTTACAGCTTAATCTTAGCTGTTCTCCTTTATTTAATGACACTTCTCCAGGAAGCTCAGTGAAAGTGGGGAGAACATGTACAGTCAGGCTGACAGTGTGTGTGTCTTCACCTGCAGCGTTGTTTGCAACACAGGTATAAGTGCCAGCATCCTCCAGCTTAAAGAAAGAAAAAACACAGTGCTTACAATTACATAATCTCACATCACATTAGATAAAATACATAATCTCGCACAGCTTGGTCCCCAAAGGGGCATTCTTATATAAAGTTTAAATTTGTAGTCTGCCCCATCTGTCTAGCTTTCAGCATAACATAAATTAATATGTATATGAATTTAAACAAAAGCCTATACTTTATAGAACTCTAGCATTTTATGGTCATAAGAGCTCAGAAAGCTTTAGATTCTAAAGTTTATCAAACAGCTAGTGTACTTCGGCTCTGCATTGTGCAAATACAGAACAAATAATTCCAAAGACTGGTTGCATCTTGACAGTATAGTCAGCGCTCTGGGTAATGTAGCACCAAAGACTACCAACTTTTTAAAGGAAATAACAAGAGTAGGAGCAGTATTACCTGCAATTCTGAAGTTTCACTTGCTAAATCCCACTGCCAGGTTTTGGCATGCATCTTACCACCATAACGAGCTAGTTATTAATATTAATAACAGGAAAGGAACAAAGGGGAGGCCAGACATTATAAGCCTAGTCATCTGGGCAGTTTTACCAGGAAGCCGCAGGTTTACACTTCCCTCAGTCCATTCCCTGAAGATCATTGGGGGAAGAGACCAGACAAAGGGGAAATGGATGCATGCATAGTGAAGTGGGAAAGGTGCTTGTCTGTCATTCTAACCTAGAAAAGACATACCAGGGTAATTGGCTAGAGGGGGTGGAGCCACTGCAAGCCCGTGAGATCTTAGAAAGGTAAAACCCCCAGATAGAGCAGTTCATTCTCTAGTTCCTCTTGCTTCTCTCCTGCTTCCTTGCACTCGTCCATGTGCTAGCCTGCCATGGGGCCCTAGAGGCTGCTTGGTCTATGGCCAGGTAGCCCCCACACAATGGACTGCAGCTGGGAACAAAAGCTAAGCTAGCCTGATGCTAGACTGGACTGTGCAAATATGGAGTGGAAACTCTGGACACTGGCTTTAATCCTAGCTCTGCTGAAGACAAAATGGGACTTTTCCTTTGGGAGGGAGGGAGCGAGATGGGACCTTGGAAGTTCAGGGATTTAATTCCACAGAAATAAAACTTTCTACAATACCTCATCTTCTGGTGGAGGCATCAGCAAACCCTTATTCCTGTGGCACCCCAAGAAGCCCACTTCCACCAGCAACAGGTGGGGACACAGGGAACACCCCACCAATAACTATCTTAACTGGATTTATTGGTGACATGTGAAAAAATTACGACTCCCTTCTCTTTGAGACCATGTCTTCCCTTAGTTTTTTTTTTTTTGCTATCTCACTGGTTGCTCATTTTCCATCTCCTTTTGCTGACTTTCCCCTCAACATTACATCTTAAGGTTGGCATGTGAAAGGTCCCAGTCACTGGCCCTCTTTTCTTCTTTATCTGCACTCAATTCCTTGGTGAACTCATACAGACTTACGGCTTAAAATACCCCTCTATATGAGTACCAGTATTTCCAGCTCAGATCTTTCTTCTAAATTCCAACTATACTGAACTTCTCATTTCAACTCTGTTTGGATGCCTAAAACTCATGTCCAAAACTGAACTCCCAATTTCCCTTTCCCCCTTCCTGTTCTAGCTTAACTTTCAATATCTCTGAAATTGGGATACAACTTAAAAACTGTTTACATTCCCCGCCCCCCCCCCCCCCCCTTAGTGGTACATAAAATAATGATCCATCTCACCACTGACAGAAACTTAAGACCTGAAGAAATGAAACTTTTGCTGGCACATGTGATTGAATTAGGGCCTACTGATCTGGCCTACCAATAGGGCTATTTACCTGGTAATCCCAGGGGTGTGATTCAGATAAAGTAAATGGGATCAACTTTATCATTTTAATCTATTCAAATTAAGTTCACCAACATTTAGTAATGAAATTTAGGCATTTTAAAGGGTGATGAGAAGGAATAAGATATGCACAAAAGCTCTGAAATTGATTCACATTTTAATTATGTTTAATATTTGATGCCAAGTATGAAATTATCAAAACACATAACAATTTTTTAGTCATGGTATGCATAGACATATATTCCTCCTCAAGGGGACAACCAGTGAAAAACTAAGAGGCTTTTGACAGCTATGATTCTGCAGACGGATGAGGTACCACCTGAGAATATTAAAAGAACCTCAGCGTGCAAAGATCCCGAAGACTTTAGTTTCCTTGTCAATGATTCGAAAGGGTTATTTAAACACCTTGAAAGAGCCAGAAAACTGTTGTGTTTTTTTTGTATTTGTTTAACAGCATATCAGACTTTCTTACATCTCCATTCTTCTAATTGTTCCCACACATGGTTATAAGTATGGAATATAACAAAGACACTTAGAATGATTTTCTGAGAAAAGAGATTTTCATTAAAAATAAAGTAATAATTTTAGAAGGAGGCCATTTATGAGTTCCTACTATCTGTTTTATATTAGTCTCAGACCTGGGATATAAAATAAGTGTAAAATTAATTTTATAAGCTGAATTTATAAGAGTATTTTTCTTTCATTATTAAAAAACGTATCTCCAAGTTAAGCTATTGAAAGAAAGAAGATAAATCAGCAATTTGGCTCAATGTACAATCCATGTCTGTTACACTTACCACAACATTCTCCAGAATGAGTTCTCCATAGGGTTCAACGGTGTATTTTCCTAACAAATTGGCTAAAAGAACATTGTCCTTTTTCCAGTGAATCGCTGGTGTCGGGATTCCATCAGCCACACATGGAAAAACAGCCTGTGAATTCTCACTGACCGTATAGTGTACTTCCGTACTTCGAATTTTGGGTGGCACTACGAAGAGTTTATTTAAAATAGATTGTCATTCAGGATGTTGAGTTCAATAATGTATTTTTTACACTGAAAATTAGCACAACAAAGAGTCTTCTGAAGGTAAATTTGCTAGAAATACTAAAAAAACTATTAAGATATGATTTGTTTGTTACTATAAAACCAATCAATACTTTTTAAAAAATATATTTTATTGATTTTTTACAGAGAGGAAGGGAGAGGGAGAGTCAGAAACATCGATGAGAGAGAAACATCAGCTGCCTCCTGCACACCTCCTACTGGGGATGTGCCTGCAACCAAGGCACATGCCCCTGACCAGAACCGAACCTGGGACCCTTCAGTCCGCAGGCTGACGCTCTATCCACTGAGCCAAACCGGTTAGGGCCCAATCAATACTTTTGATGCTAGCAAGAATTGTCATGGATTTGAACTTATTGAGTATTTTACAGTTTCAAAGCAAATGACTTAGGGTAGGGTTGAAAATCTTTACATTTTATTTGACTTTTTTACTTGAGGTTTTTTTTTCCCTTTCACAGTGAAGTAAAACAAACACCAAACATGCTTCTATTGTAAACTGCCGGATTTGTATCAGAGAAATATTGTGAGAATGAACTAATGAAAGCTACCAGTTTAAACACTGTAACACACTGCCTCATAGTGAATATCACAAAATGCTAAAGAAAAAAAATTATTGCAGTATTTCACATGTTACAACAAATTCAAGTAAAAGCAGGTCAAGACATTTAATTCAGGTTTTATACTGTTACAAAGGAAACTTATAGTGATTTCATCACTCTGTGCATTGTGATAGCAAATACTT